>NC_136790.1:52131214-52731214 GCF_951216825.1 Electrona antarctica
ACAGACATTTAGAGGGGCAGGTGGACAGTGGCGTGCACAGACATTTAGAGGGGCAGGTGAACAGTGGCGTGCACAGACATTTAGAGGGGCAGGTGAACAGTGGCGTGCACAGACATTTAGAGGGGCAGGTGAACAGTGGCGTGCACAGACATTTAGAGGGGCAGGTGTTCAAGTGAAAAAAGGGCACCCTGTGCAGCGCGTGGAACCGGCCGGTTGCCTTATAGTGTGAGATTTATAGATCTTGAGACCTAAATAATATATTAGATTTGTTATCAAGAATTGATCAATGTCACCATGGTCCACATACTGTAGTGTACACTGTACTAAAAAAATAAAGGTAAGGGGCTATCAGGGGCTATCAGTGCACGCCACTGCCTGGTTGAAAACCAATGCGCATCTCTCTCTCTCTCTCTCTCCCTCTCTCTCTCTCAAGTTAGGAAAAAGAAACAAATCACAAAGACAAACTAATCATATTTGAACTAGAGACCGCACCATAATCCACTTTCAAGATTTTTCAAAAATGTTCAAAAATAACAGATACAATAACAGTACTTGTAAATCCTAAGAAGTTTCTGAAAAACAATACCGGAAATATGTTAAGAAAAAAAGTGCTCCTCGGAGCACAGGTCTACAGGTCAGGTAGATTATTGTGGCCTTCTGGACCGGACACTGCATTCATGATTTGAGGAATCTTGTTCCAGAAATGTGTTTTGCAAAAATCAACCTTCTGGTGGCGCTATAGAGGGTATGCAGTATGCACATGCATAAAGTGAATGGCAAAATCGAGTGGCAAAGTTATAGTGACAGAGTGAGTTCAATGTGGTTTAACATCGTTTAATGCAATCAAATACAACTTTTCTGTTTGGATGTATGGGCTGTCGAGGCCAGAAAGTCGTTTTTTTGCCACTCAGTAGGCGTTCCTGCATAACTTCCTGGTTTGATGATGTCACACGCATACCCTCTACACATAATATGCTATAGGCCTATCTCACAGCCCGCTTTCCACGCCCACTTCAGGTAAATAGTGGTGTCTTTAACATGAGCATTTACACGTTTTATTCTCTGGAGTAGTACATTTTCTAATGTAAAAATGTGACAGACCAATATTATTATGAAGCAAACAAGATGCTAAATCAGGTCGAACAGATAGAACAAACCTTACCTTGAGAAAACAAAAGTTGTAGACTTCTTAAATTACCTCTGTTAACATGTAGCGTCTATGGAGTGACGTCACGCTATCACCACTAACCCCGAAAGGGGGCGTATTTAGGGGGGCGGGGAAATTCTGTGAGATAGGCTTATTGCACATGGACACACGGAAGGACAGACAGGGGCGACAATCATTGAAGAAAATGCCATGTGATTCCTATTAGATAATATAAGAGAGAATGACAATATTGTATTGTCTCACTGAGCTATAAGATCAGAGAAACAAAAATACAAAAAGTTAAAGTACTGTACTTTGCTTGGATCCGATACTAAGAGGAAGAATGTTTTGTCTGTACAGCTTGATCTGCACACACACACACACACACACACACACACACACACACACACACACACACACACACACACACACACACACACACACACACACACACACACACACAGCTTGTTTTACTAGTTTTCTATCATTTAGTATCAGTGAATGTTGTTTCAACACCTGCAGCTACATCAAGGATATTAAATTATTAAAATCACCAAAGTGCCAGATGGTCAAACACAGATACAGAAATGTTGTGTACAATTGTTTTGTTATTAACAAAACAATTGTACAGAGTGTATTTTGTATTACATTAAATGTAATAAAAAAAATAGTTATGTGAATAAATGTCCAAATACGTAATGGCAAGCGAAGAAAAAGTCAAGTTATTTATACCCCGCTTATCTCTAGCCATTAAAGCAGTGGTTTTCAACCCATGTCATATCAAGGCCCATTAGGCCTATTTATTTAGTATTTAAAAAATAAATAAAAATGAAGTACAGTATCGAGTATCCTATATTACAATTGAAAACATGTGCCCAAGCGCACGCACAGGAACAAAAGGCACCAGCTACTACGTCACTGACACGCTGCAACACGCTGCAACACACACTGCAACAACACACTAACACGTCACACACTTACCCTCCGCGTCGTTGGTTCCCTATCTCCTCATGTCGCGCCGCACGGCCACACTCGACACCAGCCGCGTAAAAACTGTCATCGCACTGCCACTACAGCCGGCTCCCGTCCACACTCGCAAACAACATCAATATCAATAATAAACACAAACACGCCACAAGCACCGACACCCCCGCCTAATTTCTTGCCACGTCTATGAAAACAAGCACAAAAAAAATGCCATTCAACACGCTACTTACACACACTACCACTCGCTTACAATACGCGGACCTGGCAACACTACATTCCCTCTCCCATTGGCTCACAGCCCACCACGTGACCCACACAGGGAGGGAGACGATTGCGTGATGCTTCTATGTACAGGATTCTATAGGTCACCACTTTTGGTGTGACACACACACGGCTTCTGTTTACTAGAAGAAGAAGAACTACACAGCGCACACTCTGATTCTAACTTGGACACTTACCATAATGCTAACACGACCGCGTCGACACCTGGCGTGGTACAAGCGGGACAAACCCAGGCGCATATATGGATACCAACAACAACACTACACGCACACGCGCGCGCTGCAACAACAAACAGCTACGTACAGTGTGTGTGTGCGTGCGTGCGTGCGTGCGCGGGGGGGGGATTTTGGATCGCCTCGCGATGCAGCTGAAATGGCACACACACACACACACACACACGCCACAAGACGCTAATAATAATAATAATAATACACAATTACAACACTACACTAATCATAACAACAGCACAGCACAGTACAGTACACATGAGTACAGTACAGAAAGAAAGCTCACATCAGAATATTAATCCATGTAATAATAATAATAATAATAAAACATAATAACACAACACTAATAACTATAATATCAACAGTACAGAGAACAGTACAGTACATCAGAATATTAATCCATGTAATAATAATAATAACAATAAATAAGCACACAACACTAACAACAGTACAGAGAACAGTACAGTACACATGAGTACAGTACAGTACAGTATACTGTTCCTGCGCCTTGCCATGCTCTTTCAATCATAATAATAATAATAAATAACAACACTACACTAATAACAACAATAATATCAACAATACAGCGAACACTACAGTACACATGAGTACAGTACAGTACAGAAAGAAAGCTCACATCAGAATATTAACCAATGTAATAATAATAATAATAATAATAATAAATAATAACACAACACTACTAACTATAATATCAACAGCACAGAGAACAGTACAGTACAGTACATCTGAATATTAATCCATGTAATAATAATAATAATAAAAAAACACTAATACAACAGTACAGAGAACAGTACAGTACAGTACACATGACTACAGTACAGTACAAAGACTTACAGTACAGTACAGTACAGTATACTGTTCCTGCGCCTTGCCATGCTCGCTTTCATACGCACATACACAAAACCAAACAGGGCCACTCAGCCAGCTTGGCAACTTTGCGCTTTCCAAGCAAATGCATAAATGAAAACATCATGGGTTGCCATTGCCTTCTTCCCATTTGCGACGCATCGCGTTAGGATGAGCGGGCCGAAGGCCCGCGAAATTCTAGTATGAGTACATGTACATAGTTGCTAGCCTCGCGTTGTGATACTAATATACCACTGCGTTGCGTGGCTGGGGCGTTATATGCATTGCAAAGGCAGGTGAAGGCTGGCTGCGCCAGGCTACTTTCAGGCTACTTTCAGGCTACTTTCAGGCTACTTTCAGGCTACTTTCACACCACAGACATTGAAATTCCTGCAGCACCTGAGCTGATTTGGAGGTCTATTAAAGGGGAAAACCACCCATTTTCAACATTTTACTATGTCATTAATATACCTTAGAGCTGTTGTGTGGAAATAATAAAAAAGTCCCCCTATTCTGTGTTTCCTAGAACTAGAGGTCTGAAAATAATCATTAACATGGTGAAATACATCTTGATGACATCATCAAGATGTGTTTCACCATGTTAATGATTTTTTTCATACTTTGAAAACACAGTTCTAGGAAACACACAACAGCTCTAAGGTATATTAATGACATAGTAAAATGTTGAAAATGAGTGGAATGCCCCTTTAAGAGCAACTTGTTTATCTGTGATCCACCCTTAATCCTTTATAGCACTGACAAAGGTCCCAGGAGCTAATGCCTGTCGTTTCGTTTGCTTGCTAATTTTAGCTCACTATGAGCACAGAGCAGTTTATTTATGAGCGTCTAACAATAAAACAAATTGTATTTTCTTTTTAAGTCTCATGCAGTCTAAGGGGTCATTACTCATCATACCAGGACAGGAAATACATTTCTTCACACATTTTATGTGGCAGTTATCGGTGTCACACTGTGATCCGAGTTTGACTGAATAAAACAAACACATGTTACACGACCAGGGAGAAAGATTAGACTGGCCAATAGTAGGTTATTATATGCAAGCCTCGGCATGCTTTGATCGCAGCATAACAATGCCACATTACAATGTATTGCATCAGTAGGTGGGTGACATTCTCTGCTGTTTTTGCACACAGCATTATTGTAGCCTACCTGTAATAGGATCGCGGTAGTGAGTCTAGTGACAATAGGAAACAAATGCAATGAGATGCAATGCTTCACATTCTGTTTGAAAAGCCTTTCCAGGTTAGGGAAGACATGCAGGCAGTGGAGGTTCTGTGTAGAGATGTCCCGATACTGTATCGGTAAAAGTATCGAATCGGCCCTTATTTGTCATATCGGGTCATATCGGTATCGGTGAATATGCCAGTCTAACCACCGATCCGACACAGGGGTAATAAGGGGTTGACACTATGGCAGGTAAATATAATATTGGGGCATCATGTGGAGTTTGCTTTGGAGTTGCCCAAAACTGCAAGTGCACATTTGAGTGAGGAGTCTGCTATAAACACAACACGAGATATAGCTATAAACACAACATGAGATCACAACACTGGTATCGGTATTCGGTATCGGCTAACACAGAAATCGAGGTATCGGGATCGGATCGGAAGCGAAAAAAGTGTATCGGGACATCCCTAGTTCTGTGTATAGTCATTGTCTCGGGCCGATACCACCCTCCAGTCCTCGTACTCGATACTCGGAACCGGCCCTCGATACTCTGACCCGAGAACCAAAACATCCAATTGACACTAGTCAGAATAAAATGTTTTATTGCTAATGAGCAAAATGAAGAACATTTTGGATTTTGATTTCAGGCTATTATTATTGTGGTAATTGAACATCACAGTATCATTAGTGTAGGTACAAGGCATGACAATGACATTAAATTGGAGAAAAAAGGGGGTAAAATAAGTAGTTACCCAGCAAAAAAATAAAAAAGTACTCGTATCGGTACGTACTACTACTCGGTATCGGCGAGTACTAAACATTAAGTAGCCTACTTGTAGCCTACTTGTAGCCTACTTGTAGCCTACTTTTCAGCCGTACTCGGTCTGAAAAAAATGGTATCGGCGAGTACTAAACATTAAGTAGCCTACTTGTAGCCTACTTGTAGCCTACTTTTCAGCCGTACTCGGTCTGAAAAAAATGGTATCGGGACAACTCGATTGACGTGATGTCAATAAGCTGATTTGGATCATTGTATAGTTGCAACTTGCACACGTTTCCATGCGTCCTCACTTCCCACATTCACACACCAACGGTGGCGAGCAGTGGCGTGCACAGACATTTAGAGGGGCAGGTGCTCAAGTGAAAAAAAGGGCACCTTGTGCAGCTCGTGGAACCCGGCCGGTTGCCTTATTAATAGTGTGAGATTTATAGATTTTGGGGCCTAAATTATATATTAGAAGCTTTTTATCAAGAATTAACCAATGTTAATTTTTTGTGCCCTTTTTTTTCAAAAGGGCACATTGCTGAAACGGGCAGGGGGTGCTCTAGCACCCCCTAGTGTCTATCTGTGCACGCCACTGGTGGCGAGCTCACACCGACCGACTCATTGGAGGCAAATAGGGTTCAGTGTCTTGCCAAAAGACACTTCGACATGTAGACAGGAGGAGGAGCCGGGATTCGAACCGCCGACCCAGGGATCATTGGACGACCTGCTCTATACCTCCTGAGCCACAGCCTCCCTCATTTGCATACTTGTGGGCGCTCGGCGCCCGTCTGTTGAGCCAATAATACGTTTTGGAACCGCTCCTCTCTATTGCATCTTATAGTTCATTCAATAGGTTCATTATGTGATGTCTACGAGGGTTTTTGAGTGGTGCAACCACTCCAAGGAACAGCAATGTCCGTGTTAACCTATGTTTGTATGTGACTATGTGACTATGAGCACGAGTACCAATGAGTACCAGTAGGGGCGCTGTTGTGCCAGAAACAGAGAGAGAGAGAGATAGTGCTGCACTGTTGCCTGCTACTGAGAGAGGGAGAGAGAGAGAGAGAGAGAGAGGTGGGGGAGAGGGGAGTTGCACCACTCAGTTCACACGGGTGTGATTTTATTTATGTAAATCAACCGTGAGACTCGGATCAGACTGAAACTTGTATGAAGCGAGGGAGACTTTTAATGTCCGTTGGAATATTCATACTCACGTGAATGTTATATTCATGAATACTATAATCACATATTCATGTGAACCTGTTCTCTTATTCTAATTTCCCTTTCCTGTTTTCTCCCATCTGTCGCCTTCTTTTTTCACAGTGTTTATTTTATAAAAATGTGTACACTTTCAGAGTTACAGTACTCACACTGATGATTTAACTATATGCGATTAACTATATGCGATTACAACTTTTTTTTCTTCTCTACCTCCATCTCTTTCTCTGACCATAGAGGCAGACGATGTCAAAGGTCAGCGATTATTGCGACCGCAAGTCGCATTTACTATGGAATCTTGCATTTCCTGTCAGTGTGTCACACCAGGCAAGCCCCCAGGTTGTGACATTATGACATCACGTGTCACCATATATGGTGCCCAGGTCATTGTGACATCACGTGACATCAGCCCCCATATTTGGTGCCGCAGTTAAGCCCATATACAGAGATCCCTGATGTCATCAATATTGGCCAACAACTCTACATCTGACCTCAGACCTCACATCTCCATATATGGATTCTGACATTCCATGTTGATCCTTCCCCATCCATCCTTCCTCTTCGATGTCTCCCTTTTAACTTATACCTGTCCGTTCAAACTCCAGACGGAGCTGCCCCAAAGTTATTAGTGCAGCCGCGCCCGGCAGCCGGCGAAAACTAGAGTTCTCAACAGGCCCACCTGTCCATTCAAACTCGAGAAGTTATTAGTGCAACCGCGCCAGGGAGCCGGTTCTCAACAGGCCCGAAAATGAAGGCCCGGCCCTACCTGGGCCCTCATCAAACCCTGTACACTCAAGAGAATGTCCCCGCTACCACCCTTAGATCTCCATGTACTGTATGGAGCTGACCTGTTCTGACATTCCATATTATGTTGATCTGGCCTCATCAAGCCCTGTACACTCAAGACACGCTCCATATATGGCCAGTACAGAATTCATTCCATGTTGATCTGTCATCCCATGCCAAAGCGCCAGCGCTCGCCCAGCAGTCTGCCGTCAACGAGGCGGATGCGTGCACAATTTACAATTTAGGCATTTAGCAGACGCTCTTAATCCAGAGCGACTTACATTAAGCAATAACAAAAAGCATGGCATACATCACATATATAAAAAGTAGTTATCATGAATCATGCGTAAACTAAGAACGTAACAGTGGAGTATCTATGTAAACTATACATACTATACTATATAATATATTATACATGTGTACTATAAAGTGCTATGACTACATAAAGTGCAATTCTAGAGCTGTCTACGTAACAAGCTATACGTCTGTTTAAAATACTATCTAAGTCTACATAATGTGCTATCAAAGGGGCTAGGCTAGGGCAAGTGCTACGGGCCATGGTGGAGTCTGAAGAGGTGGGTTTTCAGTGGGTTTTCAGACTACGGCGGAATATTGGGAGTGAGGCTACAGTTCTGACTGCGATGGGAAGTGCATTCCATAGTTTTGGAGCCAGAAGGGAGAAGAGTTTGGGACGTGTGGAGCGTTGTCCCGGCGTTTTTAGTGAAGGTACCTCCAGCTTCCCTGCGTTGGCTGATCTGAGTACGCGGCCTCGCCTCTCGCCCTCAGACGTCTTACTGGTCTTTACCTCGCCTCTCGCCCTCAGACGTCTTACTGGTCTTTACCTCGCCTCTCGCCCTCAGACGTCTTACTGGTCTTTACCTCGCCTCTCGCCCTCAGACGTCTTACTGGTCTTTACCTCGCCTCTCGCCCTCAGGCGTCTTACTGGTCTTTACCTCGTCTCTCGCCCTCAGACGTCTTACTGGTCTTTACCTCGCCTCTCGCCCTCAGGCGTCTTACTGGTCTTTACCTCGCCTCTCGCCCTCAGGCGTCTTACTGGTCTTTACCTCGCCTCTCGCCCTCAGACGTCTTGCTGGTCTTTACCTCGCCTCTCGCCCTCAGGCGTCTTGCTGGTCTTTACCTCGCCTCTCGCCCTCAGACGTCTTACTGGTCTTTACCTCGCCTCTCGCCCTCAGGCGTCTTACTGGTCTTTACCTCGCCCTCAGGCGTCTTACTGGTCTTTACCTCGCCTCTCGCCCTCAGGCGTCTTGCTGGTCTTTTGTACTTTATTGAAAAGTAAATATTCCTGAAAGTACAGTAGCCTATACTTGAGTGAAAGTACTTAGTTACTTTCATTGGCATACCAACAGTCCGACAGGCATTAGTCCGACAACACCGTCGCTCCCGACATGCGTGGCAGGTTAAAACTAACCTGTGGCTGGTTAAAACTAACCTGTGGCAGGTTGAAACTAACCTGTGGCAGGTTGAAACTAACCCGTGGCAGGTTAAAACTAACCCGTGGCCGGTTAAAACTAACCCGTGGCTGGTTAAAACTAACCCGTGGCCGGTTAAAACTAACCTGTGGCCGGTTAAAACTAACCCGTGGCCGGTTAAAACTAACCCGTGGCCGGTTAAAACTACCCGTGGCCGGTTAAAACTAACCCGTGGCAGGTTAAAACTAACCCGTGGCAGGTTAAAACTACCCGTGGCCGGTTAAAACTAACCCGTGGCCGGTTAAAACTAACCCGTGGCAGGTTAAAACTAACCCGTGGCCGGTTAAAACTACCCGTGGCCGGTTAAAACTAACCCGTGGCAGGTTAAAACTAACCCGTGGCAGGTTAAAACTACCCGTGGCCGGTTAAAACTAACCCGTGGCAGGTTAAAACTACCCGTGGTCGGTTAAAACTAACCCGTGGCTGGTTAAAACTACCCGTGGCCGGTTAAAACTAACCCGTGGCAGGTTAAAACTAACCTGTGGCTTCCTGTGGGGTTATACTGTAGGTTTAGGGTTGGGTTTTGGGTACGGTGTCGTGTCGTTGTCGGACTAATGACTGTAGGACTGTTAGTAGTATGTTGGACCAAACGCATGCACCCCTATAGAGCGTCGCAGTCACGCCCCCTACCAGGGCCCAGGAAATGATTCTCCGTTCATTTTCCTCATAGACATTTCAGAAAGTATTTATTTAAAGACGTTTACGCCGCGGACAAAGCCAACTCGAGTCGTGACAAATCATGACAACAAACACAATTTTTTGGGCCGAACAAATAATTAGAAAGAAGAAAAAAAAACGGCAGGTTACAACACTTTTTTTGTTGTTTTTCTTCTTTGTAATTATTTGTTTGGTCCAAAATATTGTTCGTGTTGTCATGAGTTGTCACGACTCGAGTTGGCTTTGTCCGCGGCGTAACCGTCTTTAAATAAATACTATTTGAAATCTCGATGGGAAAAATGCATTGGGAATCATTTCCTGGGCGCGGCGTCATCATGAAAGGGGGCGGGACTGCGAGTCTGCGACGCTCTATAGCTGCCAAAGGAAGAGATGTAGGCAATCATCCTCATGTTTTTCTACTGGATTGGGGGACAAGGCGGATGGAAGGTTGTACTTGGTCAGACTTGGTACTGTAGCTCTCTCTTACTATATACTTAACTTATAAGTCCCTGGTCTGCTGCGTACATAATTATAGAACACTTCTCTGCATTTGTGGATCGGATATAATAAACACACTGTCGGGGATCTTATAACTCATTTAGGCCTGACGTTGAAAAAAAAAAAAAAGTCTTCTAAATCCTCCAGTTTTCTGTATCAGTGGTGCTCAATATTTCATGTCAAGGACCCCCAAAAATTATGAAATTGGCCGCCGACCCCCATCTGAAAATATGTTGTTCCAGGGACCCTCCAGAAGCAAATATTTGAGTTATAGGGTTAAAATATTTATTCCAAATTTGCGGCACATTTTCCAAAAAAAATTGCAGACCTACAAACTCATAGCGCGCCATGCACCGAGTGGCGCGCTACGAGCTTGTAGATCTGCTATTTTTCAATAGCTACATTATAACCAAAAGGCGTTCCCGCCCAAAATGGGATAAATAAGTGAGATCTGGGATCTGTTACTGATGCATAATGAAGCACCGAGGAGGGGGAGAACAGATGAAAGAGAATAGGGGAGTTCAAAAGAACCTCGGGCCGTAGATTTAATATACCGTACGCGCTCATGTTACTGGCCTTCTTCCTCACTTTCTCTCACTCTCTCTCTGTGTGTGACTGTCTCTCTCTCTCTCATCCTCTTCCTCTCTGTTCCCATTTATAGCTGGCTTTAGTGATTGCCGCACGCACGCACGCACGCACGCACGCACGCACGCACGCACACACGCACACACGCACACACGCACACACGCACACACGCACACACACACACACACACACACACACACACACACACACACACACACACACTCTTGGTGGTAGCTCATGAAATTAAATCCAATCAGGACAGCGGGCTCTCGCTCTCTCTCTCTCAAGCTAAACAAGAATGACTCAATCATAAAGCTCTCGTTTATGAACATCTATAATCAGTGTGTGTGTGTGTGTGTGTGTGTGTGTGTGTGTGTGTGTGTGTGTGTGTGTGTGTGTGTGTGTGGTTGCGTGTGTGTGGTTGCACACAGGTGAAAAACAACCATGCTGTTTTCGTGCTCATACACAGCCAGGCACCCACCCACCCAGCCAGCCAGCCAGCCACCCACCCACACAGCTCCGTAAGGGCAGTAGACGCTGTCAGCCAGTTCTATCGTTGACACCATGTTAATGCCTGTGCTGTCACGTGAGGGTTAGGGTTAGGGTTAGGGGGTTAGGGTTAGGGTTAGGGTTAACCCTAACCCTCACGTGACAGCACAGGCATTAACATGGTGTCAACGATAGAACTGGCTGACAGCGTCTACCAGAATCTCCTGGTAGGCCAGTAGGGACCTACTGGGCCCAGACGAATGGGTGACAATTCATGACAACTTGACAATTCAATGGATTGATAAGGTGGGGATCGGCTGGTAAGGGAGTGGTTGCAAAAAGTTTGAGAAGCACTGCACACAAAATGGAACAGAGCCTTAATTAGTTTCACCGGTAACACCTGTGAAGGAAGTGTAGGGAAGCGGCCCAGAAGTATAGGAGGAAGAGTTATTCTGTCTGCATAATCATAGATATATATAAGAAAGCTAGATGGCTCACCCGCGCTCTGGCCAATGGAGAGCGACGTCGCTACGTGGCGGCCATCTTACCTCGGGGCAGCATAACATTGTGTCCATGGGGCATGTACTTTTAAATAACCACAACTTGCTCAATTTTCAAACAATTTTCAAACGGCTTGGTTTGTTATAAACGTCAGAGACGTCCGCATACTTGTATGCTTTTATACGACGTTCATATACAAAAACAAAATTAAGCAGATAAGCATCCTGAATCATAGCCACGTTGACAACGTTTGTAATAAACCAACCCGTTTGTAAATCCGTCAAGATTTGAGCGAGTTATGACTGTTTCTGTTTGAGCTGCCATTGAACATACTGTACTGTAGCCCCGAAGCAAGATGGCCAGCGGGTGAACGGCGTCAGAAACTCCGCCTTAAGCCATCTAGAGTTTATATATCTATGTGCATAATAGCCAATTCACTGTGTCACAGCAAGCAGCAGGACGGAAGGCGTAGGAAGCTACAGAACTCACACCTGTCAGCTGGCCTGAGTCACACATCATGGAAGACAATTTGTCTCATGATTGTCCCGACTGGGAGGAGAGCAGGTGACGAGAGAGACGGCTTCAATTCCTTTCCAACGGAAGTCACACATGGTTTTAGAGAGACTGCTTGTGTAACACAGGGGTTCTCAACCCGTGGGTCGCGACCCCTCAGGGGGTCGCCAAATTAGTTTGGGGGGTCCCCAAATTATTAAAAAAAAAAAAGTTTCTCTTTTTTTTTTTCACGATTTTTCAAAAATAGCAGACCTACAAGCTCATAGCGCGCCACTCGGTGGCGCGCTATGAGCTTGTAGATCTGCTATTTTTCAATAGCTAAATTATAACATAATGTTTAAAACACCTAAAGGGGTTCCCGCCCAAAATGGGTTAAGGTTATTGTAGCAGTCAATTTATATTGGGGGTCGGGAGGGGGCGAGGCGGGGGTCCCGAGACATTGCCAAAGCATTTCCGGGGGTCCCCGGACAAAAACGTTGAGAACCCCTGGTGTAACAGACGTATCTTGCGTTGTGTTATGTTGTGAAGTACCACGTGTCGTACACTCGTACAGACCAGGATTCTCTGCAGTGAGTTGCTTTATTCTGACAACACAAAACAGACAAGGAGGCATGATGTCACTGCTCTAGCTGCTCTGACCTGGATGGGTTAACAAATAACATTTGCTCTTTCATAGCAAAGTTGAAATAGGAAGTGCGCTAGGTTACGTCATTCCCTTAACCCCATTTTGACCTGAGATCAGATTCTAAAAATGTCTACATCCTGACAGTTTTCTGAAAAAGCTATGTTTCTATGTCAGTCGTTCTTCGATCTTTCAAAAATAGCAGACCTACAAGCTCGTAGCGCGCCACTCGGTGGCACGCTATGAGCTTGTAGATCTGCTATTTTTCAATAGCTAAAGCATAACATAATGCTAACGCCAAAAGGGGTTCCCGCCCAGAATGGGTAAGGCAATCGCCCGAACTCGTAAAGTGACAGAACACTGGATCACAATACACACATCTAATGCCTGGGCGCCCATTTAGACGACTCTATACAAATGTCTTCTAAATCATGACAGTTTTCTGGAAAACCTGTTTCTATATCAGTCTTTATCAAACATTTTCATGTCAAAGATTATCTGTATTTGGCCGCCGACCCACATCTGAAAATATGTTGTTCCAGAATCCAGGCTTGGCTCTGTAACAATATTCAAAGATTTGCGCCACATTTTCACGATTAAAAAAAAAATAGCAGACAAGCTCGTAGCGTAATAAGCTATGAGCTTGTAGATCTGCTATTTTTCAATAGCTAAAGTATAACATAATGCTTTAAGTGGAAGCATTATTAACCATGTTACACCTGCCTGAAGTAGTTCTCTAACATGTTCATGTCAAGGACGCCCAAAATGATCATTATGTATGAAGTCGCGGACTCCACCATCTGACATTTTTTTTCTGTGCCAGGGAGTGGGATCGACCCCCGTCACCCCCGGAAGAGATTTGTGTAAAAAAAAAAAGTTAAACAAATCTAAACTATTCGCTTTTCTTTCCAAAAATCTTAAACATAAAGTATCAGATGTACAATGTGAGCTTCTAGCCTATATCTTCTACTTTCTTTTTTTAAACCTACTACAGCGGTGTGTCCCTTTATGAACAAAAGCAAGGGCTCACAACTCACTTTGTAAATGCTCCAGGACAGGTCAATGTATTCACAGGACATACAACGTTTCCAACCGTATTGGTCTTTCTCAAGACTTGAATAAATGTACATGGAGCATTACGAAGTGAGTTGCGAGCCCTTGCTTTTGTTCATGATATCCGTTAGTTTAACAGTTTGGCTCAGCACCAAGATCGGAGGATGTGCGCCATTTTATTGTTCTGTGTCCCTTTATGCCCATATATGGAGTTCTTTGTCAGGCATGCTCAAATATGGAGTCTATGCTACAGACATCAGAACAGGCCAACTTCATATAGGGTGTAAAAACGTCACCAAGAGGGGGGCGGCGTCTGAAAAGCTAGCGACGCCATTCTTGTGGGCTTTAAACTCTAGCCCACATCACTCTGCACCAGCTCAGTGGCCTTGTGGTTAGAGTGTCCACCCTGAGACTGGGAGGTCGGGGTTCAATCCCCAGCCGGGTCATACCAAAGACTCTAAAAAAAATGGGACCCAGTGCCTCCCTGCTTGACACTCCGCATC
Organism: Electrona antarctica; assembly: GCF_951216825.1. Taxonomy (NCBI): domain Eukaryota; kingdom Metazoa; phylum Chordata; class Actinopteri; order Myctophiformes; family Myctophidae; genus Electrona; species Electrona antarctica. The sequence goes on from NC_136790.1 coordinate 52,145,594, forward strand.
AAGGGTTGGATAGGGGGTCCCTGCAACATACTAGCGTCATGTCCAGGGGGTGTACTTGTACATCAAGCTGCCTCATGCTACAGAAGAAGCTACAGAGATAGGCTCCTGCCCTCATGGGGCAGGAGCCTCATGGCTCTGCAAGGCTACTTCCACATTACTCAGAATAGAGTGACGGTGGTATGTTTTTGTAAATATTGAGCTCGTTCTTGGCGACAACATATAGTGAACCAACACCAGATGGATAGAAAGAACGTCAGGCCCAAATACCTTACAAGGACAAGGAAAATGTCGTGAACAAACACGGCCGTGCTTAGATACTTTGTTGAACGTTATGTCTCTGCGCCCGTGCGCCGTACAGCCGAGATCCAAGCCATGCTACGTCTTTTTGTAAACTCGTCAATCTGGGTTCCTTGATACTGTCTCCATGCTGGAAAGCTGAAAATCTAATTCCGTTTTCTGGCTCATTCCCTCGACGTGACCTGCTGTGGCACTTATTTACTGAGCCAGTCTGCACCATTGTGAGGTCAGTTTAAAAAACAGAACGTATACAAGCACACGGATAGTCGCTCAATGTAAACAAACCAGACAAGCCAACAAGTATGGCGGCCGCTACCACGTGACACATTATGTTGACGCCCCCTCCAGGAGATTTTGGTACGCTCTATATGGATACTGGGCAGGGGCCCTGTCTGGAAAACCGTGGGTCCGACCGACTCGACACCGGGCACTGCTGTGGGGGGGGGTTCTCGAGTTACGTGGCGCACGCACGCGCGGGCACACGCACGCACGCACGCACACGCACACGCACACACACACCAAGTTTTAATTGGTTAAGCCTCTGACAGACTATGCCCTGCAGGATAGTCTAAACGCTGATTTAGGAATAAAATTGTCAAGTTTGAATGTTTTTTTTTCTTCTTTATTTTATTTTTAAGTAGTTCCAGACGGTCCCCTGGCGACAGGCAGCCGACTGGAATGACGACACAGACCCAACATTATTTTATTTGGGAAAGTTTCAACAGAATATGCTAATCAGTGGTGGAAAGTGATGGAAATAAAATTCCGGCGACCCCAAGGATCGTATTAATGGATAAAAATAAATTATATCTATTCTGTAATGCTAATTAGAAAGGACTGTAAATATATATATCTTCAATAACCCAGCAGGGAGACCAAATACCGTGCTGTATTTACCTTAAAAATGAGTGAGTAGCCCTTTAAATCTTGAATGACAGTCACTCTACCATAAAAAAATAGAAGGATACCTTAAAAACGAATTGGAGACAGACGAAATAAAGTTCTGAGAGGAAGTTTAAGGTTTTAACTGTAATTTTTAGTAGGTAATAAAGTCAATTTACATAGAGAATGTGCTACATGGTTCAGATAATAATAATAATAGTACAATACATCACTATAATTTAGAGTATTCAATTGTTCCAATATGGATCCGAACTGCCCCTCTTCACAACATCTTCCTGGCTTATACTGCATCTGACGTCAGTTGTTGATAAACGTTCATTGGCTGAATAGATAGTTCATTTCCGCAATATCCACGGTGGTGCTGGTTGTCGAGCACTCATTGGACCAGCACATGGATGATGAGACTGGTATCGTGACATCTTCCTTGGTTCCGTCATTGATGGCCATAGACCGGGAAAGCACAGAGGCTGGCGTTGCTATGGCAACCTGAAGATAACATTCTTTCCCTGATAGCTGTGAACTCTTTAACAGAGAAATGGCCGGCTATCTACTTTCTCACTGGGCACCAAGGCCAAATACATGTAGTGTCAAATCAAAACTATTGAGGGTCGTGGTCAAGATAAAATAAGTACCCTGTTAATCTTCTACTGTTCCGGCCAAGAGGAGGAGAAAATATAATGGTAAGAAAATATAGAGGTGGCCCAAACAATGTATTCCAGCAGCTGACTGAAGCACACAGCTCTGCCACTCATAGTATGAAGTTAGGAGAGGTATAGGCAAACTAAAGAGATAGGACCTACGTATGTCCTGAAACGTTATAAAGTTGGATATAAGATAGACAACCTATTGTGACCATTCATTAGCAGGGGAAAATAAATAAATAAATAAATTGGACAAAATAAATGTAGTAATAAAAAATGATAAATAGGGAGAATAAGTTCTGTCCTGAATGTTAAAACTTTTATGACTGAAAATAATTTATTAAATTCAAAAAGGGAGTATTCCACACATATACAGGGAGAGAGAGAAAGAGACAGACCCAGCGTTATCCCCGTAAATCTCACCTGGAGGGAGGACAGACAGAGACAGACCGTTCTCACTGTGCATTTCACATATGGAGGGAGAATAGAGAGAGACAGACATATGTCAGAGACATATGTCACTCACACTATGTATTTCACATATAGAGGGAGGACAGAGAGAAAGAGACTGTTCTCACACTGTGCATTTCACATGAGAGATATTACGCAGATAGACAGACAGGGCTGCTCTTTCAGGCATACAGACACAAAATAGGATACACTGAAATTTGTACCTAATGTTACATGTAATATTATGAAAAATATCCAGATGTAATCTTAAGGCAATGATACAAAATTTAAATGCAGTAAAAACTGTAAAAATAACTATTCCTAATACACTTCTGAAGTTATAAAACAAGATGGCGTTCCCACAGCACACACACACATAGACTGGGAGGGAGAAACGCACGCACACACACACACATCACATTCAGGAGGGCATGGATGGACAGGGAGGGAGAGACACGCACGCACACACGCACACTGAGACTGCACTGACATGCATTACAAAGTAAGCGCACGCTAACGGGAGTGTAATGGGAGACACAAAACAAATGTAGATAAGAAAAGCGTAAATTAAAACAGTCGGACAGGGAAAAAATCGCCTCAGCTGAGGAGGGGAACGAGATAAATGAATCATAATACTATCTAGTAAAAAGCAAAAGCTACGCTATGCCACAGCGCTAAAATAAAAAATAAAAATAAGAATATAAAACAAAAAGGGAAAAAGGTGTGTGGAGGGGGAGAGGGAACAGACGTCATATCTGACGTGGCCATGATAGCTCCGTCACATATGAGTCTGCTTTTATTTACTAAAGACGTAAATAATTTCAATGATGTAGAGTACTATATGCAGCACATTTTCTCTGTAAATCGATTCCTACCTTATATCGTTGTTCACGTTGAAGGAGTCAAGATGGAGAGCAGCTCTTCAAACGAGGCAACACAAAAATGTCTAATTAAAAAAGAATTATAATGGGGGAAAAAAAATGGGGAAAAAAAACTGTAAATTTGGAAAAAAAAAACGGATTCTTTTTTCTGTCCCCCTGTCTAGTGATTAACACTTGCAGGGTTCTGACTCCGGCTCGATCGACCAATTGATGGAAATAAAATTCCGGCGACCCCAAGGATCGTATTAATGGATAAAAATAAATTATATCTATTCTGTAATGCTAATTAGAAAGGACTGTAAATATATATATCTTCAATAACCCAGCAGGGAGACCAAATACCGTGCTGTATTTACCTTAAAAATGAGTGAGTAGCCCTTTAAATCTTGAATGACAGTCACTCTACCATAAAAAATAGAAGGATACCTTAAAAACGAATTGGAGACAGACGAAATAAAGTTCTGAGAGGAAGTTTAAGGTTTTAACTGTAATTTTTAGTAGGTAATAAAGTCAATTTACATAGAGAATGTGCTACATGGTTCAGATAATAATAATAATAGTACAATACATCACTATAATTTAGAGTATTCAATTGTTCCAATATGGATCCGAACTGCCCCTCTTCACAACATCTTCCTGGCTTATACTGCATCTGACGTCAGTTGTTGATAAACGTTCATTGGCTGAATAGATAGTTCATTTCCGCAATATCCACGGTGGTGCTGGTTGTCGAGCACTCATTGGACCAGCACATGGATGATGAGACTGGTATCGTGACATCTTCCTTGGTTCCGTCATTGATGGCCATAGACCGGGAAAGCACAGAGGCTGGCGTTGCTATGGCAACCTGAAGATAACATTCTTTCCCTGATAGCTGTGAACTCTTTAACAGAGAAATGGCCGGCTATCTACTTTCTCACTGGGCACCAAGGCCAAATACATGTAGTGTCAAATCAAAATAGACCTCTCAGTATGCGACTTAACTTGACTGGGGACAGACAGTATGGAGACCGAATAAGGAGTCAACAAGATATTAAATCTTAATGTGGCGTCAGGAAATCCCTAATATAAATATGATAAAATAATATAAAGGATAATATAGGGCTGAGATGATTAGGCACGTGGATGGTGACATGACATAAATAGGATAAGGAGAACAACCCGGAGTAAACAGGCAGTAGGCTAAGAGTAAAATGATAAAAAGGGCAAGATGACCAAATATGACCTATATGGAACACGGTCTGGGCCCAAGTTCTATCTGAGTTGACCAACAGAATATGATGGAGTGGCCAACTTGACATGACGTGTAAACAACATGTCAGAATTTATCTATCAGAAAGTATAAGAACATTTACTCAACTACTGTACTTTTTAAAGTACAATTTTGAGGTATATTATTTTACTTGAGTTAAGCATTTCCAATTTTCAGTATTTTGTACTTCTACTCCACTACATCTCGGAGGGTATATTGTACTTTTTTACTCAACAATTATTTGGCAACTTTAGTTTTGTTGATTTTGATTATTATTACAAAACATTGTAATGTTTTGGGGCGTCGGTGGCTGGATGGTAACCGCAAGGTTGCCAGCTCGAACCTTGTGGGCTCCCCCAGAGTTAGTGTCGAAGTGTCCTTGAGCAAGACACTGAACCACTATGTTGCTCCTGATGTGCTGGTTGGTGCCTTGCATGGTTTCCTCTGCCATCAGTGTATGGATGTGTGTGAATGGGTGAATGTAATGCACAATCTATGTAAAGCGCCTTGGATAAAGGCGCTATATAAATGCACCATTTACCATTTAACCACTTCAGCCCATACTATAGTGTCAAGGACACGAAAAAAACATTCATTAGGCCACGGACCCCCCATTTGAAAACATATGCCAGTAAGGGAGGATTTTTACGGCTCTGGCAGTGATTTCGATTTAATGGCATTTTTATCTCTGGTACCCCAATTTATATTGTAAAACCACTGTTAATTTAACTCTGAGAGTGTCCATTTGTACACTCTCTGAGTTACAGACCCATAAGGGTCCATTTGTAACTATCTCTAATTGAGCTCAAGTACCCCCAGGGGTCCCCGGACCCCACTTTGGGAACCCATGCTATAGCCTACCCTTTGTTTTGTGGTTTTCCATTTTTTTCCTTTTCACAGAATCGTTTCATGGCCACGCATGAGTCATCAGGATCCTGGATGGCTTGAATCCAGGCTTAAAAGAATTGATACAGTATCAATATTTTTTTGGAAATCTCTATGCTGGGAATAATGAATGGGGCCTGGAACAATAGAACCAGAAAATGGCCGCCACAGCTTACACGCACAATTAGTCTATAACTTTTTTCTTTGACGGATGGGGTAGAGGGGGGGGTGCATTTTATTTGGTACACCAGTGTTGCCAGATTTTGTGAGAGAAATACGCAACCCATATATGAAAACAATCCCAAAGGCAGTGACTAGAACACATGAGCACTTTTATTTTGATCTGAGGACGATTCTACAAAATGTCTTCTAGATCATGACAGTTTTCTGAAAAACCCTATATGTTTCTATGTCGGTGGTGCTCAACCTTTTTCATGTCAAGGACCCCCAGAATTATCTGTATTTTGCCGCCGACCCCCATCTGAAAATATGTTTGCACCACATTTTCACGATTTTTCAAAAATAGCAGATCTACAAGCTCATAGCGCGGCACCGAGTGCCGCGCTATGAGCTTGTAGATCTGCTATTTTTCAATAGCTAAAGTGTAACATAATGCTTGAAACACCAAGAGGGGTTCCCGCCGAGAATGGGTTAAACATACAATATACGGAAATGTGTGCAAATCCTATATATTATTTAATCTTTGCTTCTCGGGGTCCCTGCTTGGAACAATATATTTTGAGACGGGGGTCGGCGGTCAAATACCTACCCTATAGTTTTGGGGGTCGTTCCTTGACGTGAAAAAGTTTGAGCACACATTTTACATAACTCGTTTGGATGTAGAAGACATTTGATTTAGAATACATTAGTTTTTATAATCAACTTGAGGTCTTAACCCATTTTGGGCGGGGTTTTTAAAGCATAATGTTATACTTTAGCTATTGAAAAATAGCAGATCTACAAGCTCGTAGCGCGGCACAGAGTGCCGCACTACGAGCTTGTAGGTCTGCTATTTTTGAAAGATCGTGAAAATGTGGCACAAATCTTTGAATATTATTCTCTCAGAGCGAATGTTTTTAACTCAAATCTTTGCTTCTGGGGGGTCCCTGCCTGGAACAACATATTTTCATAGGCTACCAATTACATATAGTGGCCAATTACATATAGTTTCTGGGGTCCTTGTCATGAAATATTGAGCACCACTGATATAGAAATATAGGTCAGGATTTAGAAGACTTTTTTTTCCCGACGTCAGGCCAAAATGGGTTAAAGTGCTCAATATGATATTGATGGCTCCTCCCCCATGCATACAGCCATTAATTGGGGGGTGGTAGTTTTCTGAAACGTTTCTTAATTATTCTCCAGACTCATTATGTCAATGTTGTTAATTTCCTTTTCCATTGACGACAAGACAACACATGCAGACATTCTAATTGGCTCCGAGTTTATTTCTCTCTCTCTGTGTGTGTGTGTGTGTGTGTGTGTGTGTGTGTGTGTGTGTGTGTGTGTGTGTGTGTGTGTGTGTGTGTGTGTGTGTGTGTGTGTGTGTGTGTGCGTGTGCGTGTGCGTGCGTGTGTGCGTGTGCGTCAGTATAGCTGCCTGACAGGAAATAAACTTGGACCCCAAGCTGTTCCCATAGCAACACAATTCCACTGATTCTAAAAGAACATCACAGAGAGTGTTGTGGGATTAGAGGACCCTGTATCCATAGCAACTGAGTAGAAAGTGCATGACTTTGTGTGTGTGTGTGCGTGTGTGTCTCTCTGTGTGCGTGCGTGTCTCTCTGTGTGCGTGTGTGTCTGTGTGTCTCTCTGTGTGCGTGTGTGTGTCTCTCTGTGTGCGTGTGTCTCTCAGTGTGCGTGTGTGCGCGCGCGTGCGTGTGTGTGCGTGTGCCTGCGATGTGCATGCGTGTGCATTCCATGCACAGCTAAACAGTGTCTGAAGGACCAAAGTATAACACAGAATTCACACAAGTTGGATATTTATAAAAGCACATGAATTCCAGGGTGCTGAAAAAAAATAAAAAATAATAACACTCTCGCAGAGCTGAATGAATAAATGGAACAAAGCATTAACCCATTTAAGGCTTGACATCGAAATGTAAAGAAAATCTGACAGTTTTCTGAAATACATTGCTCAAAAAGGGGGAAAAAAAGTATATTACTCACCCAAGCTTCATGTCAGGAGGCCACAGCAGGTTCCTTGAATCTGTCCAAAGCTCTGAATGGATTCTAAACCCTCAGAAATATTCCTCGACCAAACTTTTCTTCTTCAGATCTCAACATTTTCCGGACCCACTAGGTTCAAGGTTGTGCTTTATTCTCACATCTTGTGTACATGGCAGGCACATGAGAGTATAAAACTTCTTTTCTCTGTGGTTTATTAATAATTCTGATTGGCTTTAAAAGAGTCTCTTTGACAAACTAGAAACCACCAACAAACACTCACTTTTGATACATAAAATAGAACCCTGGCAGCCTTACTTCCTGGACTTTTATAGCTCCTGTTACCTCACTTCCTGGAACTATTGCTAACATGTTTTTTCCCCACAGCTCCCCCTATTGAGCAAACCTTGTCAACAGAAAATTAATGACCATAAACTACACTAAACCAAACCAAAACAAAGAACAAGAGGAAGAAGAAGAAGTCCACCCATGGGACGTCACGACACTGATAGCCTCTGATAAGGATTTTGATTTGCGAATAATATTTTAAACCATTTTGGGGCGGGAACCCCTTTTGGTGTTTTAACTAAGCATTATGTTATACTTTAGCTATTGAAAAATAGCAGATCTACAGGCTCATAGCGCGCCACCGAGTGGCGCGCTACGAGCTTGTAGATCTGCTATTTTTGAAAAATCGTAAAAATGCGGCACAAATCTTTGAATGGTATAGACGCCTTATCAGATGACGTCACACTGATAAGAAACGGCATGCGCGCGCATAAAGGCAGCAGAAGAACACCACCTCTCATAACACCGTCTCCACACCATAGCGCAAAACGGTCTTAAGCTGCACACTTCTTAAGCTGCGCGCAGCTTAAAGCTTGAGTTTTTAGACAGCTGGTGGATGGAAATTAAGCTCCACCTCCGCGGAAGACTTGAGCGGAGGAGAGCGTTTCCGGGAATCTGGCCGTCGCGCAAAAAGTCCGTGGAGGTGGAGCTTAATTTCCATCCACCAGCTCAACGGTGTCAACTTTGGGAGTGCCTGAGGGCTTGGGCACCCACTGAAAAAAGAATAAGCCAAATAGCACCCACTGAGATTAAGGCTGAAGATCCCCTCCCCCTGGTCATTTTGTCACGTAGGCACACACCTTTACGGTGTTCACAGAACAGGTATTCAAATGCTAATACGGTGGCTTTGTTCCAGTGACCGCACGGTTCATTCACACTCCGTCTCCTGCAGCAACACAACACGAACACGGTCAGCGGAGAGGCTGCTGTCTGTGTACCGTCGGCCCGTCTGTAAAGAGCCATGAGTCTGGAGGGGAGGGGAGGGGAGGGGAGGGCAGGGCAGCAACACCGCCAATCTCCACACTGACTTGTGTGGAGATTGGTGGCAGGGAGGCGGGGTGGCTGGGGGGCGGGGCGGGGGGGACCCACTGCCGTTATAGGAACCTGCCGCCCCTGCACCAGCTGTCTAAAAACTCAAGCTTTAAGCTGCGCGCAGCCGAGAACGTGCGCAGCTCTTTTCATAGTGTGGCAACAGAACAGCTTATGATGCAATGGAAAGGTTGTAACTGCACTCACGTGTAAAAAATGCCCCATCAAACTTTCAGATGCTGTTTTTCTCCCAGTGTGGAGGAAGAATGATTAGGATTTGTATTGTGATCTCTCGCCCTTGAAATATATAATCCTTGGTTTCTGTTGTGTTTGAACAATAATAGCAATTCAAAACAGTTGTCCTCAAAACCACACCTCCAGTCACTGTCATAAGAACGGGAGGTGCGCTCATGAACACGGCAGCAGAGCCTATTTGTGCACGGCTGCACGCGCACCTGCAGTCCATCAAGTATAATTTATGCTTCGTCCCGCGATGGTGTCGCGCACGCAGACCTCTACGCTCACAACAGTCGCATCTGCGATGCGATGTGAGCTTGTATATCAGCTGTTCTCTGTGCGCAATACTGTTGGGCTTTGAAGTATAAATGTCTCCTAGGGTGCATCTCACTAGCCAACTCACAAGAGGAGGTTGAATGGACTGAAACCAGCGCTCCCCAAAACAACAGGTTTGGAGATCTGTTGGGAATTGATTACATGAAACAGTCACCCGTGCGCCCAGTCCCAATGTTTGTAAACAAATAATTTTATTTCGATGTCAGGCCTAAATGGGTTAATAGCCTACCTTTCAGAGCGGAATTTCCGGTGTCACATGACAAAAAAACAAACATTGAAATTGTAAGAGCCATTTGAGCCACCATATTGTTTCTAGGTTTCATTGTCAAAAAAGAAAACTTAAAAAAATAAACTAAAAAAAAAGTACGTAATTTATTCGAATTGTTGTTATTGCAATTTACGAGCTGCGTTCGCTTCCCACGTTCGCGCGTCTTACTTGTTGTAATGGCTTGCCCGTATTCCTCTTATTCACACACATTCTCTCTCTCTCTCTCTCTCTCTCTCTCTGTATAGAATTGCTCCTGACAACTCAGCGAACCACACCCTAAGAAGCCATACGTCCCTCCTGTCCTCCGCCTGTTGCCAGGATGTAAGACCGCAAGAACTGAGCGACAACAGAGCTAACCCATCAACTGCAAATCCCTGCATGCACCTACAGTTTCACCACCGCCAGCAACGTCGACGCCACACACACCCGACAGGCAAAACAAAGTCCTCCATTTGTCAAGGACGATTTACACCGATCTCATTTCCTTCTCCAAGAAAACAAATCTGTTCGCCTTCGCAGATACCGTTTAGACTTCGTACAGCATTAAACCATCTATTCTACCTTCAACGAGGTCTGCTGTATACAGTAGCACAGGGACATACAGAGCACAGCCTCACACAGGACAGTAGTACAGGGACATACAGAGCACAGCCTCACACAGGACAGTAGCACAGGGACATACAGAGCACAGCCTCACACAGGACAGTAGCACAGGGACATACAGAGAACAGCCTCACACAGGACAGTAGCACAGGGACATACAGAGCACAGCCTCACACAGGACAGTAGTACAGGGACATACAGAGAACAGCCTCACACAGGACAGTAGCACAGGGACATACAGAGCACAGCCTCACACAGGACAGTAGCACAGGGACATACAGAGAACAGCCTCACACAGGACAGTAGCACAGGGACATACAGAGCACAGCCTCACACAGGACAGTAGCACAGGGACATACAGAGAACAGCCTCACACAGGACAGTAGCACAGGGACATACAGAGAACAGCCTCACACAGGACAGTAGCACAGGGACATACAGAGCACAGCCTCACACAGGACAGTAGCACAGGGACATACAGAGCACAGCCTCACACAGGACAGTAGCACAGGGACATACAGAGCACAGCCTCACACAGCGCATGACAGACGTTACACAAAACCAGCCGATTCGTCTAAAAACTTTCTTATAAAGTCGGATCCTAATTTTCGTCGATCTGAACCGACGCCCCTTGAGCCGCGAAGACCACGATGAGGTCGCCGTCATCGGCACTCCTCCTGCCCTCACGGCTGTTGCTCCTCCTGTGTGGCGTCGTCCTCTTGGGCGTGTCGTGCTCGCCCGGCGCGGCGGTCGTCCAGTCGCTGCCGTGGCGCGTCCCCTGCCCCGCCCCCTGCCCCGCGCGCTGCGCCTGCCAGATCAAGCCGTGGTTCTCCCCCGTGGAGTCGGTCTACCGCGAGGCGCCCACCGTGGACTGCAACGCCCTCCTCCTCACCCAGCTGCCGTCGCCCTTGCCCCGGGACACGCACACCCTGCGTCTGCAGAGCAACCTGCTCTCCTCCGGCCTGGAGAGCGCGGCGCTGCGCGCGCTGCCCAACCTCACCGAGCTGGACCTCTCCCAGAACCGCCTCGGCCGGGTCGGGACGACGGCGGCGACCGCCCGGAACCTCTCGCTGCTGCCCTCGCTGCAGTCGCTGCACCTGGAGGAGAACCGGCTCGCTCGCCTCCCGCACGGCGCCTTCCGCTTCCTGCCGGCGCTGCAGGAGCTGTTCCTCAGCCACAACCGCCTGCGCTCGCTGGCGCCGGGCGCCTTCGCGGGCCTGGGCTCGCTGCTGCGGCTCCACGTGGACAACAACCGGCTGCGCTCCGTGGACCCCCGGTGGTTCGGCGCCCTCCCCCGCCTGGAGGTGCTGATGCTGGGGGGGAACCCCGTGGAGGTGCTCCCGGAGCAAGGGTTCCGGGCCCTGGGGTCCTCCCTCCGCAGCCTCATGCTCGGAGGCATGGGCCTGAGGGGCCTGGCCGAGAGCGCCCTGGGCGGCCTGGACCGCCTCGAGAGCCTCTCGTTCTACGACAACCTGCTGACCAGAGTGCCCGCGCGGGCCCTGAGGCGAGTGCCGGGCCTGAAGTTCCTGGACCTCAACAAGAACCGCATCGGGCTGCTGGAGACGGGAGACTTCCGGGACATGGTGCACCTGAAGGAGCTGGGCCTGAACAACATGGAGGCGCTGGTGTCCATAGAGAGGGCGGCGCTGGACAACCTGCCGGAGCTCACCAAGCTGGAGATCACCAACAACCCCCGGCTGTCCTACGTCCACCCCGACGCCTTCTCCCGGCTGGGCCGGCTGGAGAGCCTCATGCTGAACTCCAACGCCCTCAGCGCGCTGCACCGCCGCACGCTGCGCTCCCTGCCCAGCCTGCGGGAGGTCAGCCTGCACTCCAATCCGCTCCGCTGCGACTGCCTGTTCCGCTGGGCGGCCGAGGAGTCCTCTCGTCCGCACACCGACGAGGTCGCGCCGACGACACCGGGCGGCCTCCGGACGGACGCGGCGGTGTGGCCTCGAGCGGTGCGTTTCATCCAGCCCAGGGCGACGCTTTGCTCCGAACCCCCGGAACTGAGAGCTCGCCGGGTGAGAGACGTGTCCGCCAACGAGATGTCCGCCTCCTGTCTCCCCGTGATCGCGCCCGGTCCCCTCCCGCCCCACGTGGGGGTGCGAGAGGGAGGCAGCCTGGCTCTGCACTGCCGAGCCTTGGCGGAGCCGCAGCCCCAACTCTACTGGGTGACCCCGTCCGGGCTGAGATTGGGACCCGCCGCCATCAGCCACGCCGCGGCCGACAACAAAACGGCCCCCGCTCCCCCCCGCCGCCTCGGCCACGCAGCCTCCCGAGCGTCCGCCGACCTCACAAACAGCTCCGGCCCTTCGTCCGGCGAGCCTGCAGGAGGAGGAGACCGCCGCGATTTCCGTCGACCTCCCGACGACTCTTCTGGCAACTACCGGCTTCTCCCCGAAGGGACTCTGGAGATCTTGGCGGTGACCGCCGGCCAGGCGGGGCTGTACACGTGCGTGGCGGAGAACGCCCTGGGGGCGGACACTCGCAGCGTCACGGTGGGGCTGCGCGCCAAAGGCAGGAGCACGCCGAGGATGTATCCGAGCGTCAGGAGAACAACTGAGGCGGCGGTTCTGGAAGTGCGGGAGGTCGGAGAACATTACACCGTCCTGTCCTGGCAGAGCGGACACGGGGGGCTCCCCTCGACGCGTCTGTCCTGGCAGGCCGTGTCCTCCTCCTCCTCCTCCTCCTCCGACACGCACAGCAGGCCCACCGCGTACACCACGCGCATCCTGGCCGGAACGCAGAGCTTCAACCTGACCCACCTGCGCGCCGAGACCTTTTACCGCGTGTGTCTGCATCTGGGAGCGAGCGGGGACTCCGAGCTCCCCGCGCGGAGGCGTCGGAATAGGAGAGCCAGGGAGAGCACGCCGCCTCGGTGCGTGACAATCAGGACAAAGGTGCCCCCCGCCGCCGCCGAGCCGCCGGAGCCCAAGCCGCCGCGCCTCCTCCCGAGGCCGGCGAGCACGCGGCTGGTGATAACGGCGTTCTCCTTTTACACGCCTCACCTCACCCTGATGCTGTGCATGGGCGTCTTCATGGCGCTGGTGAGCCGCTACCGCCCGGAGCGGGACCGGGAGGGCGAACGGAAATACCTGGAGGCCCTTCGGCAGGAGTTGGAGGCCCGCGGCGTGATGGCGGCCGCGGAGAGCGGCGACGAGACTCTCTGTGGGTGCGCGTGCGTCTCGTTGGACTGCCGCGGCGGAGAGCGGCCACGGCAGAGTGAGAAGGCCGCGTTGCTCCAGGAGTGCTGAGATAATCACATTCATACACACTTTACAGTAAGCCTGGGTTAGACTTACGCACTGGGTTTCACGTGCTGGGAAAAAAAAGCCGATCTACAAATGTCGCAGTGAGCTGGTAGCCTATTTTTGTTACATGACACCCGGACACAACTAAGTATGAATCAGGCATCACAGTTAGCCTATAACCACACACGCACGCACGCACGCACGCACGCACACGCACACGGGAGGCATACTATGGTCCGACGGAGCATTGGTTCGACATGTGTCTGCACCTCGGACTAGCGCCTGCTCCCGTGCTTGCGGTTATGGTTAGGTTAGGGTTTGAGGTGGGTTGTCGTGTTTCGGACCAATGACTCGTCGGACCAAACACATGCACTCCACGCACACGCACACGCACACACACACATACGCACACACAGTCACACACACACACACACACACACACACACACACACACACACACACACACACACACACACACACACACACACACACACACACACACACACACACACACACACACACAACCGGTGGCTCACAATCAGTATGTAAAGTCATTAGTGACGTGGTGAAGAGATTTGTATTTATTTTATATAAAGTGTACAATATTGTTTTGTGTGTAAAGCTGTATATTAAAAAAAGTAAAAGAATATATCGTATAGGCTAACCATGCCACCTACCAGGGTAGAATAAGACTGGACAATCAACTGGACAATCAAACTTCATGCCAGCATGATGCGACTGAAAATGGAGAGACATCCGACGGTAAAAGAGAGTTTTGACTCACTATAGTGACTGCTGACTTGTGAACTGTGAAAGGTTCGCGCATGCAGCGGCGCGACTCAATCCACCCACGGTCACAAACAAATAAGACAACCACAGAGAGTATATTATATTATATGTAATGTATGGAAGAGGCTGGTTTGGGCCGGCTGTCTGTCCAGATGTCAGTCATGAGTTCAGTTGACCATTGTCTCGACCACTCCGCCACAATCAATCATATTCCTAATGCAACCACAACAGAAGAGACTGTATATAGTGTGCACTAGCTCTGGTCCATAGCTCTAATGCGTTGCATTTAGAGCTATGTTACTCTCGACTTCCTGCAGACCAGCCTCTCGTCTTTAGCGTAAATAAAAATAACGTTTTTGCTACTCACCAAAACAAAGGCGGGTTGTGTCATTAGAAAGCCTACTTTCCTTAGTGGGAGCACTCTGAGCCCCCCACCACATGTATAAACGGTACTTTTTGGATTTTTTTTCACCGGACGAAAAATATTCTCTATGAGGCAATTCTCTGGGCAATATCGGTAGAGGGTGCAGCGGAGTAACTAAAAGTATTTTTTTCCCCGGTGGAAACAAAATGTCCTTGTGGCCAAAAAGTACCGTTTATACGTGTGGTGGGGGGCTCAGAGTGCGTCCACTAAGGAAAGTAGCCTTTCTAATGACACAAACCGCCTTTGTTTTGGTGAGTAGCAAAAACATTATTTTTATTTACGCTAAAGATGAGAGGCTGGTCTGCATTCATGCGAGCGGCGGAAGTCGAGAGTAACATAGCTCTAAATGCAACACATTAGAGCTATGGACCGGAGCTAAGTGTGCACAATGCAGTATCTCGATTGTGCTGTTAAATGAAAACTCCTGCTACGGGTTCTGTAAATCAAAGTGATTGATGTAAACATCCCTTTATGCTTAGCTGTCAGTGCCCATGGTCTGTCGCAGTGGTTTTCAACCCTTTTGATTGATTGATTGATTGAAATATTTATTAACAGTTTGCAGAATTACAGTACATTTCAAGCACAAACTCAATACAAAGACTGTTAACTGTGAGTGGACGACCCGATTAAGCATTACACTTGTTTACAAGAGGGTCCACCTTGTTCAATTCATCAAAACATTTAGAGACGTACAAATAGACACTTCTAAGAACAGAACAGGAATTCATCATAAATTCATAATTTCAAGGCCCATTATTTATTCGGCATTTGATTTGAGCGTACGGGCCGCCGATTTGATGAGATTTAGCCTCTCAGACGCAAAACTGAAGAATATTTTGTTGCCGTTGATCATAATAACAAACAACACAAACTTGATTATTTTGGGGAGCCTGAAAAGGTTTGAGAACCATTGCAATATAAACCTGCAGCGCACACACAATCCTTGCATAATGTACCACCATTCCAGAAAGAAATGATCTTAGAGATAACTGAGTGAAATTCTATTTTGAGCTATTACAAATTAAACTCTTTTTGATTTAACAATTTTCACTGTTGGTTTTTTTTATTGAACGAAGAAAAAAGTGCTTTGGCTCAACGATCCGATTCCGATCATTTGATTTTGAGCATCTGCCGATTTTCCCGATCCGAAATTTATATATTTATAGAACACGTTTATGCACTATAGTATTTTACAGTCTATGACTATAGTACAAAATCCCAAAGTCTGGAAAGTATACTCAAATGTTTTACATAAGTAAAAGTATCAATACTGCAATGTAGATGTACTCTGTGTGTGTGTGTGTGTGTGTGTGTGTGTGTGTGTGTGTGTGTGTGTGTGTGTGTGTGTGTGTGTGTGTGTGTGCGTGCGTGCGTGCGTGCGTGCGTGCGTGCGTGCGTGCGTGCGTGCGTGCGTGCGTGCGTGCGTGCGTGCGTGCGTATAGTGGAGTAAAAGTTCAATATTTGCCTTTGAGATGTAGTGGAGACTGTGGAGGAGTTCAAGTAAAAATTTGCAAATTTGAAATTTGAAAATAAAAACCAAAAAAGTCTTCTTAAGCACAGTACAGTACTGTAATTAGTTACTTTACGTCACTGTTACAAGACAGTTAGTCATGATGGAGTTAGGGCAAAGTCTGCCTCCTGCTGGAGGAGGAGTGAAATTGAATTCTAGGAGTATATTCTCTGAATCAGGACATGTATCAACTAAAACTAAATGTCAGATGAACGAAGTCAAAGTGTGAATGTAATGGGCTGTAGTGATAACATTATAACATTAGTACAACTGTACTAAATGTAGAACATTTTAGAACATTTGACTGAAGCCTTAACCACACCAGAGGGTCGCCATGCAACTCCTTTCAACATGCAACTATTTGCAACTAGAGATACTGTATCGGTATCGGGAAAAGTATCGGATCGGTGATTATGCCAGTCTAACCCAGGGGTTCTCAACCCGTGGGTCGCGACCCCTCGGGGGGTCGCCAAATTATTTTGGGGGGTCCCCAAATTAATTGAAAAAATGAAAAACCTTTTTTTTTCTAACCTAATGGCTGGACAATGGAAATGAAGAGTTTACATATAGTACACATAGTACATACAAACACCTCCCTAATGATTATATCTGGTTTCAGTATTTATTTTTGGTGTATTGTCTCTATTATTAAGGTTATTGTAGCAGTCAATTTATATTGGGGGTCGGGAGGGGGCGGGGCGGGGGTCCCGAGACATTGCCAAAGCTTTTTCGGGGGTCCCCGGCCAAAAACGTTGAGAACCCCTGGTCTAACCAGTGATCCGACACAGGGGTAAGCGGTTGACACTATGGCAGGTAAATAAAATGTTGGGGCATGTGGAGTTTGCTTTGGAGTTGCCCCAAACTGCAAGTGCACATTTGAGTGAGGACTCGGAGTCTGCTATAAACACAACACGAGGTATATAGCTAGATAGCTATAAACACAACATGAGATCACGACACTGGTATCGGTATTCGGTATCGGTATCGGCTAACACAGAAATTGAGGTATCGAGGTATAGGTACATCCCTATTTGCAACTATACTTGCCACCATTATTCCCAATGGCAGTTTGCAAGGAGTTGCATTGGTGTGGTTTGGGCCTAAGATTTAACTGACTAATCCTATATATATATGTAACGCCCAGGATTCGAACTCGGGCCCACTTTGGTCTAGTGGTTAAGATGTTGGACTTTCACGCGGGAGGCCCGAGTTCGAATCCCGGGCGTTACATTAGGTGCCGTGACCCGGATCGGGTTTCCCCGTGGGAGGTCGCCAAAAGGGAGGTGAGTGTAGCGGAGTGGCTCAGAGGCTCTGCCTGATGGCCTCAATAGTCTAATATCTCCCCCGGTCCAAAAACATCTGGGTTTCCCAGGCTAGGGCCCGACTCACACCTTTGCAACAGATTGATGTATGCTTGTTGTATGAGACGTATTGACTGATGCAAGCTCACAATGCATTTCCAATGGGAGTCACATGGTTTGACACAACATTTGTGTTGTATGAGGGGGTGGGGGACAGCCGAAAGCCGTACAACACAAATGTTGTGTCAAACCATGTGACTTCCATTGGAAATGCATTGGGGCAAGATGTAAACAAACCCTTTGCATACATCTAGCATGCATCAATGTTGTATGCTAGATGCGAAGGTGTGAGTCGCCCCTAGCTCTGGCCTGACAGCGGGTCGCGTGTTGGAGTCCCGTTCATGAAGACCTGAATGTCTTTCCCTGTCTCTCTCTCTCTCTCTCTTTCTCCCTCTTTCCCTCTGTCTTCACTTGAAACTATCAATAAAGGCAGAAAAAGCCAAAAAGAAATCTTTAAAAAAGAAATCCATTGAGAAGTGGAACAAAAAAGGAAGTGAAAGGGGCTTGCTAGTTAGACTTTGTATTTATTCACACAAAAAACATACATTTTCTCCATTAAGGCAACACAATATATACATACAACAATCTATATAATAATACTATATTTAGATTTGTAATGTTGTTATTTCTTTATTTTTATTTTTTTTACTAACAACGTGTCATCATTCCCTTACTAGCACTAGTAGCAAGTATAAATAGTTTTAGCAAGTCATGTAAAAGAGTACCAGTGCTAATTACTTCAAGTCTCCCATAGTGTTAGTACATCCAATGACAATCCTTTAGTCCACATGAGGCATCGTAGTGTGATCACTGTATAGCTGTGGTTCCCAAAGTGGGGTCCGTCCGGGGACCCCCAGGGGTCCTTAACCCATTCAGGCCTGACGTCGAAATTAAAAAAAAATGTTTTCCAAATCATGACAATTTTCTGAAAGATTTGAGGCACATTTTAACGATTCTTCAAAAATATCAGACCTACAAGTTCATAGCGCGCCACTCGGTGGCGCGCTATGAGCTTGTAGATCTGCTATTTTCCAATAGCTAAAGCATAACATAATGCTAACACCAAAAGGGGTTCCCGCCCAGAATGGGTTAAGGGAGTTCCAGGGGGGACCCAGCTACATGATAATTTGGAACCAAATGGACCCTTATGGGTCTGTAACTCAGAGAGTGTACAAATGGAGCCATTTGGTTCCATTTGTACACTCTCAGAGTTAAATTAACATTGATTTTACAATATAAATTGGGGGTCCCAGAGATAGAAATGCTATTAAATAGTGGTCCGTAGACTAATGCATGTCAAACTGGGGGGGTCCTTGAAATTAAACAGGGTTGAAAATCACTGCTAGAGCCGTAAGAATCTTCTCTTTTGGGGGTCCCTGGCATATCGTTTCAAATGGGGGTCCACGGGCTAATTAGTGTCAATTTGGGGGTCCTTGACATGAAAAGGTTTGGGAACCACTGCTGTATATTATCTACTCTAACTGTGGTGTTCTGAAAGCAGCTACAAAATGCTAGCAATGCCTATGAATTAAAAAAAATAAAACGGACATAAAAGGCATTCGGTAACAAACGTGAAACGGGGTAATTGAACGTAAACACATTTTCATATAAAACAATGTCCTAGTGTCATTTATATTCATATGCTGCAGGTATGAGGGCATTACTAGTAATGGCGTCAACTTGTTCTTGTGTTAGTGTAGCCTCGGCCGGGAGGCGAACCCGGGTTCCCCATTCCAATGGCACGTACGTTAACCAGTCGACTAAAGAGTCATGGCCCGATAGGCAAGTAGTAACGCAGCACCGTATAGCCTACAGTCCCCCCCCCCCCCACCTGGACGCGCGTCCACGCTAGCCCGTCCGCGCGTCCACGCTAGCCAGGAGCTAGCTAGGCTCGACTGACTGGGGGGGACCTCCGCCCCAGGGAGACTGACGGAGCTGTCGACTACCTAGGTTAAGGTCTGTGCCCATAGATATATATAAACTCTAGATAGCTCACCCGCACTGTTGGCCAATGGAGAGTGACGTCGTTACGTGGCGGCCATCTTATCTCGGGCCACATAATATTGTGTCTATGGGGCATGTACTCTTAAATGACCATAACTTGCTCAATTTTCAACCGATTTTCAAACGGTTTGGTTTGTTATAAACGTCAGAGACGTCCGCATACTTATATGCTTTTATACGACGTTCATATATAAAAAAAATTAAGCAGATAAGCGTCCTGAATCATAGCCACGTTGACAACGTTTGTAATAAACCAACACGTTTGTAAATCCGTCAAGATTTGAGCGAGTTATGACTGTTTCTGTTTGAGCTGCCATTGAACATACTGTACTGTAGCCCCGAAGTAAGATGGCTGCCGGGTGAACGACGTCAGAAACTCCGCCTTGAGCCATCTAGAGTTTATATATATCTATGTCTGTGCCGCCCGGGAACATACTTGTAGAGGTTACCCATACACACCGCTGCCACCAATGTGGCCTCGGCCGGGAGGCGAACCCGGGTTCCCCGTTCCACAGGCACAGTACGTTAACCAGTCGACTAAAGAGTCATGACCCGATAGGCAGGTAGTAACGCAGCACCGTATAGCCTACATTAGTACGTAGTCGGACAACTTAGACGACAGCATTGACATCATTGAGTTTTACGTCTCATTCCTTAACCAAGCTCAATACCAAGTACTTGCAGTATAAAGGTTACAAAATAAAACAAATTGGAATGGCTGCAAAAGCTGGTTTTGTTCACCTGCTATTCTTTTTTTCTCCCTCTTTCCTGTACAGACTTTGCAAAAACAAACATTAGCCAATAGAGTTACTATGTTAAATCAACATCCATTATCTTCACAGCTGGTATAATTATGACTCCACACATTTTACAAAAATATAACTCTATCTATCCTGCTTCACAAAGGGAAATACTGATTAGCGTAGGGTTAGATAATTAGCGAGCACAAGAGTGACGTGAACCACCGAAACGTTTGCAACACAGTCGAGAGTCAATGTGATCGATATAATCAAACGCCATCGTTTTTTGATCACAGTCAGTGATCAAATATTAGCCATCCCTGTTACCTAGAATACCAGGGGTCTTCAACAGGGGGTAGATCTGCTATTTTTCAACAGCTAAAGTATAACATAATGCTTAGTTAAAACACCAAAAGGGGTTCCCGCCCAGAATGGGTTAACACTTATAGTGGTCTCAAATGTATGATTCTAGCATCTGAACTGAACTGAGGGCAATACGGTGTTTCTAACACACGCAATCATTTTTATTTTTTGTGTGTGTAGTGGCAGCTAGCTATCGAAAAAAAGGAAGTCCGAAAACAACCTGTGCACTTGACAGCTAACATCCGACGTTGACCATTCACAGTCACATCGAGGTTCTTAAAGTAGCATACCAAAAAATAACAGAAATATCAATCTAACATAGCTCCATAACCTTTACACAGGGGCCATTATGGTTTATAAGGCAATGAAGTGACTATGAATCAAAAACAAAATATAATGTAGATGTTCAGGTTCATATATATTCACTTTTTCTTTTCTTTTTTGTATATTGGTACACAGTACAGTAGTTGTAAGTACCTTGGTCTACCTGGCGTATTAAATATTGAGAGAATATTACTGCCAGGGTGGATGTGTTGCATCCATTACATTAAACGCTCACACAGTACAAGCAAACCGTTTCATCCACATACTGTGCGTACAGTAAGTACACATTCACACACTGTCACTAAATGATACGCATGGGTCCGTTCAATCACTTACACAGATCTGACAATCACTATGGATACAATAAATCCAATGCACAACACATGTACGCCATTTTGGAAACAACTCTTCCTACCTACTTCAAGGGCCTTCCTTCACAGGTGTCACCGATGATACTAATGAAGGCTCCGTTCCATTGTGTGTAAGCACTAGCATGTCTGAAGTAAAATCAGACAGAAGTAGCATGTGCTTAAATTCATATTTAGAAAATAATTCACCCTTTTTGCAAATAAATATATGTTAATGACGTTTAAAAGATTTAGAACACTTTCCTGGGGGTCTTTATGTGTGTAATATGTGGTTTTAGATATTTTAGATGTTATCAGTGAGCCCAGTGTCTCTGATGTCATCGACACTGGGCTCACTTACTTCCTGGACTAGATGTTGTCTCAGTAAGACAGCCCTCCCCCTATCCACAAGGAGGAGCAGTGCACCAAAGCATTATGGGAATTGTAGTCCAGGAAGAAAGTGAGCCCAGTGTCCATGACATCAGAGACACTGGGCTCACTGCTAAAATCTAAAATATCTAAAACCACACATTACACACATAAAGACCCCCAGGAAAGTGTTCTAAATCTTCTAAACGTCATTAATTAACATATATTATTTTGCAAAAAGGGTGAAGTGGTCCTTTAAGCGTCAAGAAACACCTAGAGCAGGCATCTCTTCCTGTTTTTTAAACAGCTGGTGGATGGAAATGAACGCTGCAGCTTGACGCGTCGGCAAAAAAAACGGAAACGCTAATTGCCGAAGCTACGCTAAGTTGAAGCTGCGCGCAACCGTTCATTTCCATCCTGTCTAAAAACCAGGAAGAGACGCCCTGGACTAGGCGTCTTCTTGTCGCTTGTTGGCGCGTATATGTGCGTACGGTATATATGCGTGTATATTAAAAATCAGACCAGTCTGAAGCGAGTGGTGCAACAGCACCCCCTATTGGTACTCTAAGGCTGTTCCTTGGAAAAAAGCCTGAGCGAGCCCAGCAGGAAAAGTGGAATAGGAAGGGGAGTGGCATGCCTGACAAAGAACTCCATATATGGGCATAAAAGGGACACAGACATAATATCTGGGTGGGGCATTAATTTCCAACATGCATCGTTCCAAGTAGGCCAGTGCCCAGCGGGGCACCGCTCTAGTTTCCAAAATGGCGTACGTGTAGAGGCTATTATCCTTAGAGTATATATGAATAGAGACGGCATCCGAGTTCTCCTCCCATCCACTTGCATTAAGTTGCTCAAAAGCGCATGAGGCGATTTCACTCCAACTTCCGGGTAGGAACAGAGTGCATTCTGGGATGGATTTTCCCCAAACACATGAACGCGCTGGTCGTTGACTATCATTGCGCCGTTTGTGCGCATTCACGTATGAAACATTCGTTGACGTGTCATGGAACAGCGCTGGCTCGAGCTGCAATGACAAATTCAGCCACTATGTCCATTTCGCCTCAGGGTTTCCTCTTGGTGCTGTCTCTATTAATATATACTCTAAGCTATTATCTCCTTACTTCAGAATAAGGCCACGCCCACAGACCCAACCGGATGAAATATTGTAAACATAAGGGACCAAAGGGAAGTGAAACACAGTTTGCAGCTTAGATGAATATTAAGTGAAGAGGAAGTGAAGAGCGAGGGGTTAATTACAGACTGCATCTACTGTACTATCGATCGCACACTGAACTGAACCTCCTAAATGATCATTGCAGCTGAATAGCCAAGCTAAACGTAACACATTTGAAGTTTTGAAGTTTTGACATCTTGACGTATTTATTTACCTGCTAGCCGTCCCCCACCCCCCAGAAAGAAAGAAAGAAAGAAAGAAAGAAAGAAAGAAAGAAAGAAAATCATGATAATCATGATAATAACGAAAATGAAACGTTCTTTGCGGGGGTCAAACCTAACGCTAACTTAATTGTGATTGTTTAAAAGCCCGTGGGGGTTTGCCTATCCCTAACACTGATATAAGCCTGTGGCACGTACGGCCCACACCTCAGCTGTAGTCGTAGGCGACACCTCAGCTGTAGTTGTAAGGTGGTAGTTGTACAAAGCCCCACACCTCAGCTGTAGTTAGGGTGACCAGATGTCCCTCTTTGCGTGGGACAGTGACAGTCATTTCCAAGACTTTTCAGGCGTCCCGCATATTGAGACCCTGTCCCACATTGTGACTGCCAGGCAATTGCATCAGTGTTCAAATGCCCTAATAGTTGGCCTTCTGTTGTAAAGCTCTCCCATTGTCTCTTCCTGCAAGATGTGTTTTTAAGCCTGTTAAAATTGCATAAAAATAAAGCATGATTTTAAAACAAAATGTGAGACACCAGAGGAGTTTATAAATGATAGCCAATAGGCCTATGGTCGAATATGACATCAAGGCATTTAATAGCAACTCAAGTAGTAAGTTGCTAACCCGGTACTCCAGTATCGCTTGTGTGGGACAAGTGGGATGGGGGGGACGGGGTCCCCCCCATCCCACTTGTCCCACACAAGCGATACTTCTGTCCCTCAAATGAATAGTTTGGATCTGGTCACCCTAGCTGTAGTTGTAAGGTGGAAGTTGTACAAAGCCCCACACCTCAGCTGTAGTCGTAGGCGACACCTCAGCTGTAGTTGTACGTGAAGTTGTACGAGCTGGGCTCCTTGGGCACGGGGGGCGGGGCCTCCGGGATGGCGATGTTCTCCAGGTCGAGGAGGCGGAGCTTCATCTCCATGCTGATGAGCGTGTCGAGGTCGCTGCGCGTCAGGTCGCTGCCCATCTCTCTGCCCAGCAGGGCGCACAGCCCGTCGGTCCACACGCAGTACTGGAGTAGCAGAAAGAAAACACACTTTGTTATAATCCAGTGGTTCCCAAACCTTTTCATGTCAGGGACCCCCAAATTGACACTCATTAGCACGCGGACCCCAATTAAAAGATATACGCCAGGGACCCCCCATAAGAGAAGATTTTTATGTCTCTAGCAGTGATTCTCAACCATTGAATTTCAAGGACCCCCACTTTGACATGCATATTGGTCTATACGGACCCCCATTTAATGGCATTTAAATCTCTGGGACCCCCAATTTATATTGTAAAATAAATGTTAATTTAACTCGTGTAAGTGTACAAATGGAACCAAATGGACCCGTT
This sequence comes from Electrona antarctica, assembly GCF_951216825.1. NCBI lineage: Eukaryota > Metazoa > Chordata > Actinopteri > Myctophiformes > Myctophidae > Electrona > Electrona antarctica. The sequence continues at coordinate 52,170,111 of NC_136790.1, forward strand.
AGGGTCCATTTGTACACTCTCTGAGTTACAGACCCATACGGGTCCATTTGGTTCCAAACTATCATTTAGTTGGGGTCCCCCCTGGAACTCCCTCAGGGACCCCGGACCCAACTTTGGGAACCACTGTTCTAACCAAAATCATATCTCTCTAACCCTAACCTAAACAGGCAGCTGTGGCTCAGGAGGTAGAGCAGGTCATCCAATGATCCATGGGTTGGCGGTTCGAATCCCGGCTCCTCCTGTCCTACATATCGAAGTGTCCTTGGGCAAGACACTGAACCCCACATCGCCTCCAAAGAGTCGGTCGGTGTGAGCTCGCCACCATCGGTGTGTGTGTGAATGTGGGAAGTGAGGACGCTGGGGTCGACTGTTCGCCGCTTCACCTCCCAATGTATGAATGAATGAACCATTGTAAAGCGCTTTGAGCACTTGGAAAAGCGCTATAAAAATGCAATTCATTAAACTTAACCGCAAGCACGGGAGCAGCGCAGTTCGAGCGCTAGTCTGACCATTGTATCTGCATGTCGGTCTGTTGGCGGGTCTAATCTTATAGTACACATATCCCACCAAACTACACTTAACTACTGTACATTAAATAGCTGGTGTCTGATGGTCGTATTATTATAGCTTACCTCATATTTGTTGGGAGCTACGAAGTTGAGTGTCTCGTCGGGATCGTACAGGACGGAAAAGGCGAGCTCCAGCACCTCCTTCAGAAAAACGGAAATGAGTTCACACACATCATAAATGAGTTCACACTTCACACACACACAACGTCATTATGCCTGCCGCATTCTCACTGAAAGAACAGGTGCTAATAATTAGGAATGTCCCGATCACAGTTTTTTTTTTGCTCCCGATCCGATTCCGATCATTTGATCTGCCGACACTTATTCCATATCACAATAGTACAATAAATATCCAAAATCACAGACAATACTAGGGATGTCCCGATCACGTCTTTTTTACTCCCGATCCGATTCCGATCATTTGAAAATGACGTGATCGGCCCCGATTTGGGACAAACATACATAATAATGTCTGAATTAAAGGAGTAGGTCACCCAAAAAATGAAGCCTTGAATTCATGGAGGTTTTTTGGTTGTTTTTGTCTCATCACTGAGCACATAGTTGGATGACCGGCAGAGTCTCCGGCGAGTCTCCTATAGAGCGTCGCAGTCCCCGTTCATTTTCCTATTTCCTATTTATAGTACACATATCCTTTTCAGAAATTATTTATTTAAAGACGTTTACGCCGCGGACAAAGCCAACTTTTGTCGTGACAAATCATGACAACAAACACAATGTTTTGGGCCAAACAAAGAATTAGAAAGTAGAAAAAAACGGCAGGTTACAACACTTTTTTTGTTGTTTTTCTTCTTTGTAATTATTTGTTTGGTCCAAAATATTGTGTTTGTTGTCATGATTTGTCACGACTCGAGTTGGCTTTGTACGAGGCTTAAAAGGTCTTTAAATAAATACTTTTTTTGAAATGTCTATGGAAAAAATGCATTGGCATTCATTTCCTGAGCCTGGCGTCGTCATGAAAGGGGGCGGGACTGCGACGCTCTATTGACACCCGGTCGATCGAATTCTCCGTGAATTCAGGGGTGTGTACAGTCAGTAATTGATAGAAAATAAGAAATTCTGTGGGTGAACTCCTCCCCTTTGATAACGTCAAGAAAGACGACACTCTACCTTGTTTTGTTTCAGTGCACTTTTCTCCTTCATGTGAGGACAGTCCTTTCCCGTCACCACAGACTTGATATCGGACACAGGGACTGCAGGGACAGGACGAGGAAAACACAACATTTCTTTAAAATATTTTAACCCATTTCGACCTGAGGACGATTCTACAACTGCCTTCTAAATCCTAACAGTTTTCTGAAAAACCCTACGTTTCTATGTCAGTGGTTCTCAACATTTTCCATGTCAAGGACCGTCGGAATTCTGTATTTGGCGGCAGACCCCCATCTGAAAATATGTTGTTCCAGGGACCCCCCCAGAAGCAAAGGTTTGAGTTAAAAACGTTCGCTCTCAAGATTTGTGCCACATTATCTCAACTTTTCAAAAATAGCAGATCTATAAGCTCATAGCGCGGCACTCATAGCCGCGCTATGAGCTGCTTGTAGATCTGCTATTTTTCAATAGCTAAAGTATAACACAATGCTTAACCCATTCAGGCCTGACGTCGAAATTAAAAAAAGAAAGTTTTCTAAATCATGACAATTTTCGGAAAGATTTGAGGCACATTTTAACGATTTAAAAAAAATAGCAGACCTACAAGTTCATAGCGCGCCACTCGGTGGCGCGCTATGAGCTTGTAGATCTGCTATTTTTCAATAGCTAAATTATAACAATGTTTAAAACACCAAAACGGGTTCCCGCCCAAAATGGGTTAATGGTTAATGTGGTTAAACGCTAACGTGACATGGATGCGTTCCAGGTCTCAATGGATTAAAGCACCAAAAGGGGTTCCCGTCCAGAATGGGTTAAATAATAATAATCAGCCCTGTCAAACCTTTGAGCTTGTAGATCTGCTACTTTTGAATTTGAACCCTGAAAAGTAACAGTTTTGGACATAGCTACAGGAATGAGGTTTAATTTTCTGTCCCTTAACACCAAATCTCTCTGCCAAACACAGCCGATCTACAAGCTGTAGTTAACCTATTTAGGCCCGACGTCGAAATTTAAAAAATGTCATGATGTTTTTTGAAATACCTATGAGTGGTGCTCAATGTTTCATGACAAGGACCCCCAACAATTATGTATATAAAATATTGTAATAGGCCGCCGACCCCCATCTGAAAATATGTAGTTCCAAAGACCCCTCTGAAGCAAAGATTTGAGTTAAAAACGTTGGCTCTTAAAGAATATATTCAAAGATTTGTGCCGCATTTTCAAGTTTTTTCAAAAATAGCAGACCTACAAGCTCATAGCGCGGCACTCCGCTATGAGCTTGTAGATCTGCTATTTTCCAATAGCTAAATCATAACATAATGCTTAAAACACCAAAAAGACTTAAAACACCAAAATGGGTTAAGACAAGCTTCATGTATTAGATTTCTTTCAAAAAGGTCTTTCAAAAGGTTACAGAACTTGCCATGAATAATTGAGTCAACCATCATGATTATTCATGGGTTTTTTTTTTCGTACTTTGTTCCTAATCAATCTCTTCTACAAGGGGCTATTTTCGTCTAGACTTTTCAAATCAATTCAGAACTTTGGACAAAGACAAAGAGCTGCACAGTAATATTTAGTGTTGGATTTCCTACTTCAATTGCCTTACTTTCTAAGTTTATAGACTCTGCAATTTGATGTTCATATCGTGAATTGAAATAAATGGGTTTCCTAAAGAAATCTAACCAACCACAGGCATAAGAGACTCCTTAAAATGCCTTCTGAACCGTTTTCTGAAAGACCTACACTATCTCACCCTGCGTGCTAACTTTGTTGGCTAATTTGTCGTTTCTATTGTTTTACATGTTACATTGTTTTTTAACCCATTTAGGCCTGAGGCCGATTCTAAAAACGCCTCTAAATCCTGACCTAAGTTTTCTGAAAAACTTCAAATATTTATATAGCAGCATCAAAATTTTAACATTTTTGAATACTGTACATACTGTACAGAACCCCAAAATGGGTTCCCGGCCTGAGGGGGTAAAACACCAAAAGGGGTTCCCGCCCAGAATGGGTTAATGTTTTTTTGCGGCTTTCGCCTTTATTTATTTTATTTTATGGAGGGACAGACAGTAGGCTGACAGGAAATGGGGGAGAGAGATGGGGGAGTGACATGCAGTAAAGGCCGTCGGGATCGGGAGTCGAACCCGCGGCACACTGCCAGACCAAGGTGCCTGGACCGCTGAGCCACGGCCCAGGCTGTTGTGTACTTTTTTATAGTTTTTTTTTTTTTTACAGTTTGTGCTAAATGAAGAAGTAGTAGGGCATAAAACCCACATGGTACACTTTGGGAAAACGCTCCAAAATGAGTCTTATTCAATAGACTAAATCTGTCACGTGTCTCTCTGTCACAGAGGAGCTCAACCCAGGATTAACGCTGAGTCACTGACGCACGCACGCACGCACGCACGCACGCACGCACAAGCACACGCACACGCACACGCACAAAATCACATTGCCAGATTCTGCGAGAGAAATAAGCAACCAGGTCTAAAACAAAACAAGCCCAAAAGAAGCAACTAGGCCACATGAGCACTTTTTAAACCTAGAAATTACATCAGCTATTTGAAAATAGGACGTGCTCCCTCTCGGCGGGGGCTCCTCCTCCTCACTGGCAGGTGAGTCAGTAGGATCCAACAGCAGTGACAGCGCAGAAATGTGTGGGGGAGGGGAGGAATTAATTAGCATAACGGGAAAACATGGGTAAAGCGAAAAAAGAAAAGACGAATCTTAACAAGCAGAGGAGCTCAACGCAGGCGTTAATGGTGACTCACTCTTGTCGCTGAGCAGCTCGAAAGGCACTTCTCCCTGTGGAGACTCGTCCAGGTCACCGTAGTGCAGCACCTTGTGGTTGAGAGACAATCGACAGAACCAGAACTTCTCTGCAGAGAGAGAGAGAGAGAGAGAGAGAGAGAGAGAGAGAGCGAGAGAGAGAGAGAGAGAGAGAAAGAGAGATTGTATTAACCCCTTTTGGTGTTAGCATTATGCTTTAGCTATTGAACAATAGCAGATCTACAAGCTCGTAGCGCGCCACCGAGTGGCGCGCTACGAGCTTGTAGGTCTGCTATTTTTGAAAAATCGAAGAACGACTGACATAGAAACATAGCTTTTTCAGAAAACTGTCAGGATGTAGAAGACATTTTTAGAATCTGATCTCAGGTCAAAATGGGTTAACGTACTCTGCAGTATTCGTTCAGATAAATTCTGGATTACAGCTTTAACTTTTACACCAGTAATCTGTCGCAGTGAGGAAAGTTTTACTCCAGTTTACTGGAGTATTTCCAGTTTTCAATACTTTTACTTCTACTCCACTACATCTCAGATGCAAATGTACTTTTTACTCCACTACAATTATGTGGCTATTTGGAAATCGTGTAGATCTGCTATTTTCAAAGGATTTTATTTTGAAACGGGACATTGGGACGTCTATACAGAATGAATTACTTTTTGTACTTACATTTTGATGTCAATACATTTTGTACTTTTACTCAAGTCCATTTTGAATACTGGTGCTTTTACTTAACATTAACATAGTATTTCCTACAGTACATCATGGAATTGCTACTCCTTTTTCAAAATGTGGTCTTCACTGGTCTGTCATGAGAAAATTGGTGTGTGCGCACACGTGGGTGGGTGTGCATGTGTTCGTGTGCGAGCGTGCGTGTGTGTGCGTGTGTGCGTGCGTGCGTGCGGGCGGGCGGGCGTGCGTGCGTGCGTGCGTGGTGGAGGATTATAATACCTTGCCTCCGGCGGTTGCCAAGCTTGCGGAAGCAGCTTCCCTCGCACAGCCGGTTGAGACGTTGCTGTTTGATGAGCTCCAAGATCTCTGGCTGGATCCTCTCCCGCAGTTCACTACAGAAACCCAGTATACACCTAGTCAGCTCACTACAGAAACCCAGTATACACCCAGTCAGCTCACTACAGAAACCCAGTATTCACCCAGTCAGCTCACTACAGAAACCCAGTATTCACCCAGTCAGCTCACTACAGAAACCCAGTATACACCTAGTCAGCTCACTACAGAAACCTAGTATACACCTAGTCAGCTCACTACAGAAACCCAGAATTCACCCAGTCAGCTCACTACAGAAACCCAGTATTCACCCAGTCAGCTCACTACAGAAACCCAGTATACACCCAGTCAGCTCACTACAGAAACCCAGTATACACCCAGTCAGCTCACTACAGAAACCCAGTATTCACCCAGTCAGCTCACTACAGAAACCCAGTATACACCCAGTCAGCTCACTACAGAAACCCAGTATTCACCCAGTCAGCTCACTACAGAAACCCAGTATACACCCAGTCAGCTCACTACAGAAACCCAGTATTCACCCAGTCAGCTCACTACAGAAACCCAGTATTCACCCAGTCAGCTCACTACAGAAACCCAGTATACACCTAGTCAGCTCACTACAGAAACCTAGTATACACCTAGTCAGCTCACTACAGAAACCCAGTATACACCCAGTCAGCTCACTACAGAAACCCAGTATTCGCCCAGTCAGCTCACTACAGAAACCCAGTATTCACCCGGTCAGCTCACTACAGAAACCCAGTATACACCCGGTCAGTTCACTACAGAAACCCAGTATACACCCAGTCAGCTCACTACAGAAACCCAGTATTCACCCAGTCAGCTCACTACAGAAACCCAGTATTCACCCGGTCAGCTCACTACAGAAACCCAGTATTCACCCGGTCAGCTCACTACAGAAACCCAGTATTCACCCGGTCAGCTCACTACAGAAACCCAGTATTCACCCGGTCAGCTCACTACAGAAACCCAGTATACACCCAGTCAGCTCACTACAGAAACCCAGTATTCACCCAGTCAGCTCACTACAGAAACCCAGTATTCACCCGGTCAGCTCACTACAGAAACCCAGTATTCACCCAGTCAGCTCACTACAGAAACCCAGTATACACCTAGTCAGTTCAGTACAGAAACCCAGTATACACCCAGTCAGCTCACTACAGAAACCCAGTATTCACCCAGTCAGCTCACTACAGAAACCCAGTATTCACCCAGTCAGCTCACTGCAGAAACCCAGTATTCACCCAGTCAGCTCACTACAGAAACCCAGTATACACCTAGTCAGCTCACTGCAGAAACCCAGTATTCACCCAGTCAGCTCACTGCAGAAACCCAGTATACACCCAGTCAGCTCACTACAGAAACCCAGTATACACCTAGTCAGCTCACTACAGAAACCCAGTTCACCCAGTCAGTCAGTGGTGGAAAGTAACTAAGTACATTTCCGCAAGTTCTGGACTTAAGTACAACTCTGAGGTACTTTCATTTGACTGGAGTATTTTCAATTTACAATACATTTACTTCTATAGTCCACTGCATCTCGGATCCAAATGTTGTACTTTTTACTCCACTACAATTATTGGAAAACGTATAGTTAGTACCGGTACTTACAAAATGCATCAACCACTTCATTTCAGACATTTGAAAATAGCAGATCTACAAGCTAACAATGCATCAAAAAATAGCCGATCAACAATGCTTCACGGTTGTGAGCTTGTAGGTCTGCTATTTTCAAAAGATTGTTTCTACATAATGAGTGCATTTACTTGTGGTACTTTAAGCACATGTTGATGCCAGTATATACGTTTGCACTTTTACTCAAGACGTACATTTTTAATTCCTCGACGTTTACTTGTAACAGAGTATTTCCATATTACAATATTAATACTTTTACTAAAGTACAAAGGTGAGTACTCTTTCCACCACTGCAGTACACCCACGGCATTGTGAGTCACCCAAGAAACATCCACGCTGTCACAGTATGTATGCTGCTCTGACTGCGTCTGCTCTGACTGCATCTGCTCTGACTGTGTCCGCTCTGACTGCGTCAATGTTCAGTGGAACATCACTGCGCAAAAACCATGGAATACGGTTGTGTATATGACAGGAAACTCCAGATAATTTAACAACAAACTCAGGTAAACGCCCGCAATGTACCATCACCTCAGGGCGATGGTACATTACGGGGCGATTATGCATGCTAAACTTGAGGTTTGTGGGCAAATCTAGTGCCCATAATTAACTATAACTAACTAATAGTTAACTCCTCTTTTCACACATAGTATGCTGCTCTGACTGCGTCAATGTTTGTCAGGGTGGGTGGTCCCCAGTTCAAATATGATTATTTTGGGGGTCACAGCCTGAAAAGGTTGAGAACCACTTACTCTATAATGATGGATATATCAGCCAAGACGATATACGACTCTGGCTCAAGTATATTCTGGGTATAAACCTGACTATATCTGTACTATAACAAAGCTTTGAGGACAGTACATACAGTACCGATAATACAAACATAGTTCACGGTGACAAACTGACATAATAGGCGGCGACTGGAAGTCGTCCTGGCTCATCCTCTCCGACTGGCGCAGGCGGAGGATCTCGGAGTAGCTGAGGCCACGCAGCTTGGCCTTCAGCTGGTCCAGGGAGGACGGCTTCATGGCCAGAGCCCTGGTGATCTGCTCCCGCACCACCTGCATCACCTGAACACAACACATAGCACAGATCAGACCACCTGCATCACCTATAGACACAACACACAGCACAGATCAGACCACCTGCATCACCTACACCACACCACAGATTATATAGACACACACACACTCTGTGTTGTGTGTTAGCACGACAGACTTCAGGCAAAACCAAACGATCCCCGAGCCTACAATACTACCGGATATTTTGATCGCAAACCGGAAGTGGTCATCGCTCATTCGCTCTATTTGGTCAGAATCGGCATAATGGTGACGTTACCGCCACCATCAGGACTGATTGTCCCAATACTATAGTCTTGCCCCGTCAAAATGATATATATATATCGCGGATTTTTTCCTTTGCGTGCGTGCGTGCGTGCGTGCGTGCGTGCGTGCGTGCGTGCGTGCGTGCGTTGACCTCTGACCTTGTTGAAGTCCTCGGCCGTGGCCCTCATCTCCTTCCAGGTCTTGTTGAGCAGCTGGATGCACACACAGAAGAACTCCTCCCAGGCCCGCTCGTGGGTGAAGAACATGGGGTGGTAGTCGTTGCAGCCTTCGTTAGCTGGACGGCAAGAGGACATTTGAAGTGAGGGTTATTGTCTACTGTTAATGTCCCAAACAGTATAGCCCTAGCAGTGGCTCTCTGCCTTTTGTCGGTGGATATCAGCGAGACGATTCTGAATAAAATAAAATAAAACTAAAACATGTGAAACACGTCAACGGCAGCGAGCGCCATTGGGGGGAAAAACATGAGTTTGTAAATGAGTTCAAGGTTGTACTTTTATTGTTACATCTTGTGTACAGGTACATAAGAGTAAACTTATTTTTGTTTGTCTTCCTTCAGATAATGCAGCAGCAAATATATAATATAACGTCAAACAGCAAAACACAGCAAACAGCAAGCAAAGGGATAGAATATGGAGTGCAAAAAAGAGCAAACAAAGAGCATCATATTTACTGCATTGCATGTTTTCCTTGTAGAAAAGTTAGGTGAACTTTGTGTGAACAACTTCACAGTAGGCTATGTTCCATGAATATAACAAAAATAATGTAACTAGTTACTAGTAGTTACACAATGTAACTAAGTTACAAAGAAACAAAATAAGGTTTTCATATAATAGTGGAGTAGAAGCAATTGAAAATTGGAAATACTCCAGTAAAGTAAAGACACCTCAAATGTGTACAATACGTGTACATTGGTAATTGGTTTACTTTACTCCGTCTGAAAAGTGCAGTATACTTACGCAGCTCTCCGACCTGCAGTATCTCACACAGCATGCGGGTGAGCTCGATGGCACAGCGGCCAAACGGACACTCGTGCTTGTCCTCGCGGCTGCTGTTCTCCAGGACGATCTGTGGCGTGACGGAATTATAACGCCACGTGTGTTAGTAGCATGCTCCAAACTGACAGAATTATAACGCAACGTGTGTTAGTAGCATGCTCCAAACTGACAGAATTATAACGCCACGTGTGTTAGTAGCATGCTCCAAACTGACAGAATTATACCTCAACGTGTGTTAGTAGCATGCTCCAAACTGACAGAATTATAACACCACGTGTGTTAGTAGCATGCTCCAAACTGACAGAATTATAGCGCAACGTGTGTTAGTAGCATGCTCCAAACTGACAGAATTATAGCGCAACGTGTGTTAGTAGCATGCTCCAAACTGACAGAATTATAGCGCAACGTGTGTTAGTAGCTTGCTCCAAACTGACAGAATTATAGCGCAACGTGTGTTAGTAGCATGCTCCAAACTGACAGAATTATAACGCCACGTGTGTTAGTAGCATGCTCCAAATGGACAGAATTATAAACGCAACGTGTGTTAGTAGCATGCTCCAAACTGACAGAATTATAACGCCACGTGTGTTAGTAGCATGCTCCAAACTGACAGAATTATAACGCCACGTGTGTTAGTAGCATGCTCCAAACTGACAGAATTATAACGCAACGTGTGTTAGTAGCATGCTCCAAACTGACAGAATTATAACGCCACGTGTGTTAGTAGCATGCTCCAAACTGACAGAATTATAACGCCACGTGTGTTAGTAGCATGCTCCAAACTGACAGAATTATAACGCAACGTGTGTTAGTAGCATGCTCCAAACGGACAGAATTATAACGCCACGTGTGTTAGTAGCATGCTCCAAACGGAACTCCTGAAGCTAAGCGTCCCATACGTGGTGTGAGCGGCGCCCAGACTCACCCTGATGTAGGTGTCCTGGTGCAGCTTGGCCAGGTAGAGCATGTTGTCCAGAGCCAGCATCCCTGGAGGAGTCTGGGTGAAGTCCGTGGCCGGATTCACGTGATTCTGCAAAACGCAACGCACACAAACACAACCCATTAACCCATTTTGACCTGAGATCAGATTCTAAAAATGTCTTCTACATCCTGACAGTTTTCTGAAAAAGCTATGTTTCTATGTCAGTCGTTCTTCGATTTTTCAAAAATAGCAGATCTACAAGCTCGTAGCGCGCCACTCGGTGGCGCGCTATGAGCTTGTAGATCTGCTATTTTTCAATAGCTAAAGCATAACATAATGCTAACACCAAAAGGGGTTCCCGCCCAAAATGGGTTAAATAACCCATTAACTTATGGCCACCCTAATTAACAGTGGATTGTGCCTTCTACCTGCACTATTCATATGTTTAATTCGTCATTTTAATGCCAATAGAAAAATCTGTGACATACACACTATATCTCTTTTTAACACGGTAATCCTATAGTATTAGAGACCCAGTCCTGATGGTGGCGGTAACTTCACCATTATGCCGATTTTGACCAAATAGAGCAAATCTGGCGATATCACTTCCGGTTCAACACACAACAACATCCGCTAGCTTTCTTCACTGTGTTGTGTTGTCAGATGTCCGGGATGCTAAGCGATCATCGTTTATTTTAATAACTGCAGCAATGCGCATAAAGACGTGCGAGAGCGTGCACACACGGATATCGGACGGTTTTAGGAAGATTACATCAGCCGTTAGCCAAACAAGTTAAAAGTTGCTACATTTTGCTACATTAAGCCTCTGATTACGTCAATTACGGCAACGGTAATGATGGATTTTTTGATTCATTACATCAATTACGTCAATAGCCATAAGAGGGTTAAAGACGTATTTATCATGGACCTCCCTTCCAAGTGTTGTAACTGTAGCTCCGACCGTTTCTGAGAGAAAAAGACTTGATGTGAGTTTTTGCATTTTCCCATGTAAGTTGATGGGACATTTGAATTCACTAATAAATTACTTATTAATTGATAAGTTGTTAAATTGAAAAAAGGGCTTCGTTAAGACCTCCATAATATTCTGGTCAATGCCTGTGTGAAAAGTCAGAGCGATTGGTGCAGCCAGTGAGGAGCTACGACAGTGTTTCAGACAGACAGACAGACAGACATTCAGACACTCATTCAGACATTGAGTGTGATGATTTGGCCGCAAACCCCCATCTCAAAATGTTTTGTTCCAGGGAGCCCCAAAACAAAGATTTGAGGTAAAAATGTTTGCTTTAAAAAATATATATATATTCAACGTTTTGCACAAATTGTCATGTTTTTAAATAGCAGTAATAAAGTGGAGCAGCACTCACGGTGAATCATGTTTTTAAATAGCAGTAATAAAGTGGATTCACTCACGGTGAATCATGTTTTTAAATAGCAGTAATAAAGTGGATTCACTCACGGTGAATCATGTTTTTAAATAGCAGTAATAAAGTGGATTCACTCACGGTGAATCATGTTTTTAAATAGCAGTAATAAAGTGGATTCACTCACGGTGAATCATGTTTTTAAATAGCAGTAATAAAGTGGATTCACTCACGGTGAATCATGTTTTTAAATAGCAGTAATAAAGTGGAGCAGCACTCACGGTGAATCATGTTTTTAAATAGCAGTAATAAAGTGGATTCACTCACGGTGAATCATGTTTTTAAATAGCAGTAATAAAGTGGATTCACTCACGGTGAATCATGTTTTTAAATAGCAGTAATAAAGTGGAGCAGCACTCACGGTGAATCCCAGCATCTTGTAGTCCTTGGTGTACAGGGCCTTCCTCTTCTCCGTCCCACTGGGGTCGTTCTCTCCATCGAAGGCAATCCGCCGCAGTTCGAAGATGACGTCCCTCTGAGCCTGCCTCGACACAGAACAGTAACATTAAGATGACGTCCCTCTGAGCCTGCCTCGACATAGAACAGTAACATTAAGATGACGTCCCTCTGAGCCTGCCTCGACATAGAACAGTAACATTAAGATGACGTCCCTCTGAGCCTGCCTCGACATAGAACAGTAACATTAAGATGACGTCCCTCTGAGCCTGCCTCGACATAGAACAATTACAGATAAGATGACGTCCCTCTGAGCCTGCCTCGACACAGAACAGTAACATTAAGATGACGTCCCTCTGAGCCTGCCTCGACATAGAACAATTACAGATAAGATGACGTCCCTCTGAGCCTGCCTCGACATAGAACAGTAACATTAAGATGACGTCCCTCTGAGCCTGCCTCGACACAGAACAGTAACATTAAGATGACGTCCCTCTGAGCCTGCCTCGACATAGAACAATTACAGATAAGATGACGTCCCTCTGAGCCTGCCTCGACACAGAACAGTAACATTAAGATGACGTCCCTCTGAGCCTGCCTCGACATAGAACAGTAACATTAAGATGACGTCCCTCTGAGCCTGCCTCGACATAGAACAGTAACATTAAGATGACGTCCCTCTGAGCCTGCCTCCACACAGAACAGTAACATTAAGATGACGTCCCTCTGAGCCTGCCTCCACACAGAACAATAACATTTAAGATGACGTCCCTCTGAGCCTGCCTCCACACAGAACAGTAACAATTAAGATGACGTCCCTCTGAGCCTGCCTCCACACAGAACAGTAACAGATAAGATGACGTCCCTCTGAGCCTGCCTCCACACAGAACAGTAACATTTAAGATGACGTCCCTCTGAGCCTGCCTCCACACAGAACAGTAACAATTAACCCATTTTGGGCGGGAGCCCCTTTTGGTGTTAGCATTATGTTGTGCTTTAGCTATTGAAAAATAGCAGATCTACAAGCTCATAGCGCGCCATCGAGTGGCGCGCTACGAGCTTGTAGGTCTGCTATTTTTGAAAAATCGAAGAACGAATGACATAGAAACAAAGCTTTTTCAGAAAACTGTCAGGAATGTAGAAGACATTTTTAGAATCTGATCTCAGGTCAGAATGGGTTAAGATGACGTCCCTCTGAGCCTGCCTCCACACAGAACAGTAACAGTTAAGATGACGTCCCTCTGAGCCTGCCTCCACACAGAACAATAACAGTTACAGTAAGATGACGTCCCTCTGAGCCTGCCTCCACACAGAACAATAACAGTTACAGTAAGATGACGTCCCTCTGAGCCTGCCTCGACATAGAACAATAACAGATAAGATGACGTCCCTCTGAGCCTGCCTCCACACAGAACAGAATGTAAAGAAAGTATAGACGAATCCACAGAGGGGTGCCCTGGATTCCATGGCTCCATGGATTCTGCTCTTAGGGGCAGCGCCCTGTAGGCCACCTGGCCTACAGGGCGCTGCCCCTAAGCCCTGTTGCCCTGCTGCCCCTAAGCGCTGCCTAAAGCCTGACCTCAGCTGGTGGTTGGGGTCCATCTTGGTCATCATAACAGAAGGTCTAAGTCCTCACCTGGTCGTTGGGGTCCATCTTGGTCATCATAACAGAAGGTCTAAGTCCTCACCTGGTCGTTGGGGTCCATCTTGGTCATCATAACAGAAGGTCTAGGTCCTCACCTGGTCGTTGGGGTCCATCTTGGTCATCATAACAGAAGGTCTAAGTCCTCACCTGGTCGTTGGGGTCCATCTTGGTCATCATAACAGAAGGTCTAAGTCCTCACCTGGTCGTTGGGGTCCATCTTGGTCATCATAACAGAAGGTCTAAGTCCTCACCTGGTCGTTGGGGTCCATCTTGGTCATCATAACAGAAGGTCTAAGTCCTCACCTGGTCGTCGGGGTCCATCTTGGTCAACATAACAGAAGGTCTAAGTCCTCACCTGGTCGTCGGGGTCCATCTTGGTCATCATAACAGAAGGTCTAAGTCCTCACCTGGTCATCGGGGTCCATCTTGGTCAACATAACAGAAGGTCTAAGTCCTCACCTGGTCGTTGGGGTCCATCTTGGTCATCATAACAGAAGGTCTAGGTCCTCACCTGGTCGTTGGGGTCCATCTTGGTCATCATAACAGAAGGTCTAAGTCCTCACCTGGTCGTTGGGGTCCATCTTGGTCATCATAACAGAAGGTCTAAGTCCTCACCTGGTCGTTGGGGTCCATCTTGGTCATCATAACAGAAGGTCTAAGTCCTCACCTGGTCGTTGGGGTCCATCTTGGTCATCATAACAGTCCTCACCTGGTCGTTGGGGTCCATCTTGGTCATCATAACAGTCCTCACCTGGTCGTTGGGGTCCATCTTGGTCATCATAACAGTCCTCACCTGGTCGTTGGGGTCCATCTTGGTCATCATAACAGTCCTCACCTGGTCGTTGGGGTCCATCTTGGTCATCATAACAGTCCTCACCTGGTCGTTGGGGTCCATCTTGGTCATCATAACAGTCCTCACCTGGTCGTTGGGGTCCATCTTGGTCATCATACGCTCCTCCAAGAGGTTGAAGGTCAGCACCTGCAGCACGTACAGCTGATGGGCCATCTCGGCTTTGATTGGCCGATTGCCTCTGATGATGTGCTGATAATAAAAGATAAAAGCATATACTGTACTGTACCGTACCGTACCGTACCGTACCGTGCCGTGCCGTGCCGTACCGTACCGTACCGTGCCGTACCGTACCGTACCGTGCCGCGCCGCGCCGTACCGTACCGTACCGTACCGTGCCGTGCCGTACCGTACCGTACCGTGCCGTACCGTGCCGTACCGTGCCGTGCCGTACCGTACCGTACCGTGCCGTACCGTACCGTACCGTGCCGTGCCGTACCGTACCGTACCGTACCGTACCGTACCGTACATACATTCTGCAAACAGCTGGAGATAAGCAGAGTATACTGCAGTTTGCCATCGCAGCAACCAAACAGCCTCACTATGGTACCGCATCTACAATCACAATGCTGTAGGTGGAATTAATGAGTTAGTGCATGGGGTTCTCAACCCGTGGGTCGCGACCCCTCGGGGGGTCGCCAAATTATTTTAGGGGGTCCCCAAATTATTTTCAAAAAAAAAAAAAAAAAAAAAATATTTATTTTTAAATTTTATTTTCACTTTTTTTCAAAAATAGCAGACCTACAAGCTCGTAGCGCGCCACTCGGTGGCGCGCTATGAGCTTGTAGGTCTGCTATTTTTCAATAGCTAAATTATAACAATGCTTAAAACACCAAAAGGGGTTCCCGCCCAAAATGGTTTAAGGTTATTGTAGCAGTCAATTTATATTGGGGGTCGGGAGTGAGAACCACTGAGTTAGTGCACTCTGTCTGTACGTCTGTAATCCACGTAACTCGAGAACCGTTCGCCACCACCGACTACAAATTCGACCCACGTGTTCCACACCCCCACAGGCAGCGCAGTGACCGGTGTCGAGTCCCTGCGGGGGTGTGGAACGCGCGTGTCGAATTTGAAGTCGGTGGTGGGGGGCGAATGGTTCTCGAGTTCCGTGCATTACAACCGCACACACGTACACACGTACAGACAGACAGACGTATACAGAGTCGCGGTGCATTCACAGATAGATAGACGACACAGGGAAAGGATGCTGTCTCGGATCTGCCGCTGCATAAAGCCTGTTATAGTTGGACTTTCTTTTTTTTTTAATGTTTTTTTTTATTGGCTTTCGCCTTTATTTTGTATTTTTTATAGAGGGACAGACAGTAGGCTGACAGGAAATGGGGAGAGAGATGGGGGGGGGGTGACATGCAGTATCGACTCCCGTCGGGATCGGGAGTCGAACCTGCGGCACACTGCCAGACTGGATTGCCAGCCAAGGTGCCTCATGGACCACTGAGCCACTGGCCCAGGCCATAGTTGGACATTTTGACGGCTGTATATAACTAGAATTTCGCCGCCCTTCGGGCGGCTCATCCTAGTTCCGTTGCAGCGCAATGGGAAGAAGGAAATTGCGAGATTTGACAGACTCCAGTTCATGTTTCAGCTGTGTTTTTAAACCCAGTATTGTGCCCTTCACATGTATTAACGGATGGGTATTATTATTATTTGTTGTATTTTATTTTCACATCAAAGCAAATTAAATTAAATTAAAATAAGCACACATGAAACTGCTTTTTACTGTTTTTGTTTACTTACAATAAGTTACTGTTTTTGGAAACCAAAAGATGTTGAGAATGGAGCAGAACATACTGTAGTATATTTTTGTGGGGACCTTGACTGCATTATAGTAGGCCTACAATCTTTTGGATTGCAGTGACCCCACATTGTTTCTTCGGGAACAATATTTGTAGTTACAATGAGGGCTACATGAGCCGAAGGGAGAGAAACACGTCGCCTCTCTCCAGTCCGTGCGTATGCTGCTGCTGGTGGCTGAATAACAACGGATCGCATCGCTGACTGACATAAACGCACAGTTACAATTCAGAGGCACTTCAATAAGAAAACTCAACTAATAACGCTTGTGTGTGTTAATCTGCCCGATGCTGACGTTAGTATATAATGTTTAGATTGTTTTCCTCTTGTACATGCGTTTGTGGGCACAGTGGCAGGGGGTGAAAAGCCGATTTGTCCCATGGTGTGCACTGCGCAACTGTGCAGTGTAAAACATGCTGAAATCAAACCACACACACACACACACACACACACACACACACACACACACACACACACACACACACACAGTCACTCAGTCACAAATCCTCCACAGTGTGATTACGTGTCTGCAGTGACACTGATGCGAGGTTACAATGAGTCCGTGGTGTGGTGAGACTGGGAAAGGAATAATGCGCGGAAGAGCTTGGCATCCGACTGCGCGCGTTGTGTCGATGAGATGGGCGCGTTGGGAAATACCGCACCGAAGCACACTCGCCTATTAGTTAGCATTGCATTTGCACAGTGCGCTCAGTGCGATATTTCCGAACGTGGCCGTTGTGTGTGTGTGGGTGTGTGTGTGTGGCTGGCTGGCCTGTGTTTTGCTGCGTGGGGATCGCCATGTGAGGGGGCTAGCCAATAAGGGGCCGGTGTTGCATGTGGAGAATTGTGTAGGTTAGTGTGTGTGGTGTAGCCGAACGGGGTGGTGAGAACATGAGGGGGATGTAGCACAGCAATCGGTGACCCCTACATTAAGCTGTGTTGCTCCCAGCATGCAGTGCAAATGCGTGTTGTAGCAACCGTAGCCAATGGGAAAACAGGATGCAGTGTTGCCAGGTCCGCGAATTGTAAGCGAGTTGTAAGTAGCGTGTTGAATGGCATTTTTTCTGGGCTTGTTTTCATAGACCTGGCAACAAATTAGGCGGGGGTGTCGGTGCTTGTGGCGTGTTTGTGTTTATTATTGATAGTGATATTGTTTGTGAGTCTGGACGGGAGGCGGCTATAGTGGCAGTGCAATGACAATTTTTACGCGGGTGATGTTGAGTGTGGGCGTGCTGCACGACATGAGGAGATAGCGGAGGGTCGACGCGGAGGGTAAGTCTGTGATGTGTTAGTGTGTTTAGTGGGTTGTTGCAGTGTGTGTTGCAGTGTGTCAGTGACGTAGTAGCTGGTGCCTTTTGTTCCTGGGCTTGCGCACAGCGTTTTGGGCACACCTTTTCAATTGTATAATAGATAACGACCAACGACATTATGGACCCGATGACACTCACATTAAGGATGATGGATCGCAGGTGCTTCTGAGCCAAGGTGCTCGCCATCTCCTGTGGGGGGGGGGGAACAAAGCACACATAGATGTAGCAGACAGCCCCTGGTGAGTGAATGATAGCTTCACTGTCAATATGCCGCGCGTAGAGGCACATCTGCCCCCCGCTCTGATTCCACAAGGGGTTTTTAACCCATTTTGACCCGAGATCAGATTCTAAAAATGTCTTCTACATCCTGACAGTTTTCTGAAAAAGCTATGTTTCTATGTCAGTCGTTCTTCGAATTTTTCAAAAATAGCAGACCTACAAGCTCGTAGCGCGCCACTCGGTGGCGCGCTATGAGCTTGTAGATCTGCTATTTTTCAATAGCTAAAGCATAGCATAACACCAAAAGGCGTTCCCGCCCAAAATGGGTTAAAGCTGCGATCCTGATTTATGATTCAACTCCGGGTCTCCCGCGATCACGTATAAGACCAAACATCTACGGCTCATCCAAGACACAATCCAGAGGTGTAAATTTACAAAGAAATTCACTAGGGATGTCCCGATCACGGTGTGATTCCGATCATTTGATTTTGAGTATCTGCCAATTATCGATTTTTCCCAATCTGATATTTCTATTTTTATAGAACATGTACACGTATGCCATGTCACAAAATACAATATCCAAAATAATAAGGGAAAATTAGCTAAATGTGCGGCAAATCTGCAAAAAAAATGCTTACCACTAGCTTTCTCCACAAATGTGTTCATAAAGGTGTCTACTATCACAGAAAAAATTGTTCCAACCCAACTCCCTTGGGAAACTGCTGCTGAAAGTTGGGCTACCATTAACATCCAATATAAGGCAAACATGTCCAAATTTCATTATACTTGAAGTAGCATGTTATGTGTCAAACTAGGGGGTTTTCATGATTCTGAATCTATTGCAAGCATTAGTTTTGCACAAAAAACACTCCTTCGCCTAAAAATGGCCATAGCCGTCATCACAAATGTGATGAGGTCAGCACATTTCGGCACATTTGGGCAAGTGGCTATGGCCGAATTTAACCCAATGAGTGTTTTCGTGCAAAACTACTGCTTGGAATGGATCCAGCATCATGAAAACCCCCTAGTTTGACACGTCACATGCTACTTAAAGTATAATGAAATTTGGGGAATTTTGCCTTATATTGGTTGATAATGGTACCCCAACTTTCAGCAGCTGTCACAAAGTTTCCCAAGGGAGTTGGGTTGGAACAAATGTATATGTTACAGTAGACACCTTTATGACCACATCTGTGAAGAAAGCTAGTGGTAAGCATTTATTTTGCAGATTTGCCACACATTTAGCTAATTTTCTCTAACTAAAATCACAGACAATATCCAGTATATCATGATATCAATATCATGATATGGATATAATATTGATACTAGGGAATGTCCCCATCACGTTTTTTTGGCTCCCCATCCGATTTCCGATCATTTTAAATCCACGTGATCGGCCCCGATGTTCGATCATGTGATCGGATCGGGACAACCCTAACATTCACTCAAGTAGACTACAGTACTTTCACTTCTACTACATTGCATCTCAGAGGCAAATATTGTATTTTTACTCCACTAATTATTTGAAAGAGATTTTGATTATTATTATTACAAAACATACGTTAACCACTTCAGCCCTGCATACATTTCGGCCATTTGAAAATAGCCGATCTCCAAGCTCACAAAGCGTTGCGATACGACGCATTGTGAGCTTGTAGATACGCTATTTTCAAAAGATTTGTATACATTTCATACATTTGAAAACTACATTTACTACTTTTAAGCGCAATTTGATACTTTTACTCAAGTAAATTTAGAATTCCGGACATTTACTTGCACTTTTACTAGCATTAACATACGCTACTACACAGATGTATTAACCCATTTTGGGCGGGAACCCCTTTTGGTGTTAGCATCATGTTATGCTTTAGCTATTGAAAAATAGCAGATCTACAAGCTCATAGCGCGCCACCGAGTGGCGCGCAACGAGCTTGTAGTATACATGGCAGTATACATGGGACAGAGATATAAGGAGAGGAGAAAACCAAAAGGGGAGGAGACTGACTATGTGGAGTTGTGGACTGAAGGAGGAGAGAGAGAGAGGATGATGGCGTGAGATGTGTACTTACAGTGAGCTGCCGGTCCAGGGGGTTAGTACACTCCTCCTAGGGGTGGGTGGGGGGTCAGGGGTCAGGGAGGAGGAGGAGGAGGGGGGTGTGGGGCGGAACAGTAAATGGAAACAAAAAGAAGTGCACAACACTTATACATGGACCATGAGATAGAGAACGGCATACATCACAGGGCGCAGCATGCGGCGGGAGGACGGGACTATAATAAAAGGGTACGAGCATTCCTTGTGTCCTCCTCCGTCAATCACACACTCCTTAACCGAGTCCTTGCAGAGGGCAGACAGGGTAGGGGGAGAAGGTTTTTGAGGTGATGCTCTCCTATTTGCACTAGGTACAGTATGTCAGCGTGTGTGTTATTTCAATGTTGTACGAGTCACTGTGTACCTCTACTGTATTGTATTGTATTGTATTGTATTGTATTGTATTGTATTGTATTGTATTGTATTGTATTGTATTGTATGTAAGGGATAATATCATGGCTAACTAACATAAATTAATACATTGACCCAAAACACAACAAAAAAAGTATTCCATAAGTTCGCGCTGGCTGCGTCTGCCCAGCTGCAGGGCTGAAGCACTGTCGGAAAACAAGGAAGTGAGTTGATCAAATAGAATCCATTTTCGGGTACTGCTTCGTCTATTTCTCGCTCAAATGTTTTCAAAAACATTTTTAAGAGCAATGTTTAGCTGTAAATTACATTGTGTGTCAGTAGTGTGTGTGTTTACATGGCTGTTATGTTAGAAACGGCAGTAAATCAAGCGGGGCGCAGCCGCGCAGCTGGTGGTGCTCAGAGGGTTTGATTAGGCAGCGGTCATTATACAGCAGAGTGGTCATTATCATGAGATAACTCACCGCTGAATTAAGCGATTGACCAATCAGAATCAAGCATTCAACCAAGCCATGTAATAATGTATTGTATTGTATTGTATTGTATTGTATTGTATTGTATTGTATTGTATTGTATTGTATTGTACAGAACAAATAATGACACGATGGGAATTTCACCCACTTTTTTTTACTTGTAAAACTATGATGTGACAAAAGGCTGCTTCTTTGGTCTTGTGCTTTTTTTAATAGGAGGAAGAGAAATGTACTGATTTGTAATTAGTTGCGGTGTCACACACACACACACACTAGAAATATACCAGATCTGCAAGCCCACAACAGCTTGTAGCTCGACTATATTTGTGTATTATTTGTGACACTGATGTGGGCTCGGTTTAAATGGGTTATGTATAGAGCGTCGCAGTCCCGCCCTCTACCATGGCCCAGGAAATGAATCCCAATGCATTTTTCCCATAGACATTTCAAAAAGTATTTATTTAAAGACGGTTACGCCGCGGACAAAGCCAACTCGAGTCGTGACAACTCATGACAACACAAACAATATTTTGGACCAAACAAATAATTACAAAGAAGAAAAACAACAAAAAAAGTGTTGTAACCTGCCGTTTTTTTCTTCTTTCTAATTATTTGTTCGGCCCAAAAAATTGTGTTTGTTGTCATGATTTGTCACGACTCGAGTTGGCTTTGTCCGCGGCGTAAACGTCTTTAAATAAATACTTTCTGAAATGTCTATGAGGAAAATGAACGGAGAATCATTTCCTGGTCCATGGTAAGGGGCGGGACTGCGACGCTCTATAGGGACGTTGTCCCTATTCCATATCTCATTCTGCGTCATAGTGTGTTATTATTATTTTTTTTAGAGCTGGACACTGACCTGGCGTCTGTCTTCGGGCGCCTTGAGGAAGAGAGCGTTGATGAGGGCGATGGCGTACGTCTGGATCTCCTGGTTAGACCTGGAAGGCACACGAGTGGAGTTAGAAGCATCGTGCTCCACACGTCTAGGCAGAACATCTTAACCCATTTTGGGGCGGGAACCCCCTTTTGGTGTTAGCATTATGTTATGCTTTAGCTATTGAAAAATAGCAGATCTACAAGCTCATAGCGTGCCACCGAGTGGCGCGCTACGAGCTTGCAGGTCTGCTATTTTTAAAAAATCGAAGAACCACTGACATAGAAACATAGCTTTTTCAGAAAACTGTCAGGATGTAGAAGACATTTTTAGAATCTGATCTCAGGTCAAAATGGGTTAAAATACGAGTGGTTCGGGGTTGAACGCGACACCTTGTTGTGTAAACCTCGTCTCCATACTGTGAAATGATGGACCTTACTAATGCTCCACAGTCAGTCAGTGGCGGAAGAAGTCCTCTTTACTTATTAATACCCAGTGGCGTGCACAGACATTTAGAGGGGCAGGTGCTCAAGTTAAAAAAGGGCACCTTGTGCAGCGCGTGGAACCGGCCGGTTGCCTTAATCCATTTTGGGCGGGAACCCCTTTTGGTGTTAGCATTATGTTATGCTTTAGCTATTGAAAAATAGCAGATCTACAAGCTCATAGCGCGCCACCGAGTGGCGCGCTATGAACTTGTAGGTCTGCTATTTTTGAAAAATCAAAAAAAAAGAAGAAAAAAAAGTTTTTTTTTTCTTTTTTTTTTAAAAGGGCACATTGCCAAAAGGGCAGGGGGTGCTCTAGCACCCCCTAGTGTCTATCTGTGCACGCCACTGTTAATACCGCAATGTAGAAATGCTCTGTTACGAGTAAAAGACCGGAATGACATTAGTAGTGTACTAATATACTTAGTATGCCGAAGGTCTTATTCACAAGTTTTCAAATGTATACAAATATTTTGGAGATCTACCTACAGTATAGAGCGTCGCAGTCCCGCCTCCTACCCGGGACCAGGAAATGAAATCCAATGCATTATTCTCATAGACATTTCGTAAAGTATTTATTTAAAGACGGTTACGCCGCGGACAAAGCCAACTCGAGTCGTGACAACTCATGACAACACAAACAATATTTTGGACCAAACAAATAATTAGAAAGAAGAAAAACAACAAAAAAAGTGTTGTAACCTGCCGTTTTTTTCTTCTTTCTAATTATTTGTTTGGTCCAAAATATTGTTTGTGTTGTCATGAGTTGTCACGACTCGAGTTGGCTTTGTCCGCGGCGTAACCGTCTTTAAATAAATACTTTACGAAATGTCTATGAGAATAATGCATTGGGTTTCATTTCCTGGTCCCGGGTAGGAGGCGGGACTGCGACGCTCTATAGTGTAGGTCTGTAAGTCTGTAAGGTAAGTTTTGTAATAATAATCAGAATCTACAAGTAATTAAACTAGTAACTAAAGTTTCCAAATAATTGTACTGGAGTAAATTGTAGTGCAGTAGAAGAAAGACTAAAAGTATTGAAAATTGAATACTCCAGTAAAGTAAAAAAATAAAAAAAACTGGGCTGTGTGTCTCAGAGGTGGGCTGTGTGTGTCTCAGAGGTGGGCTGTGTGTCTCAGAGGTGGGCTGTGTGTGTCTCAGAGGTGGGCTGTGTGTGTCTCAGAGGTGGGCTGTGTGTCTCAGAGGTGGGCTGTGTGTGTCTCAGAGGTGGGCTGTGTGTGTCTCAGAGGTGGGCTGTGTGTCTCAGAGGTGGGCTGTGTGTGTCTCAGAGGTGGGCTGTGTGTCTCAGAGGTGGGCTGTGTGTCTCAGAGGTGGGCTGTGTGTCTCAGAGGTGGGCTGTGTGTGTCTCAGAGGTGGGCTGTGTGTGTCTCAGAGGTGGGCTGTGTGTGTCTCAGAGGTGGGCTGTGTGTGTCTCAGAGGTGGGCTGTGTGTGTCTCAGAGGTGGGCTGTGTGTCTCAGAGGTGGGCTGTGTGTCTCAGAGGTGGGCTGTGTGTCTCAGAGGTGGGCTGTGTGTCTCAGAGGTGGGCTGTGTGTCTCAGAGGTGGGCTGTGTGTGTCTCAGAGGTGGGCTGTGTGTCTCAGAGGTGGGCTGTGTGTGTCTCAGAGGTGGGCTATGTGTGTCTCAGAGGTGGGCTGTGTGTGTCTCAGAGGTGGGCTGTGTGTCTCAGAGGTGGGCTGTGTGTCTCAGAGGTGGGCTGTGTGTCTCAGAGGTGGGCTGCGTGTCTCAGAGGTGGGCTGTGTGTGTCTCAGAGGTGGGCTGTGTGTGTCTCAGAGGTGGGCTGTGTGTGTCTCAGAGGTGGGCTGTGTGTGTCTCAGAGGTGGGCTGTGTGTGTCTCAGAGGTGGGCTGTGTGTCTCAGAGGTGGGCTGCGTGTGAAGAATGTCATACGGTAGCTAATGGAAACTACAGCCATTCTCTTCCTGGAAGACTGACATGCTATGCAGAAAAATAAATTGTAGCTACGGCTGTTGCACCGATTTGAAGGAGGAAGGGAAAGTGTGCCACACATGCCCCCCTCCGTGCATGTGGGTGTGTGTGTGTGTGTGTGTGTGTGTGTGTGTGTGTGTGTGTGTGTGTGTGTGCTCAGGATCATGCAGGCCACCCCACGACTCACTAATTCTCATGGCAATTGCCGTGCGCTCCCCTGTGCCCATGCCCCCACCGACTAGTCGACTAAAATGTATTTTGGTGGGCCTTGATGCTGTCTTAATGACGGATTTTACACTTGCTGAAAATAGCCGATCTACAAGCTCCCAACGCGTCGTGCTGCGACACATTGTGAGCTTGTAGATCAGCTATTTTCAGCATGCAACCAATATTGTAAAATGACTTCTACTGGACCGCTTGTCCACTATAGTCCATATCTAACATTTTAGTCTAGTTTTTATTTGTTGAAGAAATTGTCAGTATATTTAGTCTTCGTTTTAGTCACCATAGCTTAGTTTTCATTTCGTTTCCGTTTAGTTTTCGTCAGTGGAACAAGGTAGTCGACGAACATTTTTCGTCTTAGTTTTAGTCGACGAAATCAACACGGCCCCTGTGCATGTGTCAGGAGGATGCTAGGATGCAGGCCCCCCCCTGTGCATGTGTCAGGAGGATGCTAGGATGCAGGCCCCCCCTGTGCATGTGTCAGGAGGATGCTAGGATGCAGCCCCCCCCCCCCCCCCCCCTGTGCATGTGTCAGGAGGATGCTAGGATGCAGGCCCCCCCCCCTGTGCATGTGTCAGGAGGATGCTAGGATGCAGACCCCCCCCCCTTTGCATGTGTCAGGAGGATGCTAGGATGCAGACCCCCCCCCCCTTTGCATGTGTCAGGAGGATGCTAGGATGCAGGCCCCCCCTGTGCATGTGTCAGGACGATGCTAGGATGCAGCCCCCCCCCCCTGTGCATGTGTCAGGAGGATGCTAGGATGCAGACCCCCCCCCCCCTGTGCATGTGTCAGGAGGATGCTAGGATGCAGGCCCCCCCCTGTGCATGTGTCAGGAGGATGCTAGGATGCAGGCCCCCCCTGTGCATGTGTCAGGAGGATGCTAGGATGCAGCCCCCCCCCCCTGTGCATGTGTCAGGAGGATGCTAGGATGCAGGCCCCCCCCCCCTGTGCATGTGTCAGGAGGATGCTAGGATGCAGACCCCCCCTTTGCATGTGTCAGGAGGATGCTAGGATGCAGACCCCCCCCCCTGTGCATGTGTCAGGAGGATGCTAGGATGCAGACCCCCCCTTTGCATGTGTCAGGAGGATGCTAGGATGCAGCCCCCCCCCCTGTGCATGTGTCAGGAGGATGCTAGGATGCAGACCCCCCCCCCCTTTGCATGTGTCAGGAGGATGCTAGGATGCAGACCCCCCCTTTGCATGTGTCAGGAGGATGCTAGGATGCAGCCCCCCCCCCCCCCCTGTGCATGTGTCAGGAGGATGCTAGGATGCAGGCCCCCCCTGTGCGTGTGTGTGTGCTCACACTTGCAGGTGCCCGATGAGCTGTCCCACGGTGATCTCTTGCGCCACTCGGTGGTAGAGGCTGTGGCTGTTCAGCACCATGCTCTCCAGGATGGCCAGCGAGCGCTGCAGGATGGACACGTCCACCATTGGCTGGTTCACGTAGCCGGCGATCTGATTGGAGAGAGAGAGAGGCTGGTTTACATAGCCTGTGATCTGATTGGAGAGAGAGAGAGAGGCTGGTTCATGTAGCCTGCGATCTGATTGGAGAGAGAGAGAGAGAGAGAGGCTGGTTCACGTAGCCTGCAATCTGATTGGAGAGAGAGAGAGAGAGAGAGAGACTGGTTCACGTAGCCTGCAATCTGATTGGAGAGAGAGAGAGAGAGAGAGAGACTGGTTCATGTAGCCTGCGATCTGAATGGACAGAGAGCACGGAATAAAGCAAAAATAAAATGACTGTAAATGTAAATTATGACGTTTACGATGTTTCTAAACCTAGGTATAGTTTTGCCCACTCAATTCATCTTTTATTACAAACCTAAAGTTCAGCTTAACATCTGTCTGTTACACTTCCTTAGCACAGAGCAAGACTGCTGCCCGCTTAGGCGGACATCACAAAAATGCCACGGCGCACGGACAGCCTCCAGAGACCTCGCGGAAAAAAAACTCACGCCTCAATGTGCGATGTTTACAAGCACCAAACATTTGCTTGCACTGCCTTCATTTACTTAATTTTCGCCCAAAAAAACACTCCTAGCACTGCCATATCGCCCCGCAGATCACGTGTCACACAGTGAACTGCATGTTGGGAGGGACACCGCTTAATATATGGGTCACTGTTTCCTGTGCAACATCGCCGTCGTGTATGAAAACAAGCACAAAAAAACGGACACCAAAACTCGCTTACAATACATGGACCTACAATTTTGGAGCTCTGGTTTATAGACTAAAGAACCAAAAAGAACTGAACCAGTTCCCATTGGGAACCAACGTGGTCTCTGAGACCCACGTGGTGTTTCCAGTGAGCCAACATTGCACAATAACAGCACCCTGACTCTGTCTGACCAGAATGGAACAGAGCCTTCATTAGTATCATCGGTAACACCTGTGAGGGAAGTAGGAAGGGGCCCATGTTCTTTCCAAAATGGCGTGTGTGCAGAGAGCTTAGAGGAGACGGCAACCGGAGGAAACCCTGAGGCGAAATGGACATAGTGGCCAAATTTGGTATTGCAGCGCATGAACAGTGCAACACATGAACGCGCTAGTCCGTTGACTATCATTGCGCACGCTCATGATGACACGTGAACGCTGTTTTGCGTGCAATGATAGTCAACGGCCAGCGCGTTCATGTGTTTTGGCCCAATCAATCCCAGAATGCACTCTGTTCCTACCCGCCTCATGCGCTTTTGAGCAACTTAATGCAAGTGGATGGGAGGAGAAATCCGGTGCCGTCTCTATTAATATATACTCTAAGGCATAGAGCCCATTGCAGAGGTATTATTGAGCCAGCTAATACATATTGTAGAGGTTTTACAGTAGCACCAGCGAGTGAAAGACGTGATAATAAGTACAGAACTATAGTCACAGACAGAGCATACAACTGAAGCCGGCGCTCCAGATAAGACTCGGAGTTGCTAGGCAACAGCAACCCACTCAGTTCCGGAAGGCAAGGAGGGCTGAAGGTTGAGTCATTATTAACCCCTTTTGGTGTTTTAAGGATTATGTTATACTTTAGCTATTGAAAAATAGCAGATCTGCTATTTATTTATTTTTTAAATCGTGAAAATGTGGCATAAATCTTTGAATATATTATATTCTTTCAGAACGAACGTTTTTAACTCAAATCTTTGCATCTGGGGGGTCGTTCCCTGGAACAACATATTTTCAGATGGGGGTCCGCAGCCAAATACAGATAATTATGGGGCTCCTTGACATTAAAAAGCTTGAGCACCACTGACATTGAAACATGGGTTTTTCAGATAACTGTTAGGATTTAGAAGCCATTCTTTTTTCAGAACCGGCCTCAGCTCCAAATGGGTTAAGTGCATGAATGAATGAATGAATGAATGCAGCCGGAGGACTCAGAACAGTGTCAAAGAGAGGCCTCAAAACATACTTTAGATAAAAGACCATGATAATCTTTCATATTGAGCACTTAAATGCAGTAAAAGTATGAAACTGGTACTGCGAGCCATTTCACCATGTTCTTTTTTTGGTGTAATGGTGGGAACATTCTGTATTTTCAGTTTAGTTAGTTACAGCTACAGGGTTTGTTGTGAGTGTCTGTGAAAATGACAAATACAATCTGATGTAATCAACATATTGTTATTCAGAAAACTCAAAAAACAAATAAACAGTGGTTTAGAACAGTGGTTCTAAAAAAAACAGCATATATTACTAGCTCACAGCGAGTCACCCACGCCGTGGGTCCGCAGCCAAATATATATATATCAATTTGAAGGTTGGCTCAGAAAAGTTTGAGAATTATTGATTTAGGTCCCATTCTCAACTCTACTTCGGTAGACTCGATGCGAAGTTGCATCATTCTTGCATTTTTAACTTTGCCTTCACACTGGGCTGTCGACCGCAGCAGGGAACTTTATCAATGTGTTCAATTCATAAACTACACAGTGAAATCTATGCTGTTAAAAGTATACTTTGAGTAATAGTTAGGACGTAAAGTGAGGGTAGCATGGATGCAGTGTGTCGCTGTTGTCTGTCGGGGACTGGATGTTACTCTGTGTGTGTGTGTGTGTGTGTGTGTGTGTGTGTGTGTGTGCGTGTGTGCGTGCGTGCGTGCGTGCGTGCGTGCGTGCGTGCGTGCGTGCGTGCGTGCGTGCGTGCGTGCGTGCGTGCGTGCGTGCGTGCGTGCGTGCGTGCGTGCGTATATCTTTTTTACATAATAGGTGTTTAAACAACTAGTCGACTAGTCGACTAGTAAACTAGGCAACTAGTCAACTAGTAAAAATGACTAGAAGTGAATGCCCTAGCGTGCGTTGCGCGCGTGCGTTGCGTGCGTGCGTGCGTGCGTGCGTGCGTGCGTGCGTGCGTGCGTGCGTGCGTGCGTGCGTGCTCATCGGCACGTGGAGGCACAGCGCAGACAGCAGCGTAAAAATGAATCCGACGTTTCCATTATATACAGTACCTGTTTAATGAAGGACAGTGAGAGAAGGTCCCAGGAGACGATCCCATGGTCCATCAGCTCCAGGAAGGCAGTGAGGGTGAAGGCCAGCATCTCACCAAAACTACAGGAGACACACAGAAACACTTAGAAGAGGGCTGAGATCCCAGCATCGGGGTACTTTATTAAAGTTAACAAGCCAAACTTGTTTTTATGTATTTGTGGGTCTAGTCTAGTGCATTGTAATGGGGATAGACTCCATCTCCCAGGGGTCTATAGTGCATTGTAATGGGGATAGACTCCATCTCCCAGGGGTCTAGTGCATTGTAATGGGGATAGACTCCATCTCCAAAGCAAAGCAAAGCAAAGTTATTTGTTTACCCAGGGAAGTGGACTAAGCTCGAGATGCTTGTTTACAGCCAGGCCCTGCTCATAGAACATTTCACGGTAGGGGTTCAATGCCTTGCTCAAGGGCACTTCAGCGGTGGTAATTTGAACGTGCCGGTCCGGGGATTCGAACTGGCGACCTTCCGGTATCAAGACCGCTCCGCAAACCGTTCGGCCACCGCTGCCGCTAACCGTTCGGCCACCGCTGCCGCTAAAAATAGTGCATTGTAATGGGGATAGACTCCTGCGTGTTACCGGCTGATACCAACAATAAGCCACTCCCGAACCGACTTCTTCATACCGGCAGATTGACTCATATGGAGATGAAGCATCAACCGAGAAAACGCTAACGTTACCGCCAAAAAAAGTCTGTATCAAATTGATAGTCTCGACTGACAATAGGGTGGGGATAGGGACAGGAATATGAATTGACAATAGCATATGATTAATAGTCAAATCCTCTGTTGATTTAACTTGTTATAGAAGCCAGCAGTCCTGGGGTCAATGAAGCTGCTGGCAGAGCTGTGCTTGCTTTGGCCATCCATCCCAACGGCACATAAAGTATGGCGTGCTGCAAACAAAGCACTAGGTTTACGTGTCAAAAACAAACTCACTGGGTGCCGCTCTCGACGAGACGGGCCAGGGTCCCGATGCCCTCCATGTTGATGAACTCCGTGGCGAAGGTGGGGTCCGCCGACAGCTTGGCGAGCTCCTTCAGAGCCTCCAGGCGGGCGTCGATGCCGTGGGACTGGATCCTCTCCAGGAGCTGACGAGCAGCGCGGGCCTGTAGGGGGCGGCGTTGTTAAGACACTCAGGCCCCTTTTCCACCGGTTGGTTCCCAATGGGAACCGGTTCAGTTCTTTTTGGTTTTTAGTCCATGAGCCAGAGCTCCAAAATTGGAACGTTAATTATGAATTGAGTGGGCAAAACCATACCTATATTAGATTGTTATCACCATGAAACTTCCCCAATTGAGTACTTACACGAAGACAATGATTTATTGTATTACAAATTTTACATTTTTAAATATGCAAATGAGGCATTATGTAGGAAGATATGCAAAATAATCGAAAGGAAGGGTTATCATGTATTCATTTACTTGTATTGATCCTATAAACAATTTAATATAGGTCTAGTTTTTCCCACCAATTTTGGAGCTAAAAGAAAGTTTTTCAGAAAACTTGTATTAAGGATTTATAAGGCATTTTGTAGAGTCGAACTCGGGTCTAAATAAATATTTTAAAATAAATTTGTATTCATCCATATTTGTCCGGATTGTAGCTTCAAGGCATATTAAGACACACAAAATCCACACCCGATTACATACAATAAAGGTGTTTGCAGACTGGACACGTTTTTCGGGGTGCATCAGTGTGCAGAAACCATTCTGTGAAAGGGCACTAGTGAAGCTAGAAGAAAAGTGCGGTTGGTTCTCACCGGGGAAATGGCTAATCGAAGGATGGTCCCGTTCTTAATTTCACCTCGGCTCTAAGAGAGAGAGAGAGAGAGAGAGAGAGAGAGAGAACAGCGTAAGTACAGAAGTCCTCATCAAATTAGTGACGTCTCTATTGGGGTCAGATCAAGTCAAACCAAGACTAGTCACATCTGGCCCAGAATATCACCTGATTTCAACCAACATACATTCTGCCCACTAAGACGGACGTCCCTGGATGAATCAGAGAGAGAGAGTCCGATCGAGGCCAGATCTACTTAAAGGACCACTTCACCACTTTTCAACATCTCTTCCTATAATTGGTCCTAACTAATGTTTAGGATAAAATACCACCATTTTTTCCTACTCAGTCCGTTTCTCATAGGAAGGCTGTGGGCAGTTCAGAAACCCGTCCACCAGTGACAACATCGATGGTGAATCCAAGCTAATAGAAACGGCAGGCTTTCTTTTCCTGAAAAGTTGCAATGCAAAAGTTTAAGCCATCGTTCTCACGATAATACAAATCTAAATATATTTTAAAACAAATCTTGTTTAAAAAAAATCTGCCTAATGATGATGTCACTGGTGGACGGGTGTCCGAACTGCCCAAAGCCCTCCTATGAGACACTGTAGGACTGAGTAGGAAAAAATGGTGGTGTTTTATCATGAACATTAGTGAGGACCAATTATACGAAGAGATGTTGAAAAGTGGTGAAGTGGTCCTTTAAGTCATATCATAACTAACTACGTAAGTCAGATCTGGCCTAGAATAAACTATATTATTATTTCAACTGGTGAAGACGTCCTGGAAATGACGTATAAATATCATCCCCATAAGCTGCAACCATTTGTGATCTTGTTTTAGGTTTATTGTTATGCTGTGTTCCCTATGTAATGTTATGTAAATGTATTCCACTGTTTGTCTGTCTGTTTTCTGTTTTTGTGTTTCTTTGTGAGGACTGCGGATGAAAACTAGCATCTTTTTGCTAAATCCGGTGTATTTACGTCCATTAATATGCATTGTCCTGTCCAAATAAACAAATAAAGTCAAATGGGCTGTGATCTGGCCCAGTCCTGAACGTCACCGGAGGACGTCATTGTGACGTCATTAATGTGACTAAATTTGACTGAGGGACTGCCTTTGGATTTTTTTGAATTTTCGTTTTTTTATATCATATGAAAGCAGGGAATCATAGCTTCAAATTGACATATTGGTTGTTCAGTTTGGCCCACCAGTTTTGGAGATATGGCTTATAGAGTAATGTCTTGCAGAAAACAGCGAGTTGAGAAAACAGGCTTGAAAGGTTCACTTCTGTGTTCTCTAACATTACACCTATAGCT
The DNA here is from genome assembly GCF_951216825.1 of Electrona antarctica. NCBI lineage: Eukaryota > Metazoa > Chordata > Actinopteri > Myctophiformes > Myctophidae > Electrona > Electrona antarctica. Next base: position 52,202,190 of record NC_136790.1, read on the forward strand.
ACATGTTTAAGCATTTATTTCATATTTACATGTCGATTTCAGCTCTGACAATTATTTCAGACATGCTCTAGTATGTGAAGAGTCTGCCTGTGCTATAAACTCATTTTGGAAAAAATAAACAAAACAAAGTTTTTCTCCTCTGGTGAAAAGCTGGAATTTGCGCGATGGCAGTCTCTCAGTCAAATCTGGTCACATTTGGCTTGCTGGGCACTCCTCTGCTAAAATGACATAACAAACACAGCACAGCCCACCCGACCCCAGACATACCGGCTCAGTGATGTACAGCTGAGGCCCGTCAGCGTAACGAAGGGCGAACTGCTCCGAGCCAGACAGAGACCAGCTGACAACAGGGGAGAGAGAGAGAGAGAGAGAGAGAGAGAGAGAGGATACACAAGTAATGGTTAACGTCTATACAAAAGTATGTGTAAGTATGTGCACATACAGTAATGTGCAAAGTTTGTTTGGGACCTTTTGGAGCGTGCGTGCGACAATCCACTAGTCGACCTTGTTGGTACTAGTTGACTAGTTGATAAGAAAAATCCCGATTTTGTAGGCCTCAAGATCAGGTAGATTATGGTTATAGTCACCAATGTACACAGTTTCTGAATGTTTTTTTAAATGTGCAAATATGTATTTCCATAAAAAGGTATATATTTTTTACATAATAGGTGTTTAAACAACTAGTCGACTAGTAAACTAGGCAACTAGTCAACTAGTAAAAATGACTAGAAGTGAATGCCCTAGCGTGCGTGCGTGCGTTGCGTGCGTGCGGTGCGTGCGTGCGTGCGTGCGTGCGTGCGTGCGTGCGTGCGTTGCGTGCGTGTGTGTTGTCTGACTGAGTAATCCTAAAGTGAATCTGAACAAATATTAGTATAAAAAGAGTAAGTGCCAAAAGAAAGAAAAAGACAAAACAAAACTAAACTAAAACTAAGTGCATCCTTTTAAATAAATTCATGATCAATATTCCTCGCCTAGCAGCATAACCCATTATGTTATGCTTTAGCTATTGAAAAATAGCAGATCTACAAGCTCGTAGCGCGCCACCAAGTGGCGCGCTACGAGCTTGTAGGTCTGCTATTTTTGAAAAATCGAAGAACCACTGACATAGAAACATAGCTTTTTCAGAAAACTGTCAGGATGTAGAAGACATTTATAGAATCTGATCTCAGGTCAGAATGGGATAATGTACTGGCACTGCATACCGTATGTCTAAAGGTTATAAAGTTATCCTGCCGCCTTGCAGAAGCTCCATTCTGCCAGACTAACAGATGGAGAAATGATATGATGGAGGACTGGGGAATTATTCAGTGGGCGTTGGGACTGAAGGGCAGCAAAAAAAATAATCTAACAGCTTAATCCATTCTGGGCGGAAACCCCTTTTGGTGTTTTAAGCATTATTATGTTATACTTTAGCTATTGAAAAATAGCAGATCTACAAGCTCGTAGCGCGGCACCGAGTGCCGCGCTACGAGCTTGTAGGTCTGCTATTTTTGAAAAATCGTGAAAATGTGCCTGAAATCTTTGAATATATATTCGTTCAGAGTGTTTTTAACTCAAATCTTTGCTTCTGGGGAGGTCCCTGGAACAACATATTTTCAGATGGGGGGGGGTCGGTGGCCAATTACATATAATTTTTGGGGTCCTTGACATGAAATATTGAGAACCACTGATATAGAAACATGAGGTTCTTCAGGAAAAAAATACATTTTAAAAAGGCATTTTTAAAATGTCGACGTCTGGCCTAAAGGGGTTAAAATGAGTGTGGAAGGCAGTGGGAGGAAGAGGGCAAAAAGAGATGAGCGGATCCAACAAAAGAAAAGAAAGTAGAGAAGTGATGTTCATATGGACAGAACATAATCACCAGGAGAAATTAACCGATTTTGGGCGGGAACCCCTTTTGGTGTTAGCATTATGTTATGCTTTAGCTATTGAAAAATAGCAGATCTACAAGCTCGTAGCGCGCCACCGGGTGGCGCGCTACGAGCTTGTAGGTCTGCTATTTTTGAAAAATCGAAGAACGACTGACAGAAACATAGCTTTTTTCAGGAAACTGTCAGGATGTAGAAGACATTTTTAGAATCTGATCTCAGGTCAAAATGGGTTAATGCATTTTGGGCGGGAACCCCTTTTGGTGTTTTAACCATTATTATAAACTTTAGCTGTTGAAAAATAGCAGATCTACAAGAAAAAAACATGGTGAAAATGTGGCGCAAATCTTTGACTATAATATTCTTTCAGAGCGAACGTCTTTAACTCAAATATTTGCTTCTGGGGGAGGGTCCCTGGAACAACAATTACATATATATTTGGGGGTCCTTGACATGAAAATGTTTGAGAACCACTGACATAGAAACATGGGGTTTTGCAGAAAACTGTCAGGATTTAGAAGGTATTTGTAGAATCGTCCTCAGGTCTAAATGGGTTATATAGTGTGGTCCTGAACTGTGAGAAAGTAGACCTCTATGTGAGTTTGGAATATAAGAGACAAAACAGTAGAGTTAGAGGGGAACTAAACGCCATAACGTGTCTGTACCAGGGGTGTGTTCCGTTCGACTATGTGTTGTGTTTCCCAAAGTAAGGGGAAGCGGAGTTTGCCAAACAACCGCACATGGCCACAGCCAGCCCACTGTGGACTCCCAGAGTCTCATATGACTCACTCTGTTTTAGTTCTACTCAATCTCTTCTCCTTTAACCCATTCAGGCCTGACGTCGAAATTAAAAAAAAAAAAGTTTTCTAAACGATTTTTCAAAAATAGCAGACCTACAAGTTCATAGCGCGCCACTCGGTGGCGCGCTATGAGCTTGTAGATCTGCTATTTTTCAATAGCTAAATTATAACAATGTTTAAAACACCAAAAGGGGTTCCCGCCCCAAAATGGGTTAATGGTTAATGTGGTTAAACGCTAACATGACATGGATGCGTTCCAGGTCTCAATGGATTAACCCATTTCGACTTGAGGACGATTCTACAAAATAATGTCTTCTAAATCACAGTTTTCTGTTTCTATGTCAGTGGTGGTCAACCTTTTTCACGTCAAAGGACCCCCAGAATTATCCGTATGAGGCCGTGGACCCCCATCTGAAAATATGTAGTTCCAGGGACTCCGACCTCAGAAGCAAAGATTTGAGTTAAAAACGTTCGCTCTGAAAGAATATATATATTCAAAGATTTGCACCACATTTTCACGATTTTTCAAAAATAGCAGACCTGCAAGCTCGTAGCGCGGCACTCGGTGCCGCGCTACGAGCTTGTAGATCTGCTATATATATAGATCTGCTAAAGTATAACATACAGTAATGCTTAAAACACCAAAAGGGGTTCCCGCCCAAAATGGGTTAATCCCTCTAGTTTTTATTTGTTGACCAAAATTGTCAATGTATTTTATATAGTCTTATAGTTTTAGTCAGTGTGGCTTCGTTTTTCTTTCGTTTTCGTCAGTGAAAAAAAAGGTATACGTCAGACGGGACATTTTTCATCGTAGTTTTAGTAGACGAACATCACAAAACTAGCGCGGAATCAGCGTGGCTGCTTTGCGCCTATAATGACTAGAGTTGTTCCGATACTCGGGCCGATACCACCCTCAAGTATTCGGTACTCGAAACCGGCCCCGATACTCTGACCCGAGTACCAAAACATCCAATTGACACTATAGAGCGTTGCAGTCCCGCCCCCCTACCAGGGCCCAGGAAATGATTCTCCGTTCATTTTCCTCATAGACATTTCAGAAAGTATTTATTTAAAGACGTTTACGCCGCGGACAAAGCCAACTCGACTCGTGACAAATCATGACAACAAACACATTTTTTTGGGCCGAACAAATAATTAGAAAGAAGAAAAAAAACGGCAGGTTACAACAAATTTTTTGTTGTTTTTCTTCTTTGTAATTATTTGTTTGGTCCAAAATATTGTTTGTGTTGTCATGAGTTGTCACGACTCGAGTTGGCTTTGTCCGCGGCGTAACCGTCTTTAAATAAATACTTTTTGAAATGTCTATGGGTAAAATGCATTGGGATTAATTTCCTGGGCCATGGCAAGGACTGTCTAAAGAGGACGAGACGCGAAGACCGTACGGGCGACGCCATGTTGCTCCATGGTGCTCCATGGAAGGAAAGAAACATGTGCAGTTGAGACCAAGGAAGCTGAACGCGGAAGTGTTGGCTGCATATAGCCCATTGCGCATGTTTCTTTCCTTCCATGGAGCAACATGGCGTCGCCCGTACGGTCTTCGCGTCTCGTCCTCTTTAGACAGTCCTTGGGCCATGGTAGGGGGCAGGACTGCGACGCTCTATTCAGTATTTAAGTCCGACGTCATTTTGTAGTGCTACGTTACGTCCGGGTCCAAGTGGCACCAGCTCCCGTCCGCATCTCATTGTAAATAGAATATCTAAACGCGTGAATCTTTTTACAATGACGTTATTTTTCAGAAAGGAAGCCATTGAGGGTTAAAATGGGTCTTAATGCTTAACTCGAGTAGAATTATTATTGTTTTGTACAAGTTTCCATGACAAAAAAAAATATGATGTGGAGACAATAAAGACTATTATTATCATTATTATTGAAGGTGGTAACAGTCCATTTGCTCAGTAAAATATTTCGGGGGCATATTTAGAATGTTTGCAGGCTTGAGTATGTTGAATCTAGCTTGCATTAATGAGGATTTAGTTGACTTGACACAATGAAATAAAATGGCGATAGTATTCCGTGTGGGGCAGACGGCCTGTCAGCCAGATTTGGGAGAGCAGCACAGCTTTGTTGTTGCGAGGAAAGCGGTAAAATTAGACTTTCGTGGTTGTTTTCGTCTCAGATTTAGTCCGACGGAGCGTCACAGTATAACTCTATGGGGACACAAAAGCGTATATGGGGACACAAAAGTAGGACCCGGAAGCTAAAATACTGAATAGGCTGAACGAATGCAATGGGAGCAAGTCTGACCCAACACTGCAGCAGATCACCAAAAACAGCCGATCTACAAGCATACAATGACAACTGAAGTGAAGGCATGGCAATGAAATTAAATTGGAGAAAAAGGGGGTAAAATAAGTGTTCACTCAACGAAAATAAAAAGTACTCATATCGGTACTCGGCATCGGCGAGTACTAAAAATTAAGTACTTGTACTTGTACTCGGTCTGAAAAAAATGGTATCGGGACAACTCTAATAACAACATTACAGTTCCACTTTGTTATGTTGTTGTTGATGATTCATGCAAATCCCTGATCAAAATGTGACCTCGATCTGCTACGCCCACTCTACATCTGGATCGGATGACGTACCGACATGTGTCGTGTGAGTTAACCCATTCTGGGCGGGAACCCCTTTTGGTGTTTTAAGCATTATGTTATTCTTTAGCTATTCAAAAATAGCAGACCTACAAGCTCGTAGCGCGCCACCGAGTGGCGCGCTACGAGCTTGTAGGTCTGCTATTTTTGAAAAATCGTGAAAATGTTGAGGTTCCTGGAACAACATATGTTCAGATGGGGGTCGGCGGCCAATTACATATATTCTTGGGGGTCCTTGACTTGAAAATGACTGACATGGAAACATAGGGGTTTTCAGAAAACTGTCAGGATTTAGAAGACATTTGTAGAATCGTTCCCAGGTCAAAATGGGTTAAATAGATACAACATGGACAGACATGCTGTGTGGATAGAGACGGATAAACACAGAAACGACGCAGGAAACAGGACATGGTTTGTTTTTCTTTGTGCGAGCGGCGGCGATGATGCTTACCCGTCACATACTTCTCGTATTATGGACGACAAAGGCTTCTTCTGCAAAGAGGAGAAATGAAGGAAGAAACTGTTAATGAGGGCACTGTTATAAAACCACAGGGTGTGTGGAGTTTGCATGTTCTCCCCGTGTCCCCTAGGGTAGGTACCCTCACATGTTCTCCCCGTGTCCCCTAGGGTAGGTACTAGGGTTGGGATTCGGAACCGGGTCCATTTCAGACCCGGTTCCGACATTGCGGATCCGGAGCCGGTTCCATCGTTTTTTTATTAACGGTTCCCCATCATCTCATCAGTCGTCATTTAGCTCCGCTGTGTCTGTGCATGCATGCAAGCAGAGCCAAGTTACTGGGGTGACGTCACCCAACCTACATGAGTGAGTTAGTGGGGTCGGGGAGGATACGCCCACTATTCTGTGCATTCAGCGACCGCCGCGGAGCGACTGGGACAGTATGTTGAAGAGATCTCCAAAGTGTGGTTAACAGAGAGGGAAATTACTCTGAGGCTGAGCACGCAAGTGCAATAAATGCGATGCTATAGTTCCCTGGCTGCAAAGGTTGTTGCAACTTGTACCAGTTGCAGTTTTGCACCACGTCCACATTGAGGAAACATCTCAAAATCAATATGCCTACACGAGTCCACAACTCACGAGAATAATCTAGGCACATCGCATTTGTGAGCCATGCGGAAAGCCGTGCCCGCTCTCCCCGCAACTCCACCACAGCTAGCCGGCGGGGGACGAGGATGATGCAAGGCTCGTTCACTTTCCCCAGGCTAGTAACGTAATAGAAAATAAAAACTACTGTCGTCTACAGAGCTTTTCATTAGGCCGCGGCGTATTGTACAACTGTTGTTAATGGTGTTAATTTAGAACGCCAATGACTCGACGTCTTTCTGTCTGATATTTTATGAATCACGTTAACTATAGTATAGAGCCAAATCAATTTGTCTGCACTTATAAGCAACTCAACTGCTTTTGATTTGGTTCTAAATTAATCGCGTGGCTGTTGAGAGCCCAGCGTTTAGGTGCATACCTCCATAGATTGATTACTTTATGAACAGTTTGCAGAAAAAAAGCACTACAGTTCAATACAAGGTCTGCTAAAACGATTTTATAATCCAAGAAAGCACTATGGCTTGTTTCCATTAGGGTAAGGGGTCCTTCATATTAAATTAATCTGAACATTAAAGACAACATTTGTCACCACAACAATATCATTATTGCAATGTGTACTGTAGGCTATATTTAATATACAGTACAAATTGCAATATACAGTACAAATTGCAACAATGATATTGTTGTGGTGTCTAGCTGGTGGTGGTGGTGGTGAAGTTTAAATAATAGTGCCACACTGCCACCTCATAATTGTAAAGTGTATTTTCAATAATTGAATTAATGAATGTGTGTTTATTATGTACTTGGTTAGGTAAGTTATAATATAAGCATAATCTATGTCAGAAAAAAAGGGGAAAAAATAATATTAGGATCCGTTAAGGGAACCGTTAGGAACCGGAACCGTTAAGAGGGATCCGGGAAGGATCCGGAACCCTTAAAATCCTAACGAATCCCAACCCTAGTAGGTACCCTCACATGTTCTCCCCGTGTCCCCTAGGGTAGGTACCCTCACATGTTCTCCCCGTGTCCCCTAGGGTAGGTACCCTCACATGTTCTCCCCTTGTCCCCTAGGATAGGTACCCTCACATGTTATCCCCGTGTCCCCTAGGGTAGGTACCCTCACATGTTCTCCCCGTGTCCCCTAGGGTAGGTACCCTCACATGTTCTCCCCGTGTCCCCTAGGGTAGGTACCCTCACATGTACTCCCCGTGTCCCCTAGGGTAGGTACCCTCACATGTTCTCCCCGTGTCCCCTAGGGTAGGTACCCTCACATGTTCTCCCCCGTGTCCCCTAGGGTAGGTACCCTCACATGTTCTCCCCCGTGTCCCCTAGGGTAGGTACCCTCACATGTTCTCCCCGTGTCCCCTAGGGTAGGTACCCTCACATGTTCTCCCCGTGTCCCCTAGGGTAGGTACCCTCACATGTTCTCCCCGTGTCCCTATAGGGTAGGTACCCTCACATGTTCTCCCCGTGTCCCCTAGGGTAGGTACCCTCACATGTACTCCCCGTGTCCCCTAGCGTAGGTACCCTCACATGTTCTCCCCGTGTCCCCTAGGGTAGGTACCCTCACATGTTCTCCCCGTGTCCCCTAGGGTAGGTACCCTCACATGTTCTCCCCGTGTCCCCTAGGGTAGGTACCCTCACATGTTCTCCCCGTGTCCCCTAGGGTAGGTACCCTCACATGTTCTCCCCGTGTCCCCTAGGGTAGGTACCCTCACATGTTCTCCCCGTGTCCCCTAGGGTAGGTACCCTCACATGTTCTCCCCGTGTCCCTATAGGGTAGGTACCCTCACATGTTCTCCCCGTGTCCCCTAGGGTAGGTACCCTCACATGTACTCCCCGTGTCCCCTAGGGTAGGTACCCTCACATGTTCTCCCCGTGTCCCCTAGGGTAGGTACCCTCACATGTTCTCCCCGTGTCCCCTAGGGTAGGTACCCTCACATGTTCTCCCCGTGTCCCCTAGGGTAGGTACCCTCACATGTTCTCCCCGTGTCCCCTAGGGTAGGTACCCTCACATGTACTCCCCGTGTCCCCTAGGGTAGGTACCCTCACATGTTCTCCCCGTGTCCCCTAGGGTAGGTACCCTCACATGTTCTCCCCCGTGTCCCCTAGGGTAGGTACCCTCACATGTTCTCCCCCGTGTCCCCTAGGGTAGGTACCCTCACATGTTCTCCCCGTGTCCCCTAGGGTAGGTACCAGACAATTGCACGAGTCTCTCCGATCCGAGTCCGAGTCGAGTAGCAAGTCATTTGGTCCAAGTCTCAAGCAAGTCTCAAGTTTTTCTGTTGTGGGCAAGTCAAGTCAAGTCGAGTCTCAAGTTTTTACCCTCAAGTCCAAGTCGAGTTGCAAGTCGTCAAATCAATGACTCGAGTCGGACTCGAGTCGAGTCATCGAGTCTCGAGTCCAATACTCTGCCGGACAGGCCGGTTACTTAAGTTGTCCGAGTCAGCTTGTCTCAAGTCGAGTCGAGTCTGGAGTCATTGTCTTCCAAGTCAAGTCGAGTCTCAAGTTTTTACCCTCAAGTCCAAGTCGAGTTGCAAGTCATCAAATCAATGACTCGAGTCGGACTCGAGTCGAGTCATCGAGTCTCGAGTCCAATACTCTGGTAGGTACCCTCACATGTTCTCCCCGTGTCCCCTAGGGTAGGTACCCTCACATGTTCTCCCCGTGTCCCTATAGGGTAGGTACCCTCACATGTTCTCCCCGTGTCCCCTAGGGTAGGTACCCTCACATGTACTCCCCGTGTCCCCTAGCGTAGGTACCCTCACATGTTCTCCCCGTGTCCCCTAGGGTAGGTACCCTCACATGTTCTCCCCGTGTCCCCTAGGGTAGGTACCCTCACATGTTCTCCCCGTGTCCCCTAGGGTAGGTACCCTCACGTGTTCTCCCCGTGTCCCCTAGGGTAGGTACCCTCACATGTTCTCCCCGTGTCGCCTAGGGTAGGTACCCTCACATGTTCTCCCCGTGTCCCCTAGGGTAGGTACCCTCACATGTTCTCCCCCGTGTCCCCTAGGGTAGGTACCCTCACATGTTCTCCCCGTGTCCCCTAGGGTAGGTACCCTCACATGTTCTCCCCGTGTCCCCTAGGGTAGGTACCCTCACATGTTCTCCCCGTGTCCCCTAGGGTAGGTACCCTCACAAAAAACATGCAGTAATCCTGGTCTCTAAACTGCCTCCCCCTGGCCTGATGGAGGGGAAAGGAACTGGTTGGAATAACGTGTTCCTTCCATGCGCTACGTCCAACCAGGGAAACTCCCCCCTGTCAGGTGTAAAGGAGCAACTTGGACACTCAGGCATGAAGGAAGCATGAGTTCAAGTCCGTTGCTCTCCCCATGTCCCCCATATATGGGGACTAGGTTGGCGGAGGGTGTGTAGAGCCCAGGATCACGATTAGATAATTGACACAGGGGTGAAAAATGGGTTACAAAATCGTGGGATAAAAATTATAAGAAAAACAAAAAGTGGAGCTTCTTATCAGGCCGCCTGGCCGCCACTATGTGGCTGGTCGGTTTCATGGTCCGTTTGTGGGCAGTTCTGCAGTAGTGTCAACATTTCCCTTCCAGTTCAAATGGACTACACCATTAGATAATTGACACAGGGGTGAAAAATGGGTTACAAAATCGAGCGAAAAATGGGTTACAAAATCGAGCGTGACACTGAGTGCCGTGCTACGAGCTTGTAGGTCTGCTATTTTTGAAAAATCTTGAAAATGTGGCCCAAATGTATGAATAGTCGTTAGTTTGTAGCTCAAATATTTTCTTCTGGGGGGGTCCCTTGAACAACATATTTTTAGATGGGGGTCTGCAGCCAAATACAGATAATTCTGGGGGTCCTTGACATGAAATAGTTTGAGCACCACTGACATATGTGACCGGGTCTGGCAAATAGGCCCTCATCTCGACCAGAGTAATTTTTCAGTTTTTTACAGATTATTAAAGTACAGAATGTAAGCTTTCATATGATGTATCATTCAATGAAATTGGAAAATATTTGAAGGAGATATGACCATTTTTAAATGATTGTGCCGTTTTACCCAAAACTGAGAAAATCCCCTTTGAATGTTCACAACATTTCAACACCTAGAGCTGGCTAGCCTACTTTGACTTATAAATGTATACATTTAATTTTCCCAAATCAATAATCTGTTGGAATGAAAACCTCCTTCAACATTCAAGCTGTGTTAATATGAAAAAAACGAAAATCACAACAAAAAAAAATCTAGTTTATTTTAGATTTTCTGCCTTTTCATTATAGGCGAGATGAGGACCATTTTGCTAGACCTGGTCACATATACTGTAGAAACATGGGGTTTTTCAGAAATCTGTCATTTCAGAAGACATTTTTAGAATCTGGTCTCAGGTCTGAGAAGGAGTTTACCCCATTTTGGGCGGGAACCCCTTTTGGTGTTAGCATTATGTTATGCTTTAGCTATTGAAAAATAGCAGATCTACAAGCTCGTAGCGCGCCACCGAGTGGCGCGCTACGAGCTTGTAGGTCTGCTATTTTTGAAAAATCGAAGAACGACTGACACAGAAACATAGCCTTTTCAGAAAACTGTCAGGATGTAGAAGACATTTTTAGAATCTGATCTCAGGTCCAAAAAGGAGTTTATAAGGAAGGAGCACACAGACCTGGTCGATCTCGATGAGCTGAGCGTTGGCGCCGGGCCATTCGATAGCGACCTTCACAATGTCAGAAGGCGGCATGACTGGCATGACTGATGTTTACTGTAACACCCTATGGAAGGAAGAGGTAAAAAACAAGTAAGACGCGCGAACGCGGGAAGCGAACGCAGCTCGTAAATTGCAATAACAACAATTAGAATAAATTACGTACTTTAAGGGTTTTTTTAAGTTCAATTTTTTTTTTTAAGATTTTTTTTTAAGTTAATTTTTTTTAAAGTTTTCTTTAAGTTTTTTTTTAAAGTTAAGTGTTTTTTAAGTTAAGTTTTTTTTTAAGTTTTTTCTTTTTAAGTTTTTTTTTTAAGTTAAGTTTTTTTTAAAGTTAAGGTGTGTGTGTGTGTGTGTGTGTGTGTGTGTGTGTGTGTGTGTGTGTGTGTGTGTGTGTGTGTGTGTGTGTGGGCGGGTGGTGTTACAGCGTGACACACACACAGACACACAGACATGATCTGCTGGGTCCCATAGTAAATGCTCACTGCGTTCGCAATAAAAACATTAGCATCAAGCATACAGTATTCGTTTTGACTGAGAGAAAATAACATTCAGTTTTATTCTTAGTCTTTTGAATAAACTTTCATTTAGTTTTTTGCCATATTTTAGTCATCTGAAATGTCTTAATTTTAGTTTAGTTTTGGTCGACTAAATATGAGGTTTTAGTCGACTAAATGTACGATTTATTTTGTCGACAAGAAAGGACTTTGGCGGGCCTTGGTGGCATCGCAACGGCAGATTTTACACTTGGTTGCATGCTGAAAGTAGCCGTTCTACAAGATCACAACTCGTCGCGTTGTGAGCTTGTAGATCGACCACACATAAAATGACTTGTCTTTTAGTTCTACTGGATCTCTTCTCCACTAGTCCCTCCCTAACAGTTTAGTCTAGTTTATTTGTTGACAAGATTGTCAGTATATTTACTAGTTTTAGTAGTTTTAAGTTTTAAAGGTAGTCAACAAACATTTTTCTTCATATTTTGTGTCGATGAAATGAACACTGCAAGCATATTGTATATCCGTAATAAGCAAGCATTGCACATTTGTCCACTACTTACTCTGACCCAGATTTGGAGTAAAATGCCACAGCAGCACAGGTAAATCTGATACTATTTCAGTATTCTACAATACTCCAAGCTATTGGAAAGACAAGCCAGTGTCACATTCTGAACCCATTTTGGACTGAGGTCGATTAAAAAAAAAGGCTTCTAAATCCTAACACTTTTCTGAAAAACCCATGTTTCTATGTCAGTTGGTGCTCAACCTTTTCCATGTCAAGGACCCCCAGCATTATCTTTATTTGGCCACCGACCCCCATCTGAAAATATGTTGTTCCAGGAACCCCTCAGAAGCAGAACAAGATTTGAGTTAAAAACTTTCACTCTGAAAGAATATATATATTCAAAGGTTTGTGCCGCATTTTCACGATTTTTCAAAAATAGCAGATCTACAAGCTCATAGCGCGCCACTCGGTGGCGCGCTATGAGCTTGTAGATCTGCTATTTTTCAATAGCTAAATTATAACATAATGTTTAAAACACCAAATGGGGTTCCCGCCCAAAATGTAATTTCTGTTATTATGTTAGCATTGGATTAAATAGCTCTGCATTCTCCTTAGTCATTGTCTAAGTTATATCAATGTTGTCTAGCAGAGACCTTGACTCACCGGTTTTTTGTTTTTTGAAATGAATGCCCTACTTTGTTGTACAACAGCAAACGTAGTGAAAACTGACTGTAAATGGATCTCTTTTTTTCGCTACTTTTGTGTGAACAAAGCAAAGCGTTGATTTGGAAGAAGAAGAAGAAGAAGAAGAAGAAGAAGAAGAAGAAGAAGAAGAAGAAGAAGAAGAAGAAGAAGAAGAAGAAGAAGAAGAAGAAGAAGAAGAAGAAGAAGAAGAAGAAGAAGAAGAAGAAGAAGAAGAAGAAGAAGAAGGAAAAAAAAGTAGTAAAGGGCGTTGCAAACGGGGAGCTATAAAACTCGCCTATAGTTCATTTTCAATGAGACCTGCGTTTTTGTTCAGAGAAGTCGCGGTGCGACAACGCAAGCGTATTTATTTACGTGAGCGCGGTCCCGTGTTTTTGTCCGCGACTCACCAGACCTGGATTCGGTTTAGCTTTTTTTTTTACGCTTGCGTACGTTGTTGCGCCCCTCTTCAACAAACCTGGAGGAGACCTGTCGTTGAGCCTGCGTTCATCTCTTCACGTTTGCAAGGCCCTTAATACACCTTCTGGACGTCATTTGTCAATGACAGTCACAGCGGCGTATATAGTCCTGTAATTAAAATCAGGTGTGTTTGAAGGAACGCGCAGCGATGGGAAACACACAGGTGAACGGAATCAAGACGCATAAGGGTCCGTCTATGATGTCATCGCGCAGTACATTTTCATTTGACGGGAAGTAATTAAGATCGGCCTTTTAGGGACTTTTGAAAAAAGGTTGTTTGGTTTTTTCACATTTCTGGGCATCTATTGTTAGGTATATCCCACGCTGCTATTTTTGAAAAATCGTGAAAATGCGGCACAAATCTTTGAATATATATTCTTTCAGAGCGAACGTTTTTAACTCAAATCTTTGCTTCGAGGGGTTCCTGGAACAACATATTTTCAGATGGGGGCCGGTGGCCAATTACATATAGTTTTTGGGGTCCTTGACATGAAATATTGAGCACCACTGATATAGAAACATATAGGTATTTCAGAAAACTGACTTAGAAGACATTTTAAAAATTTCGACGTCAGGCCTAAATGGGTTAATATATGCTTTTGTTGAACGACAGTTTCTGAACAATGTTTCTGTCACTCCTCTTTCTTTTAGTTTTTGTTACCTTGATTTTTAGAGAAATATCATCATGGTCTACACGCCACCTGGTGGAAAATTTCCGAGTGGGGTCAATCACTCTCACAGCGTTGCCACGGAAACCACCGTGTCAGCTCCCCTGTGAACACACACACACACACACACACACACACACACACACACACACACGCACACACGCACACACGCGCACACGCACGCACAGTTATACATCTGCGTTACTTAATTAGAGAATGTAGAATAATTGGATATTTTGATCATTTTCCTGTTATCTCTCCCAATGGCACCAACATCAATACAGCATGGAATCTTGGTCTTCTTATCCGACCAACAACAAAATATTCCATTAAAGTTTTGGGTCTGAGAGGCTAAATCTCCTCAAATGGCTCAAATGTAAAAAATAAACAATGGGCTCCTTGATATGAAAATTATTGAAAAAACACTGCTCTAGTGTCCCACCTTTTGATGTATAACTCCATTAAAAGGTGCCTGTTTAACACTTGGACTGGCCTCATTCCAGGTGGCACAATAATTATGACAGTGAATATTCAATTAGCCCAATCAGGACGATAACCCCTTTTGGAGTTTTAAAGCGTTATGTTATACTTTAGCTATTGCAAAATAGCAGATCTACAAGCTCATAGTGCGGCACCGAGTGCCGCGCTACGAGCTTGTAGGTCTGCCATTTTTTTGAAAAATCGTGAAAATGTGTATATGTATATATTCTTTCAGAGCGAACGCTTTTTTACTCAAATCTTTGCTTCTGGGGGCGGGGTCCCTGGAACAACATATTTTCAGATGGGGGTCGGCAGCCAATTACATATATTTTTGGAGGTCATTGACATGAAAATGTTTGAGAACGACTGACTTAGAAACATAGGTTTTTCAGAAAACGTTTAGGCCCATTCGAAGACTTTTTTTAGAATGGGCCTAAAGGTGTAAGTGGGTTAGTGTGAAAAGAACACAGTCCAAGTGAGTGTATATAGTAGTGAGTGTATGTAGTAGTGAGTGTATATAGTGTGCTGAACGCAGAACGAGTGCCTGCCAGCGACCATGTGAATAATACCATCTGTTACAAATTGCTCGTCATTATCTACCGAGCACAAACACACACAGGCCATAGAGAGACCAATTTATAGGAAACATGCAGCAAATACGTATACAGGCAGACAGTGGGCATTCCATCATAATATACTAGCGTAGAAATCTTGAAGGAAGCATTATACTACAAACTACACAATAACATACTAAAGTTAATGTAATAATTTAAAGGGTTAGTTCAGATTTTTAGGCCTGACGTCAAAATTAAAAAAGAAATGTCTTCTAATCCTGACCTGTTTTATGAAAAACCCATGTTTCTATGGCAGTGGTTATCAAACATCTTCATGTCAAGGACCCCAAAAATATATGACATTGGCCGCCGACCCTCATCTGAAAATATGTTGTTCCAGGGACCCTCTCAGTTAGCCTGGCTAATAAGCCAGATCGAATCAGCCGTTGGCAAAATTGCCTGCCGGCGGATTACGGTCTGGAGAGGCTCAATTGTACGCCCATTTCCTACACCAGAGAACTGGTGTGGCCAATCGGGACACGGTATGCAATATGGGCGGGCTTTGGTACAGTGACGTTCAATGCTTGAGACCTTTGACTGACAGTAGCTCTAACCAATTGCGTCAAAGAGAAAATGTTTGAACCCGCCCCCCGGGAAACAAGATCCATACACAGCATCTCCAGACTCAAATACCACACGACAGTGTGATTTGAGTCTGGCTTATTAGCCAGGCTACCTCTCAGTAGCAAAGATTTGAGTTAAAAACTCGCTCTGAAAGAATATATATTCAAAGATTTGCGCCACATTTTCACGATTTTTCAAAAATAGCTAAAGCATAACATAATGCTAACACCAAAAGGGGTTCCCGCCCAGAATGGGTTAAAGCTGTAGGAAATACTTGCCATTAATCTAGTTGTTGCAAAGGTATTAATTGATTGCCTGAGTCCCGTAGTGGGAGTTTTGCTCTGGTTTTGGTGAATATTAAGTAGTTCGAGGTAGTTCCATTTGGTGGGGGGTCACCGTGGGTTCACGCATTAAAAATAAATGAATCCAAAACTAGTGTCATTTGTATTGTTGACCAACTTCTACCATAGGCATATAGCGCAACTTAACTTTTGTTAAACTTTGACCCCTTTGTCACATGGAACTATATGGTTCAGTGTCTTGGTGCGACATGGACACAAAAAAATATTTAAATGCATTATTAAACAAAATCATTTATTATGGCTATTTAGATTTAGGTATTATGGACATAAATGTATTTAGAGGCTAGACCGTACAAGGCACATTTGAATGTGCCTTGTACTGTCAATAGTGTGTCTGTTCAAAATGTCCAAATGAATCACTGCCCAGTGTCTTGGTGTGACCGGCTCTGAAATCCTTTTCTTTCCCGTTTCCCTTCTCCTACAACAGGGATGGGCATCTTTAAATATGGAGAGGGTTACTATAGTTCCACCCTCACTCACTCCAGAGGGCCACTATAGTTCCACCCTCACTCACTGCAGAGGGCCACTATAGTTCCACCCTCACTCACTGCAGAGGGCCACTATAGTTCCACCCTCACTCACTGCAGAGGGCCACTATAGTTCCACACTCACTCACTGCAGAGGGCCACTATAGTTCCACCCTCACTCACTCCAGAGGGCCACTATAGTTCCACACTCACTCACTGCAGAGGGCCACTATAGTTCCACACTCACTCACTGCAGAGGGCCACTATAGTTCCACACTCACTCACTGCAGAGGGCCACTATAGTTCCACACTCACTCACTCCAGAGGGCCACTATAGTTCCACCCTCACTCACTGCAGAGGGCCACTATAGTTCCACCCTCACTCACTGCAGAGGGCCACTATAGTTCCACACTCACTCCAGAGGGCCACTATAGTTCCACACTCACTCACTCCAGAGGGCCACTATAGTTCCACACTCACTCCAGAGGGCCACTATAGTTCCACACTCACTCCAGAGGGCCACTATAGTTCCACCCTCACTCACTGCAGAGGGCCACTATAGTTCCACACTCACTCCAGAGGGCCACTATAGTTCCACCCTCACTCACTGCAGAGGGCCACTATAGTTCCACACTCACTCACTCCAGTGGGCCACAATAGTTCCACACTCACTCCAGAGGGCCACAATAGTTCCACACTCACTCCAGAGGGCCACTATAGTTCCACACTCCCTCCAGAGGGCCACTATAGTTCCACACTCACTCCATTTTAAAAATATATATTTTGCCTCTGAGATGTAAAAGTTAAAAGTATTGAAATTTGGAAATACTCTACTTTCCACCACTCTTACATTTCTTAGTTCCACTTGCATGACATTTGCATACTTTAATTATTTCCAAAAGCGACTAAAGCTAATAAATGTGAGGTTAAACCTGCCCCTTCATTTAAACTACAGCATCTTAACCGTCTGCCTGCCGCCATTCATTAATCCCTCGATTGCGTATTGCCAAGGTTTTATCGCGCGTAACACTTACTTTGAAGATCCAAATATCCGTAATCGCATTGTTCCTGTGAAAAGCTGCTGTGTGTGGTATCATGACCGGTTGTTGTTGTCTCGCTCGGCGGTGGAAAAAGCTGACCGCGAGTATCACAGCGCCTGCTACAGGCCGTTGAAAACGCTTGTCTGGGACAAAGCGTCCTCTGCAATGTCGCTTCTGTGAGATAAAGCCGTCTGAAACCAGAGCCGGCAATGTAAGTGGATGCGCGCGCATTTTCAAAATGGCCGCGCCCATTGTGTCAGAAGCATAACAAAGCTAACTGACGGTAGATTTCGATACGATCGTATTAAAACATGCATTAATTAATACATCGCTGTTAAAACGGCTTTTCCGTTTGTGGCAGGCTACAAGATTCTACGTTTTAAAATTCCTATGTTCCTGGCAGGCCTCGTGTTAAGACTTACACAATGACGTTTAGACATTACAGTGATGTAACTACGTAGGTTTTCAATGTAATGAGTCCCAGGGACATTTTATGAGTCCCACTTCAACGACGGTATAGGAGTCATATTTTGCCATTTTTACAAATTGCAGCATTTAACTCCCATTTCATTTTAAATGGTTATAATGTGGTTATATTCATGTAGAAAACAGAAGAAGAAATGATTAATTATAACTAAAGCTAGCAAAATAAACTAGAATAAAAAAGCAGTACAGTAGGTTGTTTCTTTGCGTCCCTTAACTATAAACTGCGTTTGGGATGCAAAATGCACCCTATTTTAATCTCTGAGACAAATGACCTTCATTTAAACTGCAGCATCTTAAGACTCACACAATGATGTTTAGACAAATATCTGCCCCTGTATTATAACTGCATCATCTTATCCCATTCTGGGCGGGAACCCCTTTTGGTGTTTTAAGCATTATGTTATACTTTAGCTATTGAAAAATAGCAGATCTACAAGCTCATAGCGCGGCACCGAGTGCCGCGCTACGAGCTTGTAGGTCTGCTATTTGTTTTTAATCGTGAAAATGCGGCACAAACCTTTGAATATACTTTCAGAGCGAACGTTTTTAACTCAAATCTTTGCTTCTGGGGGGTTCCTGGAATAACATATTTTCAGATGGGGGTCGGTGGCCAATTACATATCATTTTTGGGGTCCGTGACATGAAATATTGAGCACCACTGATACAGCAGCAGCATCTTAAGACTTACACAATGATGTTTAGACAAATATCTGCCCCTGTATTATAACTGTAGCATCTTAAGACTTACACAATGATGTTTAGACAAATGATGGTGGACATTCTTCATTCCAGTTCCTTCGGTCTGTGTTTCTCTTCTGGCCTTTTCCTCCCAGAACTAATCTGCCGACACAGAAGATTGAAAAAAAAACAACAAACAATAATGACATTGCGAAAATCCCTGGCAAGGCCCCCCCCCCCCCCCTCAAATAATAAAATTGTATTTGAAATAGGGACACCACACACCCTGACAAGGCATTATTATCTTTGATTGTTTCGATTCCACAGATAAATATTGTGAAAATAGCCACAAGCTCACAATGCCTCGCACTGTCTGCGAGGCTATTTTCACAATGTTTGCCCCCTTTCTTACATAATGTTTGACAATAGAGGCTATGCGTGTCACGCCGTGTGGTCATCATCATCATCATACCCGGACGTTATGTGGCCGGGAACGCCGGCCGCACAACGTTCTGTCCTTCTGTCCTTGACAACCCATACATCTAAACAGAAAATCTGATTGCATTAAAAATGTTAAACGCCTCGATTTGCCACTGACTTTATGCAACAATCAACAACACTTTATGCAATTTATCAACGACAAATCGACAGTTGTGCTGAAATATAGAATCAAGATGAGGAATACATCGTGATTCATGAGACATTCTTCTTGCACACGAAGGAGAGAGAGAGACCCCCTGCCTGTGATTGTGAAGCACCGTGCAGCTACTGTAGCTGTATGGGACAAAGACCACATCAGTAAAGAGGTATAGGCCTATAGCTTATCAGTGGCGTGCACAGACATTTAGAGGGGCAGGTGAACAGTGGCGTGCACAGACATTTAGAGGGGCAGGTGAACAGTGGCGTGCACAGACATTTAGAGGGGCAGGTGAACAGTGGCGTGCACAGACATTTAGAGGGGCAGGTGAACAGTGGCGTGCACAGACATTTAGAGGGGCAGGTGAACAGTGGCGTGCACAGACATTTAGAGGGGCAGGTGAACAGTGGCGTGCACAGACATCTAGAGGGGCAGGTGAACAGTGGCGTGCACAGACATTTAGAGGGGCAGGTGATCAGTGGCGTGCACAGACATCTAGAGGGGCAGGTGAACAGTGGCGTGCACAGACATTTAGAGGGGCAGGTGAACAGTGGCGTGCACAGACATTTAGAGGGGCAGGTGAACAGTGGCGTGCACAGACATTTAGAGGGGCAGGTGAACAGTGGCGTGCACAGACATTTAGAGGGGCAGGTGAACAGTGGCGTGCACACACATTTAGAGGGGCAGGTGAACAGTGGCGTGCACAGACATTTAGAGGGGCAGGTGAACAGTGGCGTGCACAGACATTTAGAGGGGCAGGTGAACAGTGGCGTGCACAGACATTTAGAGGGGCAGGTGAACAGTGGCATGCACAGACATTCAGAGGGGCAGGTGAACAGTGGCGTGCACAGACATTTAGAGGGGCAGGTGAACAGTGGCGTGCACAGACATTTAGAGGGGCAGGTGAACAGTGGCGTGCACAGACATTTAGAGGGGCAGGTGCTCAAGTGAAAAAAGGGCACCTTGTGCAGCGCGTGGAACCGGCCGGTTGCCTTAATAGTGTGAGATTTATAGATTTTGGGGCATAAATAATATATTAGAAGCTTTTTATCAAGAACTGATCAATGGCACCATGCAGGTCCACATACTGTACACTGTGACAATTTCGTCAACAAATAAAAACTAGACTAAAATGTTAGATAGGGACTAGTGGACAAGAGATCCAGTAGAAGTCATTTTACATTTGGTTGCACGCTGAAAATAGCAGATCTACAAGCTACAAATCTTGTAGATCGGCTATTTTCAAAAAGTGTAAAATGAGTCATTACGACGGCATCAAAGGCCCGCCAAAACGCATTTAGTCGACTAAATGAACTGCAGATTTAGTCGACTAAAATCTTAATGACATTTAGTGGACTAAAACTAGACCAACACTAACACATTCCAGGTGACTAAAATATGACTAAAACTAAATGTAAAGTTTCATTGCAAAGACGACTATGACTAAACTAAAATAGAAATGTGCTGCCAAAAACAACACTGGATGTGACCAAGACCACATCGGTGGTGGCAGAGTTTCAACACAGACAAGACGACAGACAGACAGACAGACAGACAGACAGACAGACAGACAGACAGACAGACAGACAGACAGACAGACAGACAGACAGCTACTGTGTGCATTCAGTATCCTGCTATGAAGGACAGCGTATCTAGAGCGAAGAGACAAACCAAAGCAAACCTCTATGGTTGGTTTTGCAGCTGGATGAAGAAAACAACGCACGCACGGCACGCACGCACGCACGCACGCACGCACGCACGCACGGCACGCACGCACGCACGCACAGCACACACGCACACGGCGCAGTTCCAGGATGAAATGACATGAGGGGGGGGGGGGGGGGGGGGGGGGCAGTGTCAATCAAAATCTACAAAGTAATTAACTAGCAACTAAAGTTTTCAAATAGAATAATTGTAGTGGGGGAAAAAAGTACAATATTTGCCTTTGAGATGTAGTGGAGAAGTAAAAGAAGTAAAGACCTACGCACGCACGCAGGCACGCACGCACACTCTCTCTAAGACATGCTGTGTCTTGGAATTCAATGTGCCCGTCTCTCTGGACTCTTTGGCGTTTCAATGGTAGCATAGCAACAATACGTCAAGCAGTCTGCACAAATCCTCACAAATCACTATTCAGCATCTTCTTCCCTTTCACTGACGCCATTTTACCTGTAGTTCCATCATTGTACCATAAGACCAGCAGAGGTGTTTTAATTTATTTTATTTTCAAGTTTTTCAAGAACAGAAATCCCAGAGATCTCAGGGGCAGGCAGATAATGAAACGTCTATGTTGTTGAGCAACACATGCCCCTCCCAGACAAAAAAAAAACATTTTCTCCCCTTCAAGTCCCAATTTAATAAGTAAGCCAATTCCTAATCCCCCAGCCTCTCTACGAGTACTCCATCTCTGCTAACCCCCACAATAAGTTGTTGGGAGGGTGAAGATAGCCTCGGGTCTCCTCCGATACCCGGGCCATCAACCCACCATCTTCTTTTCACCTGACAGTGAAGGGTCTCACTAGAGGGGCGTAACGCATGTTCTCCCCACAGGGACCAGAGGTGTTTTTAACCACTCCATTCCATTCCATCCATATGCTGGGGGGGGGAACATAATAGCCAAAAGTAGACAATCTACAAACTCACAAGCCACAACGTGCCGCAATGCTGCACGTAGTGATGGCTATTTTTGGCCAGGGCCGTCCCCACATGAAGACCCCTTTTTTTTATATATATATATATTCTATATTTAGGGACATCCACAATCATATACAACCATTTTTCAAATAGTGTTTCTTTGTCCACAGGTTGTTTTTCTTTTGTTGTTTTTTAGGAACAGAAAAACATATGGGAGAGATGGATTGAAGACCCTTTTTTATTTTATTTTTTATCATTTTTATCCCACGATTTTGCAACCCATTTTTTCAGCCAGTGTCAATTATCAGGCATGTTATTCCGACCAGTTCCTTTCCCCTCCACCCTGGCCAGGGGGAGGTCGTTTTAGAGACCAGGATTACTGCATGTTTTTGTGAGGATACCTACCCTAGGGGACACGGGGAGAACATGCAAACTCCACACAGAAAGGCCCTTTTTTGAAGGGGTCCCCAGACTCCCCACATGAAGACCCTTTTTGAGGGGGTCCCCCATATGAAGACCCTTTTTGAGGGGGTCCCCCATATGAAGACCCTTTTTGAGGGGGTCCCCACACGAAGACCCTTTTTGAGGGGTTCCCCACATGACAGTGAAGTGACAATTTAAGGACTTTTAAGACTTTTTTTTACTTAAAAAGAAAGAAAGAAAGAAAGAAAGAAAGAAAGAAAGAAAGGGAGCATTACTGCATACAAAGTAATGAACTATGATCTTGCTACCATAATAAAAACTGGTCAAACATTGGCAAAATGTAAGTCCTGTTGAAGTATCCTGATTGGAATAGTATCGTGAGAAGAGTGAATCATTACATGCCTAGTTTTGCCTACTATTTTGAAATAGTATTATAAAACTAAAACATGACCAGATTCCAGATTCTCTTTGGTGTGGTTCCAATTATCATCAGGAAAGTAAAACATCAGAGGGTAAATAAATGGTAGTGAAATGTATTGATCAATATTCAGATGGCCGCAAAATACAGACCCTTCTTCTTCCTCCCCCTCATCCATATTACTCCCAATTAACCCTTTCCCCACATGATGAGGTATGAAGTGGCCCCAGTGTGAATTACCACACACACACACACACACACACGCACGCACACACACACGCACGCACCAACAAGAAGCAGCCTCATCATGACATACAGGGTACCAGACCCTGTCTGTCTGTCTGTCTGTCTGTCTGTCTGTCTGTCTGTCTGTCTGTCTGACTGACTGACTGACTGACTGGCTGACTGGCTGACTGGCTGACTGGCTGGCTGACTGACTGGCTGACTGACTGACTGACTGGCTGGCTGGCTGTCTGTCTGTCTGTCTGTCTGTCTGTCTGTCTGACTGGCTGACTGACTGACTGACTGACTGGAGGCAATCAGCAATCTCAATCTACAACAAGTGTGATATATTGTCTTTCAAATATATTCATAGGAAAGGATTCATTGGAAAATTATACATTAATTGAATACGCATGCAGCAGGACCTCAATGGAAATATGTTTTGTGGGGGCACCATGGTGTTTAAACTGTATATATATCCAGTCATTTGGGGACATAAAACAAGAAGTTGAAGGATAAAATTAAGTCTGATCATGTTTGTACCGACACATGCATGTGTTCACATTTATACATTACGTTAGGCTACTAAGAAGACCATTTTTTCAAATAGCCTATTTCATTAGCCAATTTGACATTGAGGAGGTGCCCACTGCCCACAGATGCATGTCTCCCACCTATCCTGTAGTCCACTGGTTGCCAAACTTTTTCATGTCAAGGACCCCCAAATTGACACTAATTAGCCCACAGACCCCCATTTGAAAAGATATGCCAGGGATCCCCATAAGAGAACATATAATGTAATGCTCTAGCAGTGATTCTCAAGCCGTTTAATTTCAAGGACTCCCAGCTTGACATGCATTAGTCTACAGACCCCCATTGAATGGCATTTCTATCTCTGGGACCCCCAATTTATATTGTACAATCATTGTTAATTAAGTTAACTCTGAGAGTGTACAAATGGAACCAAATGGTTCCATTTGTACACTCTCAGAGTTACAGACCCATATAAGGGTCCATTTGGTTCCAAACTATCATTTAGCTGGGGACCCCCTGGAACTCCCTCAAGGACCCGTGGGGGTCCCTGGACCCCACTTAGGGTTTGGGAACAGTAGAGTATCAGAGAGGTGACTGACTGGTGCGACAAGACTAGAGGCAAATAATCATCAATCTCAATCTATACATCAGTGTGATTGTCTTTTCAAAATCTATTCATCGGAAATAAATGATTGTCTTTATTGGTGCCAGACCTCTAAAATCTAGTGTATAAAACGATGCATAATAATAGTATAATAATAATGCTGTCCGCGCCATGATTCTGGCTGCCATATCAAGACACGACACATTCATTTCCAAGTTAATGGACACACAGACAGACTATGTAGGACACAGTGTTTCAGCCTCCTATCATTTGTTCATAAGTCATTTGGAGCTGCAGCTGCAATGATGACAGATCTGCATTTTCGCTATAACTGATCGTCAATTAATATTAATTAATTCTTAGGGTTAATAATATTAGGCTATATATAAAATAATGACGTTGGTAGCATCACTGGCTAACCGCTAACAACATGTCTTTGTGATCATTCCAGCCAGGGCACACCACACACTACTACACACCACACACATACACACACACACACACACACACACACACGATCTGAGATTTATGTGCACGCCACTAGTGTGCACGTTAACGTATGTAAAGCAACGAAGCATCATCATCCTCAAACATTTTCTACGTCTACGAAGATTTCCAGGCAGCGATGCCTTCATAAAACAAACACAACAGATCAAATAAATATTTGCCTGCAGCGTTTTTTTTATTCAAATGCCATTTTTTACACCAGTGACAACGATCCGATCTACTGTATTTCCTCAGTGGATTTATGAGTCTATAATAACAACGTTATAAATTAATACCAATAACGCGCATTGACATCCACACAACAATAAAACCCCATTGGAACGAGTGAGCTGATCGATATGAAGTCAATATAATCCCTGGAATGTATAATATATGATGTAGTTGGTGTTATTGTTGCTTCTTACCCTGTGGCTGTGGCGGAGACGCCATCGATCATTCGATGCTGCTCAACTATTCCTCTCTTCCAATGAAATAGTTTTCAGAAACGGGATACTAGACACCACGCCTTGTAGGAGGAGACATGAGGTATAGGCTGCATGTCACACCGACTGATCACAATAATGTTGCCAAAGACCACCGGAGGCGTATTAAACCGTTACTTATAATTCATTCGTGACCACCTTTTTTGTTTTTTTGTTTTACCATCCATATACACCCCTTTTTCCCCTCAATGTATATGTTTCTTTTACCTCCTTTATGATGAATTCCTGTTCTGTGCTTTGGCTTTATAGAAGTGTCTATTTCCATCCATCTTCAACCGCTTATCCGTAGTCGGGTCGGTGAATGTTTTTTTCCCATGTTTTGATGAATTGAACAAGGTGGACCCCAGGAAGATTAGCTGTCGCCCCGGCGTCAGCTAATGGGGATCCATTCAATAAACAACAATAAACAACGACCCTCTTGTAAACAGGTGTAATGCTTAATTGGGTTGTCCACTCACAGTCTTTGTATTGAGTTTGTGCTTGAAATGTACTGTAATTCTGCAAACCGTTAATACATATTTCAATCAATCAATCAATCAAAACCCCTTTACCCCCTCACTGTATACTTTTATTTTCCCTTTTTACCTCCTTTATGATGAATTCCTGTTCTGTTCTTTGGCTTTATAGAAGTGTCTATATTTGTACGTCTCTAAATGTTTTGATGAATTGAACAAGGTGGACCCTCTTGTAAACAAGTGTAATGCTTTATTGGGTCGTCCACTCACAGTTAACAGTCTTTGTATTGAGTTTGTGCTTGAAATGTACTGTAATTCTGCAAACTGTTAATACATATTTCAATCAATCAATCAAAAATACACTTTTAATTCCCAGTTTCCCCACACATTATTCAAAGGAGCTTGAGAATAATAGGCCTATCTCACAGCCCGCTTTTCACGCCCACTTCCGGTAAATAGTGGTGTCTTTAACATTAACATTTACACGTTTTTTTCTCTGGAGAATCTAAGTACATTTTCTAATGTAAAAATGTGACAGACCAATATTATTATGAAGCAAACAAGATGGTAAATCAGCTCGAACAGATAGAACAAACCTTACCTTGAGAAAACAAAAGTTGTAGACTTCTTAAATGACCTCTGTTAACATGTAGCGTCTATGGAGTGACGTCACGCTATCACCACTAACCCCAAAAGGGGGCATATTAAGGGGGGGCGGGGAAATTCTGTGAGATAGGCTTATTATGGTTTAGGCCAGTGCAGGTTCCCAAAGTGGGGTCCGGGGACCCCCAGGGGGTCCTTGAGGGAGTTCCATGGGGGTCCCCTGCAGTTAAATGATAGTTTGGAACCAAATGCACGATGCACCCTTATCGGTCTGTAACTCAGAGAGCGCACACATGTAACCAAATGGACCCGTTACACTCAGAGTTAAATTTACATTGATTTTACAATATAAATTGGGGGTCCCAGAGATAGAAAAGTCATTAAATGGGGGCGCATAGACTAATGCATGTCAAACTGGGGGTCCATGAAATTAAACGGGTTGAGAATCACCGCTAGAGCCATAAAGATCTTCTCTTGTGGGGGTCCCTGGCATATATTTTCAAATGGGGGTCAGCGGGGCTAATCAAATTGTCAAGTTGGGGGTCCTTGACATGAAAAGGTTTGGGAACCACTGCATTGTGTAGTCCAGGGGTGCCCACACATTTTTGACTTGAGAGCTACTTTCAACATCTTTCTTCCAGGAAATAAAACGTCTGGGTTTCCGAGGCTACTTTCAACATGACCAGTTCAACAAGATCTACCCACCAGAAAAAACATGATCCCATTGCTGAAACTAGTTTAAAATGTACCTGAGGGGGCTTTGGAATAGCAGTGCTGGCGTTTACATGTAAGACAAACAAATGGCAAACTATTTTTTTTTGGATAATAACTTTGTAATGCTACTGACATTTGTGCGCAACATCCTTGAAAACAAAGTATTGCATTGCTGGTTTGAGCGGACAGGCCCTTTTTATGTCAATCAAGTTGAAGTGGTAAATGCCTTTTTTTAAATTATTAATATATGTTCAGGGCCATGTCAAGTGGTCTACCTGCACAACCTTTGTGATCTACTGGTAGATCACAATCTACCTTTTGGGCACCCCTGGTGTAGTCCATTTGAACTGGAAGGGAAATGTTGACACTACTGCAGAACTGCCCACAAACGGACCATGAAACCGACCAGCCACATAGTGGCGGCCAGGCGGCCTGATAAGAAGCTCCACTTTTTGTTTTTCTTATAATTTTTATCCCACGATTTTGTAACCCATTTTTCACCCCTGTGTCAATTATCTAATCGTGATCCTGGGCTCTACACACCCTCCGCCAGCCTAGTCCCCATATATGGGGGACATGGGGAGAGCAACGGACTTGAACTCATGCTTCCTTCATGCCCGAGTGTCCAGGTTGCTCCTTTACACCTGACAGGGGGGAGTTTCCCTGGTTGGACGTAGCGCGTGGAAGGAACACGTTATTCCAACCAGTTCCTTTCCCCTCCATCAGGCGCCCTGGCTGGCCAGGGCGCCTAATGGCACCAGGGCGCACCTCGGGTATGGGCACTGATGACGCGGAGGAGGAAACACGCCGCCAGCACCCACAGCGCCCCGAGCGGGAATCGAACCCAGGAAATGTGAGGCGACAGCACTACCAACTGTGCCACCGTGCCACTTCTTTTGCTCTCGGTACTAGTCATGGCTGCCAGTTCCCACCTGATGTTGTGTGGGAGTTCAGACTGATCCAGGTCGTACTGAATAACCGCTAGCTCGCCTAACGTCTTCAGGCTAGGACACAAGTCTAAGACGTACAGACCAACACCAAAGTGGATGAAACGATCTCCCACAATGCAACAGCGGCCATCAGTCATGCTTGACGGGCCGTTCCCCTTGGGCTTAACCTCCTTCCAGGAGAAGGTCTCTGGGTTGAATTTCCACAGATCATTGAAGTGCTGCGTTGTTTCCATGGTTGCCATGGTATAGCCACCACATATGTACAGCTCTCCATTGTAGGTAAAGGCTGAATGACCCCTGCGTCCTTTTGGAAGAGGCTGTGTAGAAGGTGTGTTCATGCAGAGGTTGGTCTCTGTGTCAAACACAGAGATGTTTTGGCATCCAAATACAAACATCTTTGTCCCAATAATGGTGGCAGTGTGATGTGCTGTAGTAGGTGGTAGGTTAATTAAAGACCAGACCAGTGTGTTGGTGTCCAACTTGTACATGTCATTACTGTACTGTAATGACATGTACATTGATTAGTGACATATATAGTAGTGTGATAGATATAGTAGTGTATAGTAGTATATGTTTAGTGATCTACAATGTGTTTTCTTCCTATTCCTGTCCTCTCTTCTTCCTGGTGGTCGCACAAACACTGGGTTACACCCAGATGTCGCGACACAACTAATCTCATCTATCCTACTCTTTCAACTCACGTCGAGCAAGTGGTAACGGGAGGGCTTTGGAATTGCCACTCGGCTGTGGTGGAAGGCAAATCTGCTTTCATCTCAGCCTACGCATCCTTGCTCTCCCTTAACTTCCTTGCTCTGACTGAGACCTGGATCAGACCAGAAAACACTGCTACGCCCGCGGCTCTGTCAGATGTGTACTCTTTCGCTCACACTCCCAGAGCCGTGCGGACAGGTGGTGGGGCTGGTCTGCTAATTTCCAGAAAATGGAAATACTCTCCTGTTTCACTGTCACAATTCTCTCCTACCTCATTTGAATTTCATGTGGTCACTGTTTCTCATCCAGTCAAGCTCACCATTGCAGTTGTTTATCGCCCACCGGGCCCTGCTGGTAGCTTCCTGGAGGAGCTGGACCATCTAGTCTCCCACTTCCCTGTCGATGGCTCTGGATTCATCCTTCTGGGTGACTTCAACCTCCCGACTGAGAAGCAGCTAGACCCACTACTTTCGTTTCTCGCCGCCTTTGACCTAGTTATTTCCCCATCTCCTCCTACCCATGAGGCGGGCAACCAACTGGACCTGATCTTCACCAGAGGCTGCTCTATTGCTAACCTGTCTGTCACTCCTCTTTCCAGTGAAAAGGGTAAGAAACTCTCTGATCACTACTTCATGTCCTACTCTCTCTCTCTCTCCTCTCCCCCCTCACAGCCCCTCCCTACCCACATGATTTCCTCACGTCACAATCTTCGCTCACTTTCCTCCACTGATCTTTCCTCTTCTGTTCTCTCTGCTCTCCCTGCCCCTGAATCCTTTGCTCTTCTATCCCCTGATACCGCCACAGATCTTCTTTTCTCTACTCTATCCTCTTCTCTCGACCATCTCTGTCCCCTCACCACCAGGCCTGCACGCCAAACTCCACCTGCCCCCTGGTGGTCGGACTCAGTGCGGACTGAGAGACGGAGCCTGAGAGCGGCTGAGCGCAAATGGAGAAATGGCAACCTCCTGGAGGACCTTCTCACCTTCCAATCTCTCATTTCTACTTTTTCCTCCTCTCTATCAGCTGCTAAAGCTGCTTTTTTCTGCACTAAAATTCAGGCTTCTGCTTCCAACCCTAAAAAACTCTTTGAAACTTTCTCCTCTCTCCTACAACCACCACCCCCTCCTCCCTCCTCGTCCCTCCTCCCTGACGATTTCGCCAACTTCTTTGACAAGAAGGTGAACGATATCCGATCCTCCTTCCCTCCTCCCCCGGCTGGTGCCCTGCGCACTACCCACACCCGTCTGCCTGCCACCCCCCCCTCTCTACCTTCATCTACTCCTCTTCCCCCCCCCATCCCCTCTCTATCCCACTTCTCTCCCCTCTCCCCTAACGAGGTCCTTCTCCTTGTTACCTCTAGTCGCCCCACCTCATGCTCTCTGGACCCGGTCCCATCCACTCTGTTGCAGTCTATTGCACCTGAACTTCTTCCCTTCTTAACCCACCTTATTAACACCTCTCTGACATCTGGCTACTTTCCCTCTACTTTCAAGACTGCCAGAGTCACCCCCCTCCTGAAGAAACCGACACTTGACCCCTCTGAGATCAAGAACTACAGACCGGTTTCCCTTCTATCCTTCCTATCTAAAACTCTCGAACGTGCTGTCTTTAAACAACTGTCCTCCTATCTCCACCAGAACAACCTCCTGGACTCCAACCAGTCTGGGTTCAAAGTGGGTCACTCGACAGAGACTGCCCTGCTGGCAGTGACGGAGTCGCTCCATGCCGCTAGAGCGAACTCTCTCTCCTCCGTCCTGATACTCCTGGACCTGTCTGCAGCGTTCGACACGGTGAACCATCAGATCCTCCTCTCCACCCTCGAGGGGATGGGTGTCTCAGGCTCTGCACTCTCCCTGTTTGCATCCTACCTGACGGGTCGCTCCTACCAGGTGATGCTGAGAGGGTCTGTGTCAGAACCACACAGACTCACAACTGGGGTTCCCCAAGGCTCGGTTCTGGGTCCTCTTCTTTTCTCTCTCTACACTACATCTCTGGGTGCTGTCATCCACTCCCATGGCTTTTCCTACCACTGCTATGCCGATGACACCCAGCTGATCCTCTCATTCCCCCCCTCTGATACCCAAGTGGAGGCACGCATTGCTGCTTGTCTGGCTGACATCTCGGAGTGGATGTCGACAAACCACCTGAAGCTCAACCTGGACAAGACCGAGCTGATGTTCCTCCCGGGGAAGGGCTGTCCGCACCGAGACATGGCCATCACCATTGATAATGCTGTGGTGACCTCAACTCGGACTGCGAAGAATCTGGGTGTGACCCTGGACGATCAACTGACGTTCTCGGCAAACATCGCATCAGTGACAAGGTCCTGCAGATTCCTCCTCTACAACATCAGGAGGATTCGCCCCTTCCTCACGGAGAAGGCAGCCCAGGTGCTCATCCAGGCTCTCGTCATCTCCCGCCTGGACTACTGCAACTCCCTCCTTGCTGGTGCTCCGGCATCTGCCATCAGACCTCTGGAGCTTGTTCAGAAAGCTGCGGCTCGTCTGGTGTTCAACCGCCCCAAGTTCTCCCACACAACCATCCTTCTCCGTTCTCTACACTGGCTCCCCGTAGCGGCTCGCATCCAGTTCAAAACCCTGGTGTTAGCCTATAGGGCAGTGAAAGGAACAGCTCCTTCCTACCTCCGGGCTATGGTCGTTGCCTACACCCCTGCCCGACCACTTCGGTCTGCCACCTCGGGGCGACTGATTGCCTCGTCACTCAAGGGTCCTTCTGGCCGATCCACACGGTCACGACTCTTTTCTGTTCTGGCCCCACAGTGGTGGAATGAACTTCCCACTGATGTTAGGACAGCAGAGTCACTGCCCATATTTCACCGCAGGTTGAAAACCCACCTCTTCAGGAAACACTACCCTTCCTCTCTGCCTGACCTACTTGTTGTTAACTAGTTGTACGAACGCTTGTTTTCTATTGTTGTATTAGATCTTGTTTAGTCGATACACTTAATTGTTTTAGCTCATGCTCATTTGATTTAGCTATTTTGTCTCATCTGTTTAAGGAAATAGGTAGCTGATATATTGCACTTTTACCTTAGCGCTAGGTATACTCTTGGTTGCTTGTTTTTGCAGAAAATGCACTAAAGACTTCTGGTGATTAGTAGTTTTTGTTCCCTACCTATGTTGAATACACTTATTGTAAGTCGCTTTGGATAAAAGCGTCTGCTAAATGACTGTAATGTAATGTAATGTACCCCTGTACCCCAGTACTGGCTGCCTCTTCCATGAATATACATGACATTCCCCAAGACACAGGCTGAGTGGCCGAACCTTCCCTCTGGAACAGTGCCAGAAACCCTGGGTGTGAGCATTCTGTGGTAGTCGACGTCAAATGCATAAAGCACCGTGCTGTAGTTCCACGCGCCAGTTATTCCCCCCCATATGTAGATGAAAGGGTCGATCAGCACAGCTGTTCGGCTGGTGCACATGGGGAGAACCTCAAGGGGGCGTTGTCCTCTTCCAGGTGTCTCTGGGTGCAACTTGATCCAGCATAAAGACACTGTGTTGAAGACATGCACTTCGGTCCGACGCTTTGACTTGATAAAGTCTCCTCTAAAGCAGTACACTTTGTGGTCCACTGCTACAGCAGCATCGCACGGTATCTCTGGAAGCCCTTTTAGGTGCACCGTCCAACAAAGCATTTCACACAGCAGTTTATAGGTTTCACCCTGTAAAAGAATGGAGTCCTGAAGGCCTCAAAAGAATGACTTGAAGGAATGCAGTCCTATACTGTGTGGGTCAGCACTTATATAGACTGGCGGGCCTACGTGTGACGTAGACATGATGTCACTATCTATGATGTCACTATCTATGATGTCACTGTTTGTAGATATGATGTCACTGTCTGTAGACATGATGTCACTGTCTGTTTTCCAGACTAAATGACGTCGTACAGGCCAGTGTCAATTTTTTCGACTAAAACTATGACGCAAAGGGGTCGCGGTGGCACAGTACAGTCGGTAATGCTGTCGCCTCAAGGTCCTGGGTTCGATTCCCGCTGGGGACACTGTGGGCACTGGGGGCGTGTTCCCTCCTCCGCGTCATCAGTGCCCATACCCGAGGCGGGGTTGGCGAAAGGGAGTTTGCATGTTCTCCCTGTGTCAAAATTGTGGGATAAAACATTTAGTTAAAAAAAAAACTATGACGCAAAAAATTTGTCGACAGAGTACAGTCAAACACTAGTCTTGGGGGCTTTCCACACAAGGACGGCTCGGGCTGTTCCCTGCGTTTGTGAACGATATAAAACTTTCCTTCGTCCACATTGCGGTTATGTTCATTATTATGCTGTATAGACGAGACCGGTAAACTGCTCCGGATTCAAGGGAACGCTGTAGTACACATGGCCGGCCTGTAGATGGCCACGAAAAAGCTTATTCTAAGAGTAGGCTATATGAAAGCATTTTATAAATTATACTATTGGTATTTCACACAGGTGTTGCCAAATAACTAATTATCTTGCCAGTCAGATGCGCATATGACATATCTAGGTCATATCAATTTAATCAGCAGCTGCTTCTCACTCTTTATGCCTACTTTCAACCATAATATGACAAACCTTGGATTAATTCTTCTGAAAACGAGCAGCAAGCACAAGGTAATTGATTCACACATTCAGGCGGGCATTATTGGAATGCACCGCGTGACCGCGAACGAGTAGCTGTGTGTAGCTGCTGCGCAGCTGACCACTGCGATAAGCATTATGACACTGACAGGCGTGTGGCGAGAGAGAGAGAGAGAGAGAGAGAATTGATATATAAATATAATGCACTCGTCTCTCTCTCTCTCTCTCTCTCTCTCTCTCTCTCCCCCCCCTCTCTGACTCCCCCCCCCCTCTCTCTCTCAGATCATCTTAAAGCTCACAACGAAGGCCGGCATGATACATTGTGAACTTATGAGTTTGACTTTGGAGATTGAATATATATTCGCTGGTGCGCAACACCTCTGAGAATGTCAGATAATTGCTCGTTTAGATTGATTCCACCTGCTGCGCAACGGACAGACAGCGCAGTGGCTGTGCTGCCTAACTTGTATAGCCTATACTAATCTATTCTACACTAAACCATTTAATAGTAACAATAATGTAGAAGATCATCCGTTTTTTTCTTGTCTTTCCAGATTGGTAATCACCATAATTTATATCTGTTCTCCAAAAATAGCTCATCTACAAGCTCATGCATGTGGGCTGCAGATCGGCTATTTTTGGAGAAGAGATTTATAGACATGTGCAAATATAAAATAGCTGTGATACTTATATGTAAGTGGTTATGGTGAAATAAACCATTAACACTGGTTAGTTTGGAGGGGGTGAGGGGACTATGACATCACCGTTTCAGCAAATTAGGCGGCATTTGCTATACACACGGAGACGAGAAAGTCGCGTCTCCAAAATTTCCCACTCTGGAAGGTGGTTTCAAAATTAGCCGTTTAAGTCCCCCAAAACGCCGGCTCCGTGTGGCAAAAAGGGCAGATCGGCTAAATACTTGCCCAGGTAACTCAAAATACGTCCTCGTGTGTACACCACATTGGTCTAAAAGGATAAATGTAAACAGCAACAGAGTACAGTCAGACACTAGTCTTGGGGCCTTGCCAGACGAGGACGTTGCGGGCTGTTCCCCGCCTAAGTTTGTGAACGATATAAAACTTTACTGCGTCTACATTGC
The DNA here is from genome assembly GCF_951216825.1 of Electrona antarctica. Lineage (NCBI taxonomy): Eukaryota > Metazoa > Chordata > Actinopteri > Myctophiformes > Myctophidae > Electrona > Electrona antarctica. The sequence goes on from NC_136790.1 coordinate 52,236,298, forward strand.
GGTTATGTTAATTATGTTTGCTGTACACACGAGCGGTAAACTGCTCCGTTTTCAAGATAAAGATGCAGTACACATGGACGGCCTGTAGATGGCCACCAAAAAAAGAAAAAGCTTATTCTAAAAGTAGGCTATATGAAAGCGTTGGTATTTCACACAGGTGTTGCCAAATAACGAATTATCTTGATCAGATGCGCATATGACATATCTAGGTCATATCAATTTAATGAGCAGAGCAGTGCTGCTTCTCTCTCTGAGTCTGCACACACTGACTGACCAGCTAAAGTGTATGCCTACTAAACCATAATATATGACAAACCTTAGATTAATTCTTCTGAAAACAGCAGCAAGCACAAAGTAAGGTCACATTCCCACCTAATACTTCGGTAGACTCGATGCGAATGGGAGGAGAATTGGGACTTCTTGCATATTTAATTTGCTGCGCTTTGCCTTCACACTGTCATCCGCAGCTATTGGAAACGCAGCAGGGGGACCTTTATCAATGTGTTCCATTCATAAACTATAGCCTACACAGTGAAATCTATGGTGATCAAAATTTCAAATTATACTCATAACGTGCATGTGTTGTTCCGTTTGGGACTGGACCCACCCCCCCCCCCCCCCCTCTCTCTCTCTCTCTCTCTCTGCACGCAGCCACGCACTGTTCTTTTGGGCATGGAAGGAACGGCGCTGAGCGCACTGATATAACAGACAGCAGCGCAAAATGTTTACAAGTTTATTGAGGTGAAAGTCCCTACTCCCCAGTCCCCACACAGTGACAGCACTTTACGGCACGCACAGACACAGACAGACAGAATATTCTGTAGTGTAGGCTATAATGCACTGCAGTGTTTGTATGTGTTTCCTTAAGCAATTGATTAATGTACTCGTCCTAATTTCAATCAGGGCTTCAGTCTCCTCATTCGACCACGTCTATCCACGATAACGGGACATCTTTGCGCTGCGTAAAATATGCCTTCTCCGTCTCCAACTGTGTTCAGCTCTTCACCCGCCACATTGTTTGCTTCATTTCCTTTATTTACTGCGGATTGCATTCACACCTGCACCGAAGTGCGATTGGAAGCGAAGCGAAACCCCCGTTTTTGCTCGGAGTAGAATGCGGTTATTTGATACGCATTAGGATTCAAATGAGCCTTCACACCTGCCAAACGAAGTGCACTTTCTGACAATGCGCAGCAGGATTCGTTTTAATCGCAGCAAAGCTTTCTGGTGTGAATGTCACCTAAGGCTGAGCTCACACCTTTCATGCAATTCTCGTGCTCGTTGGATGCTCGTTGGATGCATGTTGTGTTGTGTCATGGCCGCCCAATGTATTTCCAATGGAGGTCACATGGTTTGACCCAACATTGTGTTGTGTGAGGGGGAGGGGCGCAGCGAATGCACCCCTCCCGGGCAGATCGGCTAATTACTTGCCCTAGAAACACCGAAAATCGTCCTCATCTGGATGGCCCCTTGGTCTGAAAGGATAAATGTAAACAGCAACAGAGTACAGTCAGACGAGGACGTCGCGGGCTGTTCCCCGCCTAAGTTTGTGAACGATTGTGATCTGTTGTGAAACTTTACTGCGTCTACATTGCGGTTATGTTAATTATGTTACATAACATTACATAAGATTACATAACATTACATAATTAACATTACATAATTAACATTACATAACATTACATAACATTATTGTTACTATTAAATGGTGTAGTGTAGAATAGATTAGTATAGGCTATACAAGATAGGCAGCACAGCCACCGCACGTTCCTCTCAGGCAGGTCTGACTGCGCAGTGCACACTGCACAGCATGCATGGACCTCATCAAAGTGCTTCTCTTCTTGGGTGGAAATTAAACATTCTTTGTGTAACTTCAAAACGGCTTTGCATTGAGAGACCACAGGTAGGATAAACACATATTGTTTACTGTCCATATTCCTCTATAAACGGCCTGTTTTCACTGTTTCCAATTGCTCTTTTTTTTATACTTTTGTATAGCCTGTGTGCAATGATTAGCGCTGTGCTGCCAGCAGGTGGAATTAATCTAAACGAGCAATTATCTGACATTCAGAGGTGTTGCGCACCAGCGAATATATATATTTCAATCTCCAAAGTCAAACTCATAAATTCACAATGTACCATGCCGCTCCTCGTTGTGAGCTGTGTATGATGATCTGAGCGAGAGAAGGGGTGCGCACGCTCTCTCTCTCTCTCTCTCTCTCTCTCACACTCTCTCTCTCTCACACTTTGTGCTTGCTGCTGTTTTCAGAAGAATTAATCCAAGGTTTGTCATATATTATGGTTTAGTAGGCATACACTTTAGCTGGTCAGTCAGTGTGTGCAGACTCAGAGAGAGAAGCAGCACTGCTCTGCTCATTAAATTGATATGACCTAGATATGTCATATGCGCATCTGATCAAGATAATTAGTTATTTGGCAACACCTGTGTGAAATACCAACGCTTTCATATAGCCTACTTTTAGAATAAGCTTTTTCTTTTTTTTGGTGGCCATCTACAGGCCGTCCATGTGTACTGCATCTTTATCTTGAAAACGGAGCAGTTTACCGCTCGTGTGTACAGCAAACATAATTAACATAACCGCAATGTAGACGCAGTAAAGTTTTATATCGTTCACAAACTTAGGCGGGGAACAGCCCGCGACGTCCTCGTCTGGCAAGGCCCTTGGTCTGAAAGGATAAATGTAAACAGCAACAGAGTACAGACAGTCAGACACTAGTCTTGGTCTGAAAGGATAAATGTAAACAGCAACAGAGTACAGTCAGACACTAGTCTTGGTCTGAAAGGATACATGTAAACATCAACAGAGTACAGTCAGACACTAGTGGCCCTGTCTTGGGCACGCCATACCCTTCACCCCTACACTTATTTGCTATATTTTACTATATTGAAAAACATTTTAAAATAGTTCTACTCTCCGATCTACATCGACACAAATGTGAGCTTGTAGATTGGCTATTTGAACTAATTTTAAAATGGTTTTCAAAATAGTAAAAGAAAAGGGGTGGCACATATCACACACACACACACACACACACACACACACACACACACACACACACACATTTTTTTAAAAAAGGGAAGAATAGGACCTATATATAGTTGGAGGGTGTACAGCAGTTAAACAGAGATATAATATCACATTGCGGTTGTTGTAGTCTAATACATGTTGGCCTCATACAGGCTATAAAGCTTTTTGAAACACATAGCAGCAATCTTTTGCGGATCACTTTTCTCAAAACTATTTAAATACCAGACTATACAAAGGACCCCCTATAGCAGTGGTTCCCAAAGTGGGGTCCGGGGACCCCCAGGGGTACTTGAGGGAGTTCCAGGGGGGACCCAGCTAAATGATAATTTGTAACCAAATGGACCCTTATGGGTCTGTAACTCAGAGAGTGTACAAATGGAACCAAATGGAGTGTACAAATGGAGTGTACAAATGGAGTGTACAAATGGAACCAAATGGACCCATTTGTACACTCTGAGTTAAATTAACATTGGTTTTACAATATAAATTGGGGTACCAGAGATGGCATAATGTGTGTGAAACTGGGGGTCCTTGAAATTAATATGTTTCGGAATCACTGCTAGAGCCGTAAAAATCCTCCCTTATGGGGGTCACTGGCATATGTTTTCAAATGGGGGGTCTGTGGCCTAATAAATGTTAATTTGGGGGTCCTTGACACGATAAAGTTTGGGAACCACTGCCCTATAGCAGTCCTGGAGAAGTGAAGGCCCCTGCTATATAATAGTTTTGCTCAGAGTAACATTTCTAGTAAACAGAAAATACGGTAGACTCTATTTTCAGGTCAGGACCAATTCCATGCAATCAGGAGAGAGAGAGAGAGAGAGAGAGAGAGAGAGAGAGACAGAGACAGAGACAGAGACAGAGACAGAGACAGAGAGAGAGAGAGAGAGAGAGAGAGAGAGACAGAGAGACAGAGAGAGAGAGAGACAGAGACAGAGACAGAGAGAGAGAGAGAGAGAGACAGAGAGAGAGAGAGACAGAGAGAGAGAGAGAGAGACAGAGGGAGAGAGAGAGAGAGAGAGAGACAGACAGAGAGAGAGAGAGACAGAGAGAGAGACAGAGAGAGAGAGAGAGCACATACAGGATGAAGGACAAACAAGTGGAATTGGAAGCGAGCAGAGACCACATTGGAGCCGATAAGTGGGTTCATCCTCCTGGACGACCCTGCAGCTGAAAACTAGTTTAGCCCATTTTGACCTGAGATCAGATTCTATAAATGTCTTCTACATCCTGACAGTTTTCTGAAAAAGCTATGTTTCCATGTCAGTCGTTCTTCGGTTTTTCAAAAATAGCAGACCTACAAGCTCGTAGCGCGCCACTCGGTGGCGCGCTACAAGCTTGTAGATCTGCTATTTTCCAATAGCTACACCTAAAGGGGTTCCCGAAGAAGAGGAGACTGCAGGGAGACACACCTGCCGTTACGGAACAAACAAGATTGTTTTATGGATCACGACTCAAGTAAAATTCTAATTTATTTTTCCTACATTGAAAAATAATGTTTATATATATTTTTTTTAAATAGAAATACATGTATACATTTTAAACAAACAAAGAAATCCCATGAATAATTAAGTAGTAGTGAAAATAGCCGATCTACAAGCTCACAACGCGTTGTGCGCTTGTAGAGCTGCATGCTATTTTCACTAGTTTGGGTCCTTGGCAAACGACTAATCTCTCTTTTGGGACTCGACCAGACAGTGGCCTTGTGCTTAGAGTGTCCGCCCTGAAACTGGGAGGTCGAGGGTTCAATCCCCGGCCGGGTCATAGCAAACTAACCAAAGGCTGTAAAAATGGCACCCAAGGCCTCCCTGCTTGGCACCCGGCATCAATGGGTTGGATTGGGGGTCAAATCAACTAATGATTCCCAAGCGTGGCGCACGCTGCGGCTCACCGCTCCAAGAGATGGGTCAAATGCGGAGAACAAATTTCACTGCGGTAACGTGTGTGACTAATCGTACGACTTTGACCTGAAACGTTTAGGAGCCAATGCTATAGAGCGTCACAGTCCCGCCCCCTCGAGAGACCCGGAAAATAAATTCCCGTTCATTATCCTCATAGACTTTTCAGAAAGTATTTATTTAAAGACGTTTACGCCGCGGACAAAGCCAACTCTTGTCGTGACAAATCATAACAAACAAACACAATTTTTCAGGCTGAACAAATAATTAGAAAGAAGAAAACGGCAGGTTACAACACTTTTTTTGTTGTTTTTCTTCTTTGTAATTATTTGTTTGGTCCAAAATATTGTGTTTGTTGTCATGATTTGTCACGACAAGAGTTGGCTTTGTAGGACGCTTATAAGGTCTTTAAATAAATACGCTTCGAAATGTCTATGGGAAAAATGGGCCTGGTGTCGTCATGAGAGTGCGACGCACTATACCAATGATTACTATCCAAAATATACCTTTAACATTTAAAGTTTTGTTTTAAAGTAAAACATATTGCCACTTTAATGGTTAAATCCTCAAGGCAAACAAGTACACAATGAGCCAAAACCCACAGTACACTGCACAATAGAACTTTTATTCAACATAGACAAGTGTACAGAAAACAAAAATATGCACAAAACCCAAAAATGAGAAACACAGATTCGTCTCATGGAATGATTGTTTGGAACTCGAGGGGAAATAAATTCATGGCATATATATACTCAAATCGACTGAATAAATTAATTTTTGAAAATTAGAAGTCTCTGAATGGGCTATATCAAGTACAACGCATGCGCAACATCAAAAATAGTGTTTCTGACATGACGGGTTATCGTATCGACAAAACTACTCATATTTGTCAGGCATGTATATAGACTTTGATCCAGAAGTTCTGGAAAAGGTCAAGTTTTATGGTTAAAATGGGTAAAGAAAACAAAAATAATGTTAATATTTTGAAACAAAAATAATCTGTTACAGTATATAAAAAAATATCTACTCATAGGCAACACCAAATCTTGCAAGTCATCCATGAATCAAGCATAACAACAGACTCGGTAACATTCACCGAAAAGAGATACGTCCATCATAACCGAGGCTCGTTCCACGCGGACGACACACACAAGAAACTCTCAGAATCCGAATTCCAAACGGATTTGACAGCACTTTTTCAATTTTGCTTTGAATTTCTTTTTAACCAGCATCAAATGACATGTAAAACATTTACAAATTAATAAACAAATTCATGTTTCGTTTTTTTTTTATCGTGGAACATTTCGATAAAGACAGCAGAGGGAAAGTTTGAGAGAGCGAGAGCCACAGTACGACGTACATCATTGCCTCGTAACGACAACACTTGTGCGCACAATTCATTTCAGTACACACACACACAACGAGCAAACGACCGTAACCACTAGGACCCTACTGTATATAATAGGGTCTTTATGATATTTGGTGTAGAGGGAAATACCAGGGAGGACCTAGTGCAGAGCCCCAGGGGACCCCAGTCAACTATATATAAAGGTGGTTCAAATCAAACGGTTTGGGCCTGGGCCGCGGCTGAGCGCTCCAGGCACCTAGGTCGGGTAATCTAGCCTGGCGGCGTGTCGCGGGTTCGAGCCCGTCAGCCTTTGCCGCAGGTCTCCCCCCAACCCCCCCATGTCTCTCCCCCCCTTTCCTGTATAATTACTGTACTCGATCAATAAAGGCAAAAATGCCCCCCCCCCCAAAAAAAAAGAAAACGTACAAAAAAAAAAAACGGTTTCAACAGAAAGACAAACAAAACTTTTTTGTGTTAAGGCGTGTTGTGCGATATCGAAGTATAGAAGCAAACAACTTTGGATGATAGATCTCTACACAAACGTGTTACACGAGTATAGCTCTCCGTTCTAGCTTACGTTGTTATTACATGATCAGTTGGAGTAGGACAGTGGTTCTCAACCTTTTCAAGCCGTGAGTGACCCCCCAAAATAATCATAATTATTTGAACTGGGGGTCCCCCACACACACACTCCACGTCCTGCCGACTACGCCAGATTGTAGCATTGCGCGGAAGGAAGCGGGGATTGAACCCGGGGCTCCCACTCTCCAGACCAACGTGCACGCAACCCACCGTGCCAATAGGGCTGAGCCCGATTGGCAGGGCTATGTATTGGCTGGGGTCTACAGAAACGCACCTTTCAGTTTCAACAGGATATTGCACACACACACCACACCATGTGGGCTCGGCAGCGATTTTAATCCGAGATCAACGCAAAACGGCTAAATAATACGTCTTCACCGTGTCATCCAGTGAGCTGCAGTGAGTTTTATCACTCGTACATGAGGTAGGAAAGGGACATAGAAAAAGACGCTGGAGTGAATGAAATCTACAGGCATTATGCGATGTTCTAATTAACTAGGGGAATTTAACCCATTTTGGGGCGGGAACCCCTTTTGGTGTTTTAAGCATCGTGTTATACTTTAGCTATTGAAAAATAGCAGATCTACAAGCTCATATGTAGGTCTGCTATTTTTTGAAAAATCGTGAAAATGTGGCACAAATCTTTGAACATATATTCTTTCAGAGCGAACGTTTTTAACTCAAATCTTTGCTTCTGGGGGGTTTCCTGGAATAACATATTTTCAGATGGGGGTCGGCGGCCAATTACATAACATTTTTGGGGTCCTTGACATGAAATATTGTGCACCACTGATACAGAAACATGAGGTATTTCAGAAAACTGTCAGGCCTAAATGGGTTAAGGGCTATTAATTAAAATATGGGTGAGCTATTCCACGCCGGACATCAATAAATAATAACCACCACAATGTTGCTAATGTTGTTTGGAATGGATTTCGAGTAGGATGAAATTGTTAACCATTGTTAAACACCAAACACTTCCACCCACGTGAAAGCGTTCGCTCCGAGATGGATTGGTGTGCAAATTTCAAAAGGGGACAATAGTTCTAATCATGTAATACGCACATCGCACACCTAAAATACAATTCTGTTAACTAAATTTAAACTACAAAAGCTATTCGACTTTGTGTTCCCGTTTAAGGCAACTCAAAACTATACCGTTTTCATTTTGAAACCACGTTAAGACTTTATAAAAGACGTATATGTGGTCATTTTGTATTTCTGCCATTCTACTTTGCATCTTGTTATACATTCATATTTGGGACCCAAGTCCAGGTTTACAGACCACTTGGTTTTCTTCATGATCAAATCGGTCAATTATCAGAACAGCTAGCTACATTTGCATTATGCATAATTCAATTATAATACTTTGTGTTCTATATCTAGTTCTATTTCTAGCCACATACAGTATGATCGTTTTATATGTTTACATTATGGTTGTAGTACTAAACAGCTGACCCCAAATGTGTATAACCCATTTTGGGCGGGAACCCCTTTTGGTGTTAGCATTATATTATGCTTTAGCTATTGAAAAATAGCAGATCTACAAGCTCATAGCGCGCCACCGAGTGGTGCGCTATGAGCTTGTAGGTCTGCTATTTTTGAAAATTGAAGAACGACTGACATAGAAACATAGCTTTTTCAGAAAACTGTCAGGATGTAGAAGACATTTTTAGAATCTGATCTGCGCGCTACGAGCTTGTAGATCTGCTATTCTTGAAAAATAGTGAAAATGCGGCGCAAACCTTTGAATATATATTCTTTCAGGAGACTTTTTTTTTATTTCGACGTCAGGCCTAAATGGGTTAAAAGAAAGTTACATAGTGCCGCTTTAATTGATTGCTTTGACAAAAGTGTAGAAACAAAGAACGTTGAAATGTCACCGTCAGATTAGTGGGACGAATAATGGGTTTTAAAGCTATCAAATTAATTCCAAATAGACCCATAATGCTTTTCTCCCACCCAGGCCTATCCTGTGGTGAGCCTTATCGGCACCATTCAGATATAAACAATATATATGTGTGTACTAGGATTCAACAAATCAAGATGCTCTTAAAGAGGCTCTATGCACACAGAATAACTCTTTCTACTTCTGGGCCCCCATTGGACCATATATGCAGAGCATCTTACCATACAAGTTAATGCCAGGGTGCTAACAAGGTGCAACATCCCATTGACAGCCCATTCCTCCAAACAGAAAAGTCCCATCTGAGCCGGGGCGCCTGATGGAGGGGAAAGGAACTGGTCGGAATAACGTGTTCCTCCCACGCGCTACGTCCGGCCAGGGAAACTCCCCCCTGTACAGGTGAAAAGAAGCAGCTTGGGACTCCTCATGCATAGGAGGCATGAGGTCAGTCCGCTGCCCCCCCCCCCCCCCCCCCCAGGTTGGCAGAGGAAGTGTAGCGCCCAGGATTACATTAGATAATTGGCACTGGGTGAAAAAACTGGGTTGCAAAATCGTGGGATAAAAATTATATATTAATATATATATATATATATATATATATATATATATATATATATATAAAAGTCCCATCTGATTGGATTACACAACGTCAAACTCACCAACATTGCAACTGTACGAGAACCGAAGTCCCGATCCCGACGACCTTTGCTGAACGTCTTCGGCTGCTGATTTGCAGAAGACATTACTTTCCCCTCCATTAGGCACAAGTTCCTGTCACATTCTCCCAAAAACAGCTCTGAGGACATCCTGAATGTTGACCTTATACCCAAATTGAGGCCAATTTACACCAAACCTCAACAGGCTAAATTGAGGCCAACTTACACCAACCTCAACAGGCTGAATTGAGAGACCAACTTACACCAAACCTCAACAGGCTAAATTGAGAGGCCAACTTACACCAAACCTCAACAGGCTAAATTGAGAGGCCAACTTACACCAAACCTCAACAGGCTAAATTGAGAGGCCAACTTACACCAAACCTCAACAGGCTAATTGGCCAAATTGTGTCTTCGATCACTGCCTCTCTCCGCTTTGACCGTGTACAAATGGAACCAAATGAACCCAGATCGTGTCTTCGATCACTGCCTCTCTCCGCTTCGACCATGTACAACAAATGGAACCAAATGAACCCGTAACTCTCAAGAGTTATACGAGGGTCCTTGAAATGTAAAAGTTTGAGAACCAGCTTGGAAGAGTTATTCTGTGTGCATAGAGCCTATTGCATATAACCCAAGATGCAACAGGCAGATATAGAGTTCACAAATAAATTGTATAACTTCACTTACAACCATCAAAATTACAGTACGCTATGAGTTCGACTGATGAACCACAGTCCAGACTACAGTCCCTAATCGTGTCCAGTTATCAAAAACCAATAATTTACAGTTAAAAGAGGATGCATGCGCACATTTACACACCATAAACCTGCCAACGAGTTTACAACCCAATTAAATAAAAGAAATTACTGTACAGAGGACGACTCCTCCTCGATAATATCGTCATTCTCCTTTCCTCTATGACCATCAGACCACTTTAGCGTCATTTAAAATACTAGAAACTGCCACCAAGCCATATATTGCCGAGATCCAGCAACTGGCTCAATCGGTGTGAACCGAGTATCACATAAATGATCGGATAGGTTTCCAGAGAAATCAACGTTTAACCCATTAAAACCCAGGAAAGCTTCCGTGTCATTTCAGATTTGAGCTAAAAAAAATAAAAGCATTATTTTATATACTTTCCCGCGACAGTTGATGATGGAACAGAAGGAAGGACCATGATGGAAGAGGTTCTGTGTGATGATAAACATGGACACAAGCGGCGCGTGCACAGTGGCGTGCAGTTAGACACTAGGGGGTGCTAGAGCACCCCCTGCCCTTTTCAGCAATGTGCCCTTTAAAAAAAAAAAAAAAAAAAAAAAACTTTTTTTTTCTTTTTTACAGTATACACTGTACAGTATGTGGACCATGGTGACATTGGTTAATTATTGATAAAAAAAAGCTTCCAATATATTATTTAGGCCCCAAATCTATAAAGGCAACCGGCCGGTTCCACGCGCTGCACAAGGTGCCCTTTTTTTCACTTGAGCACCTTCCCCTCTAAATGTCTGTGCACGCCACTGAAAACAGGCACGAAAGATGGACCCAGCAAAAGGAAAAAGAGCTTTTACATCCGACATTGCACAAGGAGGTTGTGATTTTACACAACAAGCTCAAGTGTGAAACCATCCCCATACCGCATAAATCATGAAGACTCCATGGTGGGACTTCCAAGCGATCACACATGATCTTCGTGAACAGAAATATGATCACAGGTTAGCCCATTCTGGGTGGGAACCCCATTTGGTGTTTTAAGCATTTTGTTATGCTTTAGCTATTGAAAGTGGCACTCGGTGCCGCGCTACGAGCTTGTAGATCTGCTATTTTTTTTAAATTGTGAAAATGTGGCGCAAATCTTTATATTAGTTTTTAACTCATATCTTTGCTTCTGGGGGGGGGGGTCCCTGGAACAACATATTTTCAGATGGGGGTCGGCGGCCAAATACATTTTTGGGGTTTTTGGGGGTCCTCGACATGAAAAACTTTGAGAACCACTGACATAGAAACATAGGTTTTTCTGAATACGGTCAGGATTTAGACGACATTTGTAGAATCGACCTCAGGCCTAAAATGGTTTAAAGCATTATGTTATGCTTTAGCTATTGAAAAATAGCAGATCTACAAGCTCATAGCGCGCCACCGAGTGGCGCGCTACGAGCTTGTAGGTCTGCTATTTTTGAAAAATCGAAGAACGACATAGAAACATAGCTTTTTCAGAAAACTGTCAGGATTTAGAAGACATTTTGTAGAATCTGATCTCAGGTCAAAATGGGTTAAACTACCGTTGTGTGGTGGGGAAGGCCGCAGGAGGGAGGGGGTGTGGATAATAATAATATGTGCCCCATATGGACTCCACCAGAGGAGAATCAAAACCCATTTTGTGCCGAGCTATGAGCTTGTAGATTACTGAGATTTCTTTTTAGATAAGTCTTGAAAATGTGTGCAAATCTTTGAATCTAGTATATTCTTCTAAAGCGAACATTTTTAACTCAAATCGGTTCTTGTAGGGGGGGGGGGGGGGGGGGGGGGCCTGGAACCAAATATTTTGAGATGGGGATCGGCAGCCAAACACATACTTTTGGGGCCGTCCTTGACATGAAAAGGTTTGAGCACCACTGATACAGACACATATGTTTTAAAAGGTTTGAGCACCACTGATACAGAAACATATGTTTTAAAAGGTTTGAGCACCACTGATACAGAAACGTATGTTTTAAAAGGTTTGAGCACCACTGATACAGACACATGTTTTTCATAGAGATGATCGCCGATAATCACTCCAAATGACTCAATCTGTGATCGGCAATTTACCTTTCTGAATTGAATCAATGGGGCTGGAGTACACTCTATACCTGTAGGGGTGGCGGTGGCTCAGGGGTAGAGTGGCCGGATGGTAACCGCAAGGTTCCCAGTTCCCAGAGTTAGTGTCGAAGTGTCCTTGAGCAAGACACTGAACCCCTAATTGCTCCCGATGTGCTGGTTGGTGCCTTGCATGGTTTCCGCCGCCATCGGTGTATGAATGTGTGTGAATGGGTGAATGTAATGCACAATCTATGTAAAGGCATATGAATGTGTGTGAATGGGTGAATGTAATGCACAATCTATGTAAAGGTGTATGAATGCGTGTGAATGGGTGAATGTAATGCTATCTATGTAAAGCGCCTTGGATAAAGGCGCTATATAAATGCACCATTTAAAGCAACTGTTGGTATGAGAAGCAATTTTGTAATTGTAATTTCAAATGTAAAAACCAAAGATGTTGAGAATGTCACTATAGTGTCAAGCACATGCATTAAGTCATCGAATCCGACTGGCAACGGCGCATTTTGCTGTTAGTATTTACTGTATTTACTGTAGGTGTCCACTGTCCAAAATCCCTTTATATACCGTGTTAATTTTCATAGTAGACATAATCACGTAGCTCACGCACAATAGAAAAAGGCAACTGCTGCAAACTGTATAGGAACGTAATAGGACTAAAACCTATTTCCAACCATAGCTCAAGAGATAATATTAATTATGGAAATAATGTCAATATTTACACTATTTATTCAGTTCCTCCCGGCTCTCCTGATATTGAATAATTCTCACTTTTATATAAACAAAAATCGCAACAGACACATTATTATGTATATATATATATTCAGGAATAACCTTTTTTTTTTTGGGGGTAGGGGGGGTTAAAGTCTAACTTTAGCATTGTATCCTGGGCTAGAATAAATATATATACTGAATGGCTTGACAGGGAGGGAGCTGGGGGCCGTGCTTTCCCTGAAAGTGACAGTGAGAGGAGATGGGGGGGGGGGGGGGGGAGTGTGACAGTACGTTTTAACAGCGGGAGAAGAACAACAACGGCGACTCTGCGGCGATACGAATATCCTGGTGGGCGTGTCCTCGTATTGGTGGTATGGAGGGTAAAGCAAAGCGACACATGAAATTTGATTGGCTAAACGCCCCGAACGATGTCGTCCAAATTTTCAATGTTTTCGGGGCGACGTTCCTCCAGCCCACTTCCCCCCCCCCCCCCCCCCCCGACTATCGCCGAGGAAAAGCCTGGTCTGTGTTCCAAAAGTCACCGTGTGAACCGACCGGTTCTGGAGCGGACGGTAATTTACGTCATGTTGTATAGTCACAGATTTGTAGTCGTCAGGCAGGAAGCCACAAGGCGGAGTAAGAAAGTATCCATTCATAAATACCGATTCCGCCTCGTCAAGGTGACTACAAACCATTTGACTACAACATGACGAAAGTTACCATCCTGCTCCCGAACCGGATCATAAAACACCAAACGGAACGCTGCCCAGGCTATATCGACGGTAGTTGCCGGGTCCCGACATATAGACAAAATAACACACTTCCGGGGGAAAATACACCAGGCTGTCACCCCCCCCCCCCTGCTGTTAAAACGCACCCGTGAGGACCACCACAACTACACTACCAGTCGGCATTGTCCCAGGTCTCCTCGGCGGGCTTGGCGGCGGCGGAGGAGGAGGACGAGGGGCTCTTCTTGGCCTTGTTGCTGCTGCTGCCGCCGTCCTCGGCGGCCGCGTTCTCCCAGTTGTTGTCCCACGCCTCCCAGCTGTCTCCCGTGCTGTGCTTGTTCTTCTCCTTGTCGGACGCCGCCGTCTCCGAGCCGCCCCAGATGTCCCAGCTGTTGTCGGAGCTCTTCTTGGCCGAGGAGTTGTTGTCCACGGCGGTCCAGTCGTCGCTGCTGGGAGACTTCTTGGGTTGCTGCTGTGGTGGTGGTGGTTGTTCCTGCTGCTGCTGCTGTTGTTGTTGTTTCGATAAGGAGGTGCTGCTGCCGAAGGTCTCCCAGAAGTCCTTGGCCGGGGGCTGGTGTCCTGCCTGGTAGCCGTCGGTGGCGTCCATGTTCTGGTAGCTGTCTCCACCGGACCTGCAGCACCAAAACACACACATTATCCCATTTAGGGCCTGACGTCGAAATTTTAAAATCCTCCAGTTTTCTGAAATAAATATTTTCACGATTTTTCAAAAATAGCAGACCTACAAGCTTGTAGCGCGCCACTCGGTGGCGTGCTATGAGCTTTAACATTGAGCGCTCGGTTGCACTTCCGCATTTGACCACCAAAATTTGGTGGTCAAATGCGGAAGTAGACGTTCTGAGACGGTACTTCCGGCAGTCTTCCGGGTGCTTCAAAACGCCACTGAGCAACTTCCACTGACATGAATAGCTGGGGGGGCGGAGCTTCGCGCCAGTTCAGTCTCTATCCTTTTATATACTCTATGAGTAAAACCCCTGTATCTCAGAAGCGACATTGCGGTGGCAGTTTCTGGGCCAGACAAGCGTTTTCAACGGCCTGTAGCAGGCGCTGTGATACGCGCGGTCGGCTTTATCCACCATCGACCGAGAGAACAACAACCGGTGAAGACACCACACACATCAGTTTGTCACAGGAACATGGAATTACCGATATTTGGCTCTTCAAAGTAAGTGTTATGCGCGATAAAACCCTGGCAGTACGCGATCGAGAGACGGATTAATGGTAGCGGTAAATGGGTTAGTAGTAGTAATTAGTATAGCCAAATGAGTAAAAGGATGTTACTCTCTTACCCGTCTTCAGGCTTTCCAGTGAAGAGTCCAGTCAACTTTGCACCAGCTCCCTGAACCTAAGACGCAAGACTTGAGTTAACAAAACTAGACAGTTGTTTTGTTACACAAAGTATTACATTTGCTTGCACTTTAATGTTTACACCGTTCTTTCAATTAGTACACATTGACTTCAAAAAAATAATTATTCCATTCAATAACTGTGAAAACAAGTTTCTAACAAAGATATATGTTTTGGTAATTAATCGGAGATCACAATAACCAGGATGTCATTAAAACCCATTTTGGGCGGGAACCCCTTTTGGTGTTAGCATTATGATATGCTTTAGCTATAGAAAAATAGCAGATCTACAAGCTCATAGCGCGCCACCGAGTGGCGCGCTACGAGCTTGTAGGTCTGCCATTTTTGAAAAATCGAAGAACGACTGACATAGAAACATAGCTTTTTCAGAAAACTGTCATTTTCAAACAGACATTTTTAGAATCTGATCTCAGGTCAAAATAGGTTGCAGCAGACGAGGATGGAGCTGTGGCTCCAGTACTATTCTCTGCTGCTACTACTTTTCAGGAAAAAGGGGGGGGGGGGGGGGAATACTGTCAATACTGTAAAATATTGGGCTCCCTAGAGTCCCTATGGGGTTCCTGCTTTTCTCCTAATTACTGTATGCTAGTCTATTGGGATTGTGGGAAAAGTAATTATAGGTCTTGAGTTATGTTTTTTTATAAAAGCCCGGACAAAGACCTACAGAGGTCAAAAAAATCTGGCTCTTATTTTTTTCTCTCTCATTTGGCCGTTACAATAAAGACTTTTTTTTGGGGGGCTTTTCCTCAACACATTATTGATATACATTCGCATATAGAGCAAATATTCATCACCTTTTTGCATAAATGATGATTTGTTACACAACCCATATATATATATATATATTTTTTTTTAATGGGGTTTATATATTTTTAAATGGGGTTTTGTGTAGCCACTAGCCACCCGGTGTGGAAATAACATATTACAGTATAATAGACAGAACATATAACATAACAAACCAATATATTTCATTCTAACCCATAAGGTAAGTCCTACACAATACTCACCACCAGAGTATAAATGGCAGCAAGGAAAAGAGGGAGAAAACATGACATTAAGTTTCTTCAAATGTACATCAAGTCAACACACCAAAACCAGTCTCGTTTTAGGAGCTTTTTGCTTCTCTTTGTGAACAAAGTCTTCTTCTTCTCAAAATCTGCACAGCAAAAATCCTCAGTGTTAGTTAAATCTCCAATAAATATTTAAAGCGAAACATTTTCAACTCCAGTCTTTGCTTCTGGGGGGGGGGGTCTCTGAAACAGTGTTGCATTGGTCATGGCACGCAGTACCACGGCGTGGTACCGCCCCAGAGATATTTAAGGAGCACACGCAAAAATCTTTGAATATATATTCTTTCAGAGTTTCAGTTTTTTTAACTAAAATCTTTGCTTCTGGGGAGGTGCCTGGAACAACATATTTTCAGATGGGGGGGCTTTTTTTTAAAGACATTTTTTAATTTCGAAGTCAGGTCAAAATGGGTCAACACTGAGGACTTTCCTGTGTGAGCTCAGAGCTCCGGTGAGGTAATAGAGGTACCATGTTGGTTCCTGTGTGAGCTCAGAGCTCCGGTGAGGTAGAGGTACCATGTTGGTTCCTCCTCAGCGGTGAGGTAGAGGTACCATGTTGGTTTCCTCCTCAGCAGACAGACTGGTTGTTGGTGGGTTCACTAAAGGCAGGGATAGGCCTGCCTCACAGCATCCTACCTTATATGCCAGCCCAGTGATGCCGACCGCCATCTCATCTAGCAACTTTCCATCCTTCACCTGGATCGGTCAGAGCACCGTTAATAAGAACCAAAACTACACTACACTGTAGTTCTTGATTTAACAAATTTAATTTTCTCCCCCAATACTGTTGCGATTAAAATCAATCAGTCAAATTCAGCTACTTCCCTTTGATTGTGAGAATGTGTGAGTATGAATTTATTTTCTCTCCCACGAGGAATGAATTATGAATTATTAATGTGAGATTAATCAATCATTGATTGATTTGGTACATTGACTAAAATTAATGCATCTATACAGTCTGTGGATTCTATAAGACACATAAAGCACATACTTTCAATGACTAATGTAAATAGTACACTAAAGGGACAAAAGCAAGACTAACTAACTATATACATTGATTAATGAGAGGAGTGGACCTTTAACCACTTATTCCTTATTTTTGGACATGTGGAAATAGCAAAACATGATAAGAAAAAAAGTACATTTTCAAAACCCTGTTATTGCTTAATGCTTAAAATAGGGCCACTTGGTTAAAACCCCATTCTGTATGGGAACCCCTTTTGGTGTTTTAAGCATTACGTTATACTTTAGCTATTGAAAAATAGATCTACAAGCTCATAGCGCTTGTAGGTCTGCTATTTTTGAAAAATCGTGGAAATGTGGCACAAATCTTTGAATATATATTCTTTCAGAGTGAGCGTTTTTAACTAAAATCTTTGTTTCTGGGGAAGTCCCTGGAACTACATATTTTCAGATGGGGGTCGGAGGCCTATTACATTTGTGGGGTCCTTGACATGAAATATTGAGCACCTCTAGGCTCTCCGATATAGAAACATGAGGTATTTCAGAAAACTGTCAGGATATAGAAGACATTTTTTTAATTTCGATGTCAGGCCTAAATGGATTAACCCATTCTGGGCGGGAACCCCTTTTGGTGTTAGCATTATGTTATGCTTTAGCTATTGAAAAATAGCAGATCTACAAGCTCATAGCGCGCCACCGAGTGGCGCGCTACGAGCTTGTAGGTCTGCTATTTTTGAAAAATCTAAGAACGACTGACATGGAAACATAGCTTTTTCAGAATACTGTCAGGATGTAGAAGACATTTTTAGAATCTGATCTCAGGTCAAAATGGATTAAAAGTGGTTAAATGTCCAACACCTCCCCCTTTAGATTAGATGCACAGACAGCAGTCATCGGCTGTTAGCTCCGAGACAAACGCCATAAAAAGAAGAAAAAAAACACAGCTTTTGTCATTTAGTGTAGGACCAACATAAAAGCAGGCAGCGTCGATCCCAACAAGACAACGAATGGATGTCAAAATGCACAGTCA
Organism: Electrona antarctica; assembly: GCF_951216825.1. NCBI lineage: Eukaryota > Metazoa > Chordata > Actinopteri > Myctophiformes > Myctophidae > Electrona > Electrona antarctica. Next base: position 52,254,452 of record NC_136790.1, read on the forward strand.
CATCTGAAGCCGTTTCTACTACACACACACACACAAAAAAGCAACTTGCAAAACCCGCCACCAACCACCAACAAAGAAACAAAGCAACTTCAAACATCAAATGTTACCTTCTCATGTGTGGGTTTGATAACATTCTCATTTAAAGTGTGTCCTAACTCTGTGGCCTATAGGTGGAGATGATGAGAGGAGGGAGGGGGAATATGCTTGAATAAAGACAGGCGTTTTTTTTTTTTTTTTTTAAACATTCACAACAATGCAATGATGATGCTGAGCCCCCTAAGCGGAGTTAGGTGGCTGCAGTGAGGCGTGCCATGTGATCGTTCCATTCACAGCCAGACTGAACAACATGCTATAGAATGGGGGTGTTAATGGTTCATCCATCATGTGTTCCGTTGGTTTGTAAGGCCATGATGCTGTTGTTCTGCACTAGGGCATTCACTTCTAGTCATTTTTACTAGTCGACTAGTTGTTTAACTACCTATTATGTACAAAATTTAAAAAAAATAACTTTTTTTTTTCTTTGGAAATAAACATTTGTACATTGAAAAACTGTGTACATGGTGACTATAACTATAATCTACTTGATCTTGAGGCCTACAAAATTGGTAAATTAGTAAACTAGTCGACTAGTTGCTTAATGCCCTATTCTGCACACATGTTTTTGTTCATAATAGTAGGCCTGTCACGATTACAAATTTGTAGTTTGACAATTAATTGTCACACAAATATATATTTCTTTTTTGCATTGAACATTGCGATTTGTTTGCCTTTTAGGGCTTCGTAATCACAAATTGCACACATTTCACTATTTTTTTTTTAAATTACAAAAGCGGAAATAGTTGATCTACAAGCTTACAACAAGTCACAGCGTGACGTGTGGTGAGCTTGTAGATCTGCTATTTTTTTGGAAAAATGTATATAAATGTATGGACATTTTTCAACATGGAAAACGAATGCAAAAAAATAATTGCGATTATCTCAAATAATTGTTATTGGGCGATTATGAAATAATCGTGACAGGCCCTACATAATAGGAGATACATTGCAGACGTGTTTGTCATTTAGGATGTTCAAAAGATATTTTATATTATTTTGAAATGTCCCACCGGACTGTTCTCCCCCGTTAAATGTAATGTGTAATAATAACACACTAATCTAGTAGGGGGGAAATAATGTACAACTTAACCCATTTTGGGCGGGAACCCCTGTTGGTGTTTTAAGCATTATGTTATACTTTAGCTATTGAAAAATAGCATATCTACAAGCTCATAGCGCGGCACCGAGTGCCGCGCTACGAGCTTGTAGGTCTGCTATTTCAGAAAAATCGTGAAAATGTGGCGCAAATCTTTGAATGTATATTCTTTCAGAGCGAACATTTGTATAACTCAAATGTTTGCTTCTGGGAGGTCCCTGGAACTACATATTTTCAGATGGGGGTCCGCAGCCAAAAACAGATAATTCTGGGGGTCCACTGACATGAAATTGTTGAGCACCACTGACACAGAAACATAGGTTTTTTTTAAGACATTTTGTAGAATCAGGTCAAAATGGGTTAAAATTTAGAATAGGAACCGATTAGATAGTGGTGAAATTATTGCTCTCAAATGTACCATTACACCTCAACGAAGCACCGTCAGAATAGCACAAACAGACAGAACAAAAGAATGGTCATGCATGAATGGATACTCCATGACAACATGGATATGAGTGATGGTATCGGTCACTATTGTATTTATAGATTTTTTTTTATCAGCCTAAAATATCATTCTAATACAACAGAATACTAAAGCCGGGTGTGTCAGAAAGAACCTGTTTAGGAATAAATTATAACTTTTATTTAACCCATTCTGGGTGGGAACCCCTTTTGGTGTTAGCATTATGATATGCTTTAGCTATTGAAAAATAGCAGATCTACAAGCTCATAGCGCGCCACCGAGTGGCGCGCTACGAGCTTGTAGGTCTGTTATTTTGGAAAAATCGAAGAACGACTAAAAAAGAAACATAGCTTTTTCAGAAAACTGTCAGGATGTAGAAGACATTTTTAGAATCTGATCTCAGGTCAAAATGGGTTAAAATAGTGTAAGATACTGCAAGCTCGTCACATATTTGCACGAGCTGCTTCTTTGTTCCTATAAGGGCTGACGAGGAGAAGAATCCTAAACCTCATTCCCAGTTTTTTATCTCCATTTTACAGAGAGATAAAGATGTTGGCCCAGCCGACTGGAACTTCCTGTAGCCCTGGATTTCCGGTTTAGAAGATTACTAGTCTCGCCAGAGTAGTATAAAAAGAGAGTAATGACACTCCCGTTGACTCTCATTGTAACAATGGAATGCGAAAGTGCTCATTCTATCTCAATGGAATAGTTCCAGCCATAGGAGCAATGTTTGGAACTATCGCCCATAGGCACCCGCTTTGCGGCGAGATCAAAGCGTGTCACCACTCTCTTACTAGATTACTCTGAGTCTCGCGTAGCCACTATAGCCAGACAACTATTCCACAATCTATGAATGCTATAGTGTCTGGAACTACAGCTCCTTAAATCTAGAGTAAGGAAGCTGCCATTTACGTTCAGATATTTTTAAAACATCTTTACATTTTATTTATTTCCATTTCTGCTAAGCGAGATTAGAAGATTAAAATTGGACAATTCCCAGTCCATCTATTCTTACTCCATTAATTTCTACATAGAGGACATGGGATTAATTTCTACTTCAACGTCATTGTTTTATAGAGATTATCCATTTTGGGCGGGAACCCCTTTTGGTGTTAGCATCATGTTATGCTTTAGCTATTGAAAAATAGCAGACCTACAAGCTCGTAGCGCGCCACTGCTATTTTTGAAAAATCGAAGAACGACTGACTTAGAAACATAGCTTTTTAAGAAAACTGTCAGGATGTAGAAGACATTTTTAGAATCTGATCTCAGGTCAAAATGGGTTAAGGTGCAGGTGCCAGATCAAGCAAAGTCCTGTGTTACTGTATATACACAAGCAAAAAAACAAACAGTAGTCAACAATGTTATAACAACAAATAAAAGTACATAAAATAAAATGATATTATAGTGAACATGAAGCCATGCAGCTGGCATTTGCTTTGTTTTACCGGCTCTGAGTCTGGGGGTGCTTTATAACCCTTTAGCTATAGATCCAGTGAAGGCAGAGAGAAGTTAGAGAAGTAACAAGAAGTTCATTCCACTGCAGTGTTCACACAGAAAGCCGTGCACTCAGTAGTGCTGCCAGAATATTGGCCAAAAATGATATTCGAATATTCCTTTTAAAACATTTTGTATTCGAACAATTTTCGAATGATTTCGAATGTCGAATGTATATGATTTTAACCCATTTTGGGTGGGAACCCCTTTTGGTGTTAGCATTATGTTATGCTTTAGCTATTGAAAAATAGCAGATCTACAAGCTCATAGCGCGCCACCGAGTGGCGCGCTACGAGCTTGTAGGTCTGCTATTTTTTAAAAACCGAAGAACCACTGACATAGAAACATAGCTTTTTCAGAAAACTGTCAGGATGTAGAAGACATTTTTAGAATCTGATCTCAGGTCAAAATGGGTTAAAACACCACATGTATTCGAACAATTTCCGAATGATTTCGAATGTATATGATTTTAATATGAATATGATATGAATATTGCAGAATAATATGCTGTAAAACCTTCTCTTTCTTTATCTATATGGTCCGGTCCTGTATGGGCCACAGTTGGTGCTGAGAAATGCGCTCTTAATTTGAGTCTTGCGAGATCAAATGAATGATTCGTAATTATCTTAATAGCCTAATTTTTTTGTACAATGTTTTAGTTTACGTGGCACATAGTCTCGCCAGAACTCGCACAGCAATTTTATTGTTATTGTTTTTTATTTGAATCTTAATTTAAAATATTCGATTATTCTTTTATTTTTTTACATTCGAATATTCATTCGAATGTGGAATATTCGTTGGCAGCACTAGCACTCAGGGATTGACACTAAAGGTCTCAGAGAACACTTGCCTGTCGGTCAAGAACAGGTCATGTTCTGCTTGCCCCACTTGCCCAAAAAGTAATCGTCCATTATAAAATTATAGGTACAAATTTTAATGACGAAAAAAAAAAAAAAAAAAAAACTTCAATTTTTATGCCAAATAACTACTATGAATATGACTATGGGTTATTTTATATTTTGTGTAGGACTAGGAACTAGCAACGGTGAAAACAGCACATTATAGTAGGCAAACAGTTGCTCTTATTTTACATTCCACAGGCCAGAAGCCACGTTCAGGTGTTTAGACAGATTATCTTGTGTTGTGTTCATACTTAAAGACGGTTGCGGTGCCCTCTCAAACCATCACTTGCCAGGTCGGGCAACCAAACCGGCAAGCAGACAGTTTTATTTACCTGCCAGGGGGCAAGTGGGCAACCCTTAGTGTCAACGCCTGTAGCACATATAAAAGGAATAGTTCCAGTTGAAACGTTGGGTGAGGTTTCTTTGTCCACATAATAACACACAGGGAGGCGAGGTCGCCCGGCTTCCCAGCAGCCTTTTCTCCAAGACAACTCAAGTCAAGCCTGACCGGTTCTTCACAGATCTAAAAGGGCAACAGCTTTTGCAGCACAATTCACCGTTGGTCAGCCTTCTGATTGGTCCCCGACTGACTAACCAGCAGCAGGCTCTTTCTGCCTTGTTTACGTTGAATTTGCTAAAACATAATTTTTTGGAAAAAAAAATGAAAAAAGAACATGATACATGTCCAGTCACCATGCTGCACCTGTGATGTTCCTTTTTACTGACACCAAGTTTAAAATAAGAAGACTATCAATACGAAGCAACTGGAAAAACACGTTATTTCAATGGTAGTGGATGGAGAGAGAGGATTTTTGTCCAACCACGAAACGGCAACCAATGGGTGCGAAGAGGGGCACAACCACGGGCGGGACTTGACAAAGGGTGAATTAAAGTCTTTACACCATTATTATTTTGTAAATTCCTTTTTATGCACCGTGTCCAGAATCATGGCACACTAGTACAGTGGTTCCCAAAGTGGGGTCCGGGGACCCCCGGGGGTCCTTGAGGGAGTTCCAGGGGGTCCCCAGCTAAATGATAGTTTGGACCCGTGTGGGTCTGTAACTCTGAGAGTGTACAAATGGAACCAAATGGACCCTAATGGGTCCATTTGGTTCCATTTGTACACTCTCAGAGTTAAATTAACATTGATTTTACAATATTAATTGGGGGTCCCAGAGATAGAAATGCCAATAAATGGGGGGGGGGTCCATAGAGTAGACTAATGCATGTCAAACTGGGGGTCGTTGAAATTAAACGGGTTGAGAATCACTGCTAGAGCCGTAACAATCTTCTCTTATGGGGGGTCCCTGGCATATCTTTTCAAATGGGGATCCGCGGGCTAATTGGTGTCAATTTGAGGGTCCTTGACATGAAAAAGTTTGGGAACGAACCACTGCCCTAGTAGACACTAGTTCATGACGTACATGACGACCTTTGCTGCACGTCTCTCCCCTTCTCTCTCTCCCTCCCTCTTTCGTGTCAGTCTTCACTTGAAACCATTGAAGCAAGGACGCCCGCACGACTCCAACCTGTCTTAGTTACTCTGAACATTCTTATCGGGTGCGCGGTCGAGGAGAGTTAACTTTACAAGAAATTCTCTAAAAAAAAAGGAGAGAATACCAGCACTCACGGACATGTCATTTGGTTGAACCCATTTTGGGGCGGGAACCCCTTTTGGTGTTATAATTTAGCTATTGAAAAATAGCAGATCAACAAGCTCGTAGCGCGCCACCGAGTGGCGCGCTACGAGCTTGTAGGTCTGCTATTTTTTTTTTTTTTAAATCGTGAAAATATTTATTTCTGAAAACTGGAGGATTTAGAAGATTTTTTTTAATATTTTGAGGTCAGGCCTAAATGGGTTAAGGCACTTTTTATTATTTTATAATTCGCACAGTATGCTGCAGAGCAGACAACACAACGTACTCGTTTGGGCGTATAGCCTTCGTCAGCGTTATACTAACAACAGAACATCAATACAGGCCCCAAACAAATCTCAACTTTGGAAGACTGGGATTATGCTGCACAAGCTGTAAGGACTAATGTTATCTTTTTGAACTCTAAAGAACCGGTCACCTTCGGATTTGAGCCGTTTTGAACTGTAAAGAACTGGTCACCTTCGGATTTGAGCCGTTTTGAACTGTAAAGAACCGGTCACCTTCGGATTTGAGCCGTTTTGAACTGTAAAGAACCGGTCACCTTCGGATTTGAGCCGTTTTGAACTGTAAAGAACCGGTCACCTTCGGATTTGAACCGGTTTGGAGAAAACGACAAAAACATCACAACAGTGTTTCAACTAGTAGCGTGAGGATGAGTGGTTGTCATTGTTGGCGTGAACTATTCCTTTAGGTCCTAAAATGTCACGTTTAACCTACAATTAAAGAGATTTAAAAAAGGCAAAAATAGGAAATCAAGTAAACAAGTTAAGCCCAGTTCACGTCAGGCATAAACCTGAAAGGGAACGGTTTTAATAAAAGTGCTTCATACCTTCAAGGTTGCTTGGTTTGCCAGTTTAGCAGTCTGTTTTAAAAGGGGAACAAATGACACATTTATGTAATTAATACGAGATATGGAAGCAATTAAAACACGCCAAAATTGTCATCGTTTTTCCACTCAACGCGTTTTACATTATTCCAACTCTCAGTCAAAACCTTATTTTCTATGGAAAAAAAACACTTACATTATCTTTTGCAACATTCGCAAACTTGCTGGCACCGACTGCGAAACTGCTCCAACCCTGTAAAAAGCAAACGATACATGAAATCCAACAAGTTCTGCTGCAACTGGGGGGGATTAAAGACTAGTGTTGTGAGAGTGTGTGTGACATACTGAATAAATAGAGTAGTGTGTGTGTGTGTGTGTGTGTGTGTGTGTGTGTGTGTGTGTGTGTGTGCGTGTGCGTGTGACATACTGAATAAATAGAGGACATGGCATTGTTCAGGAAGTCGTCGTCTTTCTTCTCTGGCGTCACCGTGTTGCCAAAACCAACATAGCGGTTGTCCTGATTCCCGCTGTAACCTCCGCCACTGCAGAGAGACGTACAACCAAACAGAATGCAATGAATAGACGTGGAATAAAGCTAAATGAAGTCTAATGACTGAAAGGTTAACCCATGTTGACCTGAGATCAGATTCTAAAAATGTCTTCTACATCCTGACAGTTTTCTGAAAAAGCTATGTTTCTGTGTCAGTCGTTCTTCGATTTTTCAAAAATAGCAGACCTACAAGTTCGTAGCGTGCCACTCGGTGGCACGCTGAGCTTGTAGATCTGCTATTTTTCAATAGCTAAAGCATAACATAATGCTAACACCAAAAGGGGTTCCCGCCCAAAATGGGTTAAAGGAGAATTCCATACTAGAAGGCTTTCTTACCTTTCTTTGTAGTTGTTACGTCCCCACCAAAGAGGTCCAGGTGTCATTTTGTGTGCATTATTGGCTATTTCCCCTAATATAAGCCCGCAATGAATTGAATTGAATGGGGCTATAGGGTGTTGTGCTAATTCGCTCATTTCCATCGCTCAAAAATCTTTTTTTTTGTATATATCCTCTCTTCATAATGTAAATAGTATCCCAAGCGGCACACTTTACTACAGTACTTATTTCGATGGAAATAAGCGAATTAGCACAAAAACCCAACCCCCATTGAGGGCTTATATTAGGGGAAATGGCCAATAATGCACTTTTGCACAAAATAACACCTGGACCTCTTTGGTGGGGACGTAAGAACTACAAATAAAAAGGTAAGAAACCCTTCTAGCATGGAATTCTCCTTTAAAGCTGATGTTTAGGTACGTAATCATTCTAAACCCTATGCTGCAGCTGTTCCACATACAGCCAACCAGTTGAAGAAATCACAGATTTGAGGCATCAACCATTTGCTTTTATGACATTTTTTAAGGCATGTTTATGGAAGACGCTTCTAAAACATCACTTCACATCACTTCAAATACAAAAATAGCCGATCTACACGTCACACAGCATGTCGCAGTGTGACGTGTTGTGAGCTTGTAGATCTGCTATTTTCGGTGGGCAACACGCTTCCATAGAAGACATGCTTGGCTTCTATGGAATCCAAATCAGTCGTGGTGACTAAGAACTTACATTTTTGATCCATGAATAGGGCTGACAAAAAAATGAAATACACAAAGAAATGAATGGAAATGACCAACACCAATAATCAATGTGAAAAATGTGTTACTTATGGCCAAAATACGTTTTTTTTTAAGTGGAAATTGCAGATCTACAAGTGTTGAATTGCATTGTGAGCTTGTAGATTTTTCCAAATGTATGAACCTATTCTCAACATGGATATGATTATGCAAAATCATTGCGATTTGTCATAACTGTGACATGAAGAAGAAATAGAGTCCGCAACACTGGTATGAAAAACTCAGCGCCACTGGTTTATTGATTCAACGTTTCGATCACGACTAGGATCTTCTTTAGGAATCTTCATTCCTGAAGAAGATCCCAGTGATCGAAACGTTGAGTCAATAAACCAGTGGAGCCGAGTTCATACTAGCCTGGAACTCACCTATGCTTTCTATGGCATAGGCAGCTCCCGGCAGGATCCGCCGGCATTGCGCAGCTGCTAGACATGAGACTAATTAATTAGCGCGACAGAGAGAGAGAGAGAGAGGGGTGTGTGTGTGTATATGTGTGTGTGTGTGTCAATTTAACAAAGGTGCAGACGATCAGAAATCAGCAGAGAGTGAGTGATGTTCGCGCTACTCTATGCCGAATTGAAGTGGACTCGGACCCAGACTTTTTTTTTTCTCCCTGGAAATAAAAACGTCTGGGTTTCCGAGGCTAAGTTCATACCAGTGTTGCGGACTCCATTTCTTCTTCTTGTACTGCCACCTGGGCTAGAGTGGCCAATCGGCACACGGTATGCAATATGGGCGGGCTTTGGTACAGTGACGTTCAATGCTTGAGACCTTTGACTGACAGTAGCTCTGACCAATTGCGTCGAAGAGAAAATGTTTGAACCCGCCCCCCGGGAAACAAGATCCATACACAGCCATCTCCAGACTCAAATACCACACGACAGTGTGATTTGAGTCTGGCTTATTAGCCAGGCTAGAGTGGAGCTGCATGCTCTACTACCTTTGTCATAATTGTGACAGGCCTATAGCAAATGAGGACAATCCATTTCAACATGCTGGGGCCTGACGTGTACGACGGGGAGCAGGAGAAACAGGAGTTGTAGCTGCGTGTGAACAAAGTGTACACAAGGCTCTCTCACCTCTGATAGGAGTTCACGTCGTCACTCAGCCAGTCTTCAAAGGCCTTATCGCCGGGTTTGGAGGAGTTCTGTCCAGGACCTCCGGAGCTGAAAAAGAGAAATTGAATTGCTTTCTTCTTCTTCACGTGATATTGAACACTGGATTTAACCCATTTTGACCTGAGATCAGATTCTAAAAGTCTGAAAAAAAGCTATGTTTCTATGTCAGTCGTTCTTCGACTTTTCAAAAAATATCAGACCTACAAGCTCGTAGCGCGCCACTTGGTGGCGCGCTATGAGCTTGTAGATCTGCTATTTTTCAATAGCTAAAGCACAACATAATGCTACACTGGATTTAACCCATTTTGACCTGAGATCAGATTCTAAAAATGTCTTCTACATCCTGACAGTTTTCTGAAAAGGCTATGTTTCTATGTCAGTCGTTCTTCGATTTTTCAAAAAATAGCAGACCTACAAGCTCGTAGCGCGCCACTCGGTGGTGCGCTATGAGCTTGTAGATCTGCTATTTTTCAATAGCTAAAGCATAACATAATGCTAACACCAAAAGGGGTTCCCGCCCAGAATGGGTTTTTAATGCAAAGAATTGTTGCACAATGAGTTTGTGAAGCCGCTAAACGCCGGGAAAGCATCCTGTCCTTTTAGATTTTAGCCACAAAAACCATTAGGACTTAGAACAGTGATTTAGGACTGACAGTAGTTCTCAAAAATTAGCAGATAATACAAGCACACAGCGAGCCTGTACCTCTGCTATCGTTGAACATTTTAGAAAAATGTTGAATGAGTTTTATTTTTTTTAAACACAAATCTTCTCTTCTGGGGGGGTCCCTGGCACAACACATTAGGCAGAAAATATATCACTGAATAGTGTATGCAATTAATGCATTCAAAAGAGATGAATAAATGTTTTATGGACCCATAATAGTGATTATTATTTAAGTTAAGTTTTGCCATAACCATTTCGTTTGCCATAAATCAGGTAGCTTTAAGGTACGGCCATGACAGCAATGGTAGGAAAAATGATATATAATATTAATCATAATCGGGTATTCGGTTTTCGGCCAACTGTTTCCTATTCGGTTTTGGCCAAGAATTTCCCTTTCGGTCAGATGGGGGTCTGTGGCCAAATAACACCCATGATTGTGGGGGTTCTTGGCAAACGCTTGAGAGCCACCGATTTAGAATGTATTTGCAGGATCAGCCTCGGGTCTTAACCCATTTTGGGCGGGAACGGGAACCCCTTTTGATCTGCTATTTTTGAAAAAAATCGAAGAACGACTGACATAGAAACATAGCTTTTTCAGAAAACTGTCAGGATGTAGAAGACATTTTTAGAATCTGATCTCAGGTCAAAATGGGTTAATGGGGTCAAACCACTTGTAAATCATGTCCAAAATGCCCTGCTGCTGCCTTACCGATGAGAGGACGACAGGCCGGTCCTGGGCTGCGGAGACGTCCAGTTCTGGGCAGATGATGTCTCAATGGACCACTCGTTACCCTCAGCCTCTGTTGCAACCTGTCAAGCAATGGAGAAAAGTAGATTCATTATGTAGATAAAAAACGGAGCCACATTTATTTTTATTTCATCCGTTATCGTCTGTTTGAACCTCAGTATGTGGTATATAGTTGTTTGTTTGCTTCCATCTTTGTATGTATATATGTGTTGAAAATGCTAATGAAGTTAAACTGCCTCCCCCTGGCCAGCCGGGGGGTGCCTGATGGAGGGGAAAGGAAATGGTTGGAACAACGTGTTCCTTCCACTCGCTACGTCCAACCAGGGAAACTCCCCCTGTCAGGTGTAAAGGAGCAACTTGGACAGTCAGGCATGAAGGAAGCATGAGTTCGAGTCCGTTGCACACGGACCCCTTTTCCGGACGTACCGGCGGAAGTTGTTGATGTGTGTGTAGCAGCCAACAATAGCCACACCACTCTAGAGTCGATCGACAACAACGGGAGACAAGAATAAATCTATCGAGACTAGCGACTGGACCGCGGAGCGCCGTCTAACACAGGATCTTTTTTCATAAAAAGACGGGATGATTTAGATCGCGAGTTATGAACGTTTTAAGATTTTCGTTTTCATCAGCTAAACAGAGGAGGGAGTTTTTCGATGACGTCTCACTCTTGCGCGTCACCGAGGAGAGCCCAGCAGGCGCGCCTGGGCTATACAGCCATGCGATCTGTTCTCGTATCAATAAACTTAATCTTTTCTCATATCAATAATCTTCGTCTTTTGGACAATACTTCGTCCTGGGCGATGGGAGTGTTAAAAGGTCTTTAAATAAATACTTTTTGAAAAGTCTATGAGGAAAATGAACGGGGAATCATTTCCTGGGCCCTGGTAGGCCCTCTAAATTTGGCGAGTACAAAAAAAGGGGGAGAGGGGGGGGGGGGGGGGGGGGGTACAAATAATTGGCTACTCTAAATATAGAGAAAAAATAAACTTCTGAATGTCCACAAAGCAAAATATATATATTTTTATGGTACATTTTATCGTAACCTGATTGCTTGCTCCACTGTTGTGCTCTGCAGTCTCAAATCACAAGGGAGTGTGAAGGAACGGTCTGTGCCGTGTCTCACCTTGTCCCTGAACAGCAGCAGCAGGCTTGCTGTTGTACTCACCTTCGCTGTTGTTTTTGGCAGCAAATTTAGATTTTAGTTTTAGTCATAGTCTCTTGAATAGTTTATTTAGTTTTAGTCACCTGGCATGTTTTAGTGTTAGTCTGGTTTTAGTCGACTAAATCTACAGTTGATTTAGTCGAACAAAATGTGTTTTGGCGCAGGCCTTGATGCCGTCGTAATGACTCACAATGAATCACTTGCTGAAAATAGCCGATCTGCAAGCCCACAACGCGTCGCAGCGCGGCGCGTTGTGAGCTTGTAGATCCGTCTATTTTCAGCATGCACCTAATTGTAAAATGACTTCTACTGGATTCTCTTGTCCACTAGTCCCTTCCTAACATTTTAGTCAGGACGAAATTGTCAGTATATTTAGTCTTTAGTTTTAGTCACCATAGCTTAGTTTTCATTTAGTTTCCATTTAGTTTATCAGTGGAAGAAGGTAGTCGACGAACATTTTTCATCTTAGTTTTATTTTTTTAATGTTTTATCCCACAATTTTGTAACCAATTTTTTTTCACCCAATTATCTAATGTAATCCTGGGCGCTACACTTCCTCTGCCAACCTGGGGGGGGGGGGGCAGCGGACTGACCTCATGCTTCCTTCTATGCATGAGGAGTCCAAGCTGCTTCTTTTCACCCGACAGGGGAGAGTTTCCCGGCCGGACGTAGCGCGTGGAAGGAACACGTTATTAATTTCCGACCAGTTCCTTTCCCCTCCATCAGGCACCCCAGCTGGCCAGGGGGAGTTAGTTTAGAGACCTAGCCTGGATCCAGCCCAAAGACCCCGCCCACTCTCTGAGTGGACTGCATCTCTTGGTCTGGTGTTGCACTGTGAACCTATAATTTCTTCGGTAGAAAAATGTATTATCCAATGAGAATCGGTGGTGGGGGGGTGGGTCTAACGAACAACCAATCAGCGCCGAGTCCCGTTTTCAGCGTCATCACGCAGCGCAACACACAGAGGGTTGAGGGAAATTCTAATCCCCTCCCCCTTGAAATCGCTCAGACAGGAGACAATGTCAGACTGAAGCTTCAAGAAAGCTACAGTCTGATAATCAGGCTATTAGAGACCAGGATTAGGGCCATGTTTTAGTGGAGGAAAACCACACTGTCTCACCTTGTCCCTGAACAGCGCGGCGGGCTTGCTGTTGTACTTCTCCTGTAAGCTCCAGGCGGGGTCGTAGGCGTCCTGGAGCTCCAGGAACAGCCGGAACTTCCCGTTCCCTCCGGCCTTCATCTTCTCCAGCTCCAGGTCCTTCCACTTGTCCATGGTGACGGAGCGGACAAAACTACCATGAGAAGAGAAGGAAAGAGGTCAAATTTACATAATACTGCAATAATCTCTAGCCTACAATAACCCATTTAGGCCGGACGTCGAGAAAATAAAACAAATGTCTTCAAAATCCTGACAGTTTTCTTAAAAAACCTTATGTTTCTGTACCAGTGGTTCTCAAAAAAGGCACATTTTCACAATGTTTCAAAAATAGCAGACCTACAAGCTCGTAGCGCGCCACTCGGTGGCGCGCTACGAGCTTGTAGATCTGCTATTTTTCAATATCTAAAGCATAACATAATGCTAATACCAAAAGGGGTTCCTGCCCAAAATAGGTTAAAAGGACCTCTTCACCACTTTTCAACCTACCTTCGTATAATTGCTCCTCACTAATAAAATGCCATAATTTGTTTCTACTCGGTCTGTGTCGAGGGATGTGGGCAGTTCAGAAACCAGTCTGTGTCTCATGGGAGGGATGAGGGCATTTCAGAAACCAGTCTGTGTCTCATGGGAGGGATGTGGGCATTTCAGAAACCTGTCTGTGTCTCATGGGAGGGATGTGGGCAGTTCAGAAACCAGTCTGTGTCTCATGGGATGGATGTGGGCAGTTCAGAAACCAGTCTGTGTCTCATGGGAGGGATGTGGGCAGTTCAGAAACCAGTCTGTGTCTCATGGGAGGGATGTGGGCAGTTCAGAAACCAGTCTGTGTCTCATGGGAGGGATGTGGGCAGTTCAGAAACCAGTCTGTGTCTCATGGGATGGATGTGGGCAGTTCAGAAACCTGTCTGTGTCTCATGGGAGGGATGTGGGCAGTTCAGAAACCAGTCTGTGTCTCATGGGAGGGATGTGGGCAGTTCAGAAACCCGTCCACCAGTGACATCATCGATGGGGAATCCAAGCTAAATGAAACTGCAGGCTTTCTATTCCTGAACAGTTGCAATGTGATAATGGAAGCGATTATGTCACTGGTGGACGGGTTTCTGAACTGCCTACAGCCCTCCTATGAGACACAGACATAGTAGAATTGTTTCATGGTAATTTATCATGAACCAATTATATGAAGATACTTAGGTTGAAAAGTGGTCCTTAGAAGGTTTGAGCATTAAAACATATGACCCTTTTTAACCCATTTTGGGCGTGAACCCCTTTTGGGGTTTGAAGCATCGTGTTATACTTTAGCTATTGAAAAATAGCAGATCTACAAGCTCATAGCACGGCACTCGCGGTCTGCTATTTTTGAAAAATCGTGAAATTGTGGCGCAAATCTTTGAATATATATTCTTTCAGAGCGAACGTTTTTAACTCAAATCTTTGCTTTAGAGGGGTTCCTGGAATAACATATTTTCAGATGGGGGTCGGTTTCCAATTCCAAGAAACATGAGGTATTTCAGAAAAAAATACATTTTAAAAAGTCATTTTTTAAATTTCGACGTCAGGCCTAAATGAGTTAAAAGGTTTGAGCATTGAAAACATATGACCCTATTTAAAAGCTGTACCTGAGATGTACTCCCAGGCCCCGATGCTTGTGAGCATTGAAAACGTACCTGAGATGTACTCCCAGGCCCCGATGCTTGTGAGCATTGAAAACGTACCTGAGATGTACTCCCAGGCCCCGATGCTTGCCGGAGCACTCCAGACAAATCCAGATGCCGTACGTCACACTGACCCACTGTGGGTTGAAGGCTCCGCACTCATAGCAAAGCTGCAAAAACAACGTGTCATTCCAAATGATTAGCTAGAGCAGGGGTTCTAAAAAAAAGACTTTTCAAAATGGGCTAGAGTATTTTTCGGTATCATGCATTTAATTAATCATCAACACAGGCTGAAAGCCCTGTGAAAACCTGGGCAATCCTACGATTCTCTCAGAGTAGTAGCTTACATTGTTTTCGTCCCCCGTTCGCACTTCCTTCAGAACTCTTCTGGTCCTTGGACTCGCCATTTTGTCCCAAACTGAAAGACATCACCAATAAATAATATTATATCACTGGTTGTGCATGTGCTCCACACACACACACACACACACACACACACACACACACACACACACACACACACACACACACACACACACACACACACACACACACACACACACACACACACACACACACACACACACACACACACACACACACACACACACACACACACACACACACACACACACACACACACACACACACACACACACACACAATTCTAACGCTGTAAAGCATTACATAAATAAACATTAACAAGACCTTTCAGAGAAGAGAGCAAACTGTACTTTTAAAACAAACATGGGTAAATTCTCCTTCTACAGCACTGCCACCCAAGTGTGGAATCTGGAATGCCCTGAACCCTTCACTTTAAAAAAAAAAAAAACAGGGACAATGGGAGGAGTTGATTCAGGAGATACATCTCATGGAGAAACTGACACACCGTCTGAGACTGCAGGAAGAACTAATTGAGGACAAATGTGATGTAACGTGAAAGTTTTTATACGCAATGTCGACTTTTTTTCATGTTTGTGTTGCTATTGTTTTCTTTGAATTTTGTTCAAAAAATTAATACAATTTTAAGTGACAAAAAACAAATCACTGGCATCCTTTAAAACAGGCCTGAAATTCCACCTTTCAGCAGTCCAAACTAAGGGAGAGGAAATGTCAGTCAAGTGACTACCCTCCAATTCTTTATAACCCCCTAATCCCCCCCCCAACCTGTACATTCTTTGTGATGATTTAAATGTTGTTGTTATTTTTCATGTCATGATTATGAATTGAATACCCAGGACCTGAATGGAAACCAGACCGCAGGAAAACGATGGGTGTAAAATAGAAAAGGAAAAAGGGTTTAATGTTGGATGAAAACAGTAACGAAGGCATCGTCAAAACAGAAGAATGTAAAGGAAGGTGTGTAAAATAAAGAGACATATTAGAGACGGAAAGGGGGAAAGGTTTAAAGCAGTAGTTTTCAACCCTCTTCATATCATCAACTGTCCATTATTTATTCTGCATCTGAGCCACTAAACAGACCACCATTTGATGACATTTAGCCTCTCAGAGCCAAAACTAAATGTATTGATGTTTGATCCAAAATAACAATTCTTCTACATTCTCTAATTGTGCAGACTTCTTGAAAATTTTGCAATGCAGATGTTTAACAATAATTTAACTCTTTGAGAGTGTAAAATGAACCCGTAAGGGTCCATTTGGCTTCATTTTACACTCTCTAATAAGGGTCCATTTGGTTACCAACTCTCCATCATTTAGCTGGGGACCACCTGGAACCCCCTCAAGGACCACTGGTGGTGGTCCACGGACCACAGGTCGAGAACCATTTGGATAAATGATGGCTCGAAACACGATGGCAATTACCTCACCTGGTGTCCCGAGTGGGCCCTAAGGGCCCAGCGTTGTCTAGATTCACTGATTGACCCGAGTGGGCCCTAAGGGCCCAGCGTTGTCTAGATTCACTGATTGACCCGAGTGGGCCCTAAGGGCCCAGCGTTGTCTAGATACAGACACCTGTGCAATCTCATTTTGTGAAGAATCTCGCAGCACCAACACGGTCGGACACACAAACAGACATCAGACATGGGGCGAAAACACAAAACTCAACTGTTGAGTTGGCAGGTCAGGCTCTCCCACCACCACACTTTAAGCTGTAGCTAGGCCTGTCATAACTCATAAGTATTACATAATCACCTAATCGCAATTGTTTGAGATAATACCATACAGTGCAAAACAATGTGTCTTTAAGTGAAGTCTTTAAGTTCAGTTCAGTTCATTTTGGGTCATAGAATGAACATTAAATGTATTATTCATTTCATCGTTTCTTACAACTTTTGTAAAGACCAAAAAGGTGTAGGCTGAAGCCAATGGCTTATTTTGCCCATCTTTTTAACACCAAGCAGACTTAACTTTAAGAAACAACAAACGGTAAGTGTCGCACAACCGGGGGAAGTTTGTGAGGTCTTGAAGCCACTCGCCATTCACTCAGTCCCTTCTCATTCAGCCAGGAGAAAATAAATACTTCTTTAGATTGGATGTGATGTATGCCATGCTTTTTTGTTATTGCTTAATGTAAATCGCTCTGGATTAAGAGCGTCTGCTAAATGCCTAAATTGTAAATTGGAATGCTGATAATCCCTACATCATTTACTCTGAATAGAGTAAGAATGCCATTACTGAGCTTGAGCTGCAACAGACACATTCTGTGATGTCATCATTGCCACCACCCTGGCAGTATGTAACAGATAATCGCCTTGTACAGTGTGTCAACATTCAGGACGCAAAGATTGCAAATTTGCAACAGTATCTCTCTCTGACTCCGAGGCTCCACTCACACATATCAGACACCTGTCTTCTTATAGTGTCTTGTGAAGCGGGTGCAGTACTTAGCTCAGACTAGTCATTGGTCCGACAAACGACAACCTACCTCAAACCCTAACCTAACCATAACCGCAAGCACGGGAGCAGCGCATGTCCGACATCGGAATTACGTGCGGATCCCGTCTTCTTGTGTCGGTCTGGTGTGTCCAATGCGTTTCCTATGGAAGTCACATGTTTGACGGCTGTGTTCTGCCCCCCCCCCCCTCCCCCTCCACCCTCCACCCCATCAAACAAGACTGTCTTGTCAAACCATGTGATTGTTTTAATGCAAACGACTGCGCAAAGGCCTAATAAAAATGGAGTAGTTATCACACTTCTGACTTTCAAGATTTTTCCAAAACTTTTCTTCACATTTTAGGCCGTTTTAAAAATAGCAGATGTACAAGCTCGCCTCGCAGCATGGCGTGAAGTGACGCACTGTGAGCTTGTAATGTACATCTGCTATTTTTGAACAGCCTAATATGTGAAGAAATGACACAAGACGCTTTCCCGGTTTTAATGGGTTAAAAAACATCAGCAACAAAGACTTGAACAAAAAAAATCAATACAACGAATCTGTAAAATGTTATGACAGAATGTTTTAGTAGGTCATTTGATTTGACCAACTGTAAATTCTGAGCACTTTATTATTATTAATAGTAGTAGTAGTAGTAGTAGTAGTAGTAGTAGTAATCAAAAACAAACTGGTAAGGCTACTACTTGGCCTCAATCCCTGAACCCACCTCACCCCTGCCCATTTTGACAGGCTGGATAATGGCTTAGGGTTGACAACAGAGTACAGCACCTTGCAATGGGTCTGGTCCACCGTCCACAAGATTCACTACACCACCAAGATACCCATGTACCTGTCTAGATACTTCCTTAATGTCAATGAAGTCCACACCCACAACACCAGAGGGAGTTCAACAAACCATGTGCAACCCAGATTCGGCACAAACAAGGGAATACATTCATTTCGCTCCTATGCCACTACGCCCTACCAACAGTCATTAAGACATGATGTACATTTCTGTACGTCTCTAAATGTTCTGATGAATTGAAAAGGGTGGACCCTGTTGTAAACAAGTGTAATGCTCTATGGTGTCGTCCACAGTCTTCGTATTGAGTTGTGCTTGAAATGTACCTATTCTGCATACCGTTAATAAATACTTCAGTCAATCAATCAAAAAGTAATCACATTAGACAAGCATTGTTTATATAGCAGCCCAAAGGATTACACAAATTAGGTCTACATGGCACTTTTTGTAATAAGTATATTACAAAATATATAATTGTTCTGTAACTAACTGTTATAATATATACATACATACTGTTATAAATGATAGCTATAATGTCAAGCCTTCAATGCGATGGTAGTGCCTGAAGTGCCATGCTGGCATTTGAGTCATCATCACACACACACACACCACCATGACCACAACCCTGGCCTATAACCCTGTGGATCATTCAAGACAGCTGCTTCTGAATCCATGATACAATCAATATATTAGTGTTTCAAATGAAATTAACCCCCCAAAAAAGGCACCAAATCTATATTCATTCATTTCAAAGCACTCAGTGAGTGACCTGAGCTTGGAGATCGGCTATTATCGCAACATGCTACTGCTGCTATACCAGTAGTCGTTATTGATCATCATGAATGAATATATTATGGTGGTTGTTTGAAAGCGCAAAAAAAACTAATTCCAATTCAAAACGACAGCAGGTCACATGGTTAATAATACCCACAGTAACATATTATTGGACAACATGTACCGTTTAGCTCAGTCAGTGTTAGCCGACGGAGGCTAAAAAAAGGCTAACTCCATTTACCTGCTGTGTTTGTTCTGCTGGAATGGATAAAGAGTCTCTGCGTGACAGAGATGTTATCCTATGTCCTCTCGGCCGTGGAAGGGACGGACAGACAGCGCTTATTACGGTGTTATTAAATAAAAGTCCAGTGAACTGACAGATAAATGAGTAGTAGTAGTAACTGGTTCGCTGCTGATATTAAACACCGGCGGCCATGTTTCTGTTTGCCTACGTTGGCACTGCAATGCATGTCGGGAGTTCTTCCTTGTCTTCTGGTTCCTCCCATAGAGTATTCCTTGTACTCATGTCACGTGTTTATCAATCAATCAATAAATCAATCAATAAATAAATAAATACTGCAAATATAGAAATAAATACTCTGTTACAAGTATAAGTCCAGAAGTCAACATTTAGGCCTACTTGAGTAAAAGTAAATGGTAAATGGTGCATTTATATGCACCTTTATCCAAGGCGCATTACATAGATTGTGCATCAATTCACCCATTCACACACACACCGATGGCAGCGGAAACCATGCAAGGTACCAACCAGCACATCAGGAGCAATTAGGTGTTCAGTGTCTTGCTCAAGGACACTTCGACACTCTCTCTGGGGGAGCCCGGGTTCGGGTTTGGTGATGTCTTTCAGTTTGGGACATGGCAACCTTGCGGTTGTAGTCCAGCCTTGAGGTAACAAATGCGTGGACACGTTTTTCTGCGTCATTTTTGCAATATTACGCAGGTGAAAAAATGCAGTCTTTAATATTTGTTTGATGTGAGATTTGAAGGACATATACAATTACAATTACAATTTAGGCATTTAGCAGACGCTCTTAATCCAGAGCGACTTACATTAAGCAATAACAAAAGCATGGCATACATCACATATATAAAAAGTAGTTATCATGAATCATGCGTAGACTAAGAACGTAACAGTGGAGTATCTATGTAAACTATACATACTATACTATATAATATATTATACATGTGTACTATAAAGTGCTATGACTACATAAAGTGCAATTCTAGAGCTGTCTACGTAACAAGCTACAAGTCTGTTTAAAATACTATCTAAGTCTACATAATGTGCTATCTAAGGGGCTAGGCTAGGGCAAGTGCTACGGGCCAAGTTATTGTCCAAGTTACAATATCAAGTATGCATGGTCAAATTTGACAAATTCTTGCACAAGTACAGAGAAAGATTTGCAGCAGCAATGAGTAGCAGCAGAGATATCAATGCAGTCTCTTGTACAGGTGGGAGAAATATCACTGCACGTGACAGTACCAGTGCAACAGCAGTGGAGTGTAATCTCTCCATTGATTCGGTCGAAAGTTCTAATTGTTCCTCAAAACAAAAACCTCCACCTCAAGATTGCACACTATTGTGTGGAATTGCTACGACGCAGTGGTTTGGTGGGACTTGGCTTGGTGGTGATGAAGGGATGGTCCAACACCTGGTCAGGTGTTATCCTCTCCTCTGGATCCAGATGAAGCATTTGTTTCAATAGGTCCATGAAGACCCACGCGTTGTCGCTTTCATCAGCATCGTCACACAGGGAGGCGAACACTTCTTCCAGGGAGCAGCTATCGTCCAAGAAGAGGTCTTCATCTTCTGCTCCAAACTCTACCACTGCGGAATACTCCTCCGGTTTCATGAATCTCCATATATTGATCAAAGGTAACTCCCAGATTCTTTACAGTGGCTTTGGAGGCCAAGGTAATGCCATCTAGGGAAAAATTATCGTCGGCTAGTTTGTCTCTTAGGGGCTTAGGGCCAATCACGATAACTTCCGTTTTGTCAGAGTTGAGGAGTAATTACGTGTCATCCAACTCTTTATGTCTTTAAGACATGCTTGAAGTTTGACTAGTTGATCCGTTTCATTCGGTTTCATCGATAGATATAATTGAGTGTCGTCAGAGGGAGCATATATAAAGAGAAAAGTATTGGTCCAAGCACAGAGCCTTGTGAGACTTCGTATTTGACCTTTTCACGTGTTGAGGATCTATCGACATTTACAAACTGAAATCGGTCAGACAGATAGGACTCGAACCATTTCAGCGCGGCACCCTTGATGCCAACCAGGTGCTCCAGTCTCTGTAGCAGAATGTGGTGGTCAATAGTGTCGAATGCAGCACTGAGGTCCAGCAACACCAGTACAGAGAGGAGGTTATTATCTGCTGCAGTCAGGAGGTCATTTGCAACTCTCAGCAATTCCGTCTCAGTGCTATGGTTTGCTCTGAAACCTGACTGAAAGCCTTCAAATAAATTGTTGTTATGTAGAAAGTCACTGTCAACTGTTTGGCGACTGCTTTCTCGAGGATTTTGGGGAGAAATGGAAGGTTTGATATGGGTCTATAGTTAGCTATAGTTATCAAGAGTAGGCTTTTTGAGGAGAGGTTTGATTACAGCTACCTTAAAGGATTGTGGCACGTAGCCTGTCACCAGGGACATATTGATCATATTGAGCAGGGATGTACCAACCGGGGGCAGGACCTCTTTGAGTAATCTAGTCGGAACTGGATCCAAGGGGACATGTTGTTGATTTTGAGGAAGTTATCATTGAAGTGAAATCAGAGAGCTCGATTGGGGAGAAACTGTCCATATATATATTTGGGTGTGCGGCCATCTCTGAGACCACCATATTTGGGGCAGTCCAGTAGGGGCCGAGAGTAGTTGTACAGTTGGGTGCCACCGATATTGTCCCTTATCATTTGACCCATTTAGGCCTGACCTCAAAATTAAAAAAAATCCTTCTAAATTTCTGAAATAAATATTTTCACGATTTTTCAAAAATAGCAGACCTACAAGCTCGTAGCGCGCCACTCGGTGGCGCGCTATGAGCTTGTAGATCTGCTATTTTTCAATAGCTAAATTATAACATGTTTAAAACACCAAAAGGGGTTCCCGCCCAAAATGGGTTAACTGTCCTTTTGCGCAGTTATCAGATAATGGTCAGAAAGGTCACGATTTTGTGGGAAAACTATGAGGTGCTCTATTGTAATACCATAGACCAGAATGAGGTCAAGGGTATGGTTGAGAATGTGGGTAGGTTTATCTACTGTACACACTGAGAGAAACCGATTGAATCAATCAATGAGATGAACGCTCTATTTAGGCTATCAGTTCCTAAGTCTGCGTGATTATTTAGATCACCGATTACGATAAGACCTAAAGCACCTTGGATAAAGGAGCTATATAAATGCACCATTTACCAAATGCACCATTTAACAAATAGGAGGGGAAATATTGTAGTTTTACTACATGAAAACTTTAGTTACTGTGGATTTTGGTTATTATTCCAACTAACCACATCAGCACTATAGTATATACTGTATATTTCGGCCATTTGAAAATATCTGTACTGTACATGTACATTTTGAACTGGTGAAATGAGACATTCTGCACAATGATTGAGCACTTTTTACGTTTGGTACTTTTCCATCCGTGCCTGGCTGTATGGCACTGACCGCTAGTAGTGTGTGTGTGTGTGTGTGTGTGTGTGTGTGTGTGTGTGTGTGTGTGTGTGTGGTCCCAGTGTCGACTAAAACTAAGACGCAAAAATGTTCGTCGACTACCGTTTTCCAGCAAAAAAAAAAAACTGAAACTGAAAATGAAAACTATTCAAGAGACGACGACTAAAACAAAAATTTGCTGCCAAAAACAGCACTGGTGTGGCTGGTCCACTGGTTGAGAAACAGTGTGCCGTCAGTATACAGTTCTTTACCGTCAGTATACAGTTCTTTACCGTCAGTATACAGTTCTTTACCGTCAGTATACAGTTCTTTACCGTCAGTATACAGTTTTTTACCGTCAGTATACAGTTCTTTACCGTCAGTATACAGTTCTTTACCGTCAGTATACAGTTCTTTACCGTCAGTATACAGTTCTTTACCATCAGTATACAGTTCTTTACCGTCAGTATACAGTTCTTTACCGTCAGTATACAGTTCTTTACCGTCAGTATACAGTTCTTTACCCGTTATTAGCACAGCGTCTTTGTTTTATTTCGTCAAATAGGTTTTTATTGAACAGATTATAAATTATTAAACAAACATTATGATATGAAATACATTTTTCTTTTATAGAAAACAAAAAATGAAAGGAAAAATACAAAGACAAAAAAGAGAAAGAAATCCCTCAACCCTCCCACCCATACTGCTCAGTGACACCGCCAGAGCCGGACTTACCGTTGGGCTAGGGTGGGCTGAAGCCCGGGGGCCCCCGACTAGGGGGGCCCCAAAAAAAAAAGAAAAAAATATATATATATATTTTTTTTTTTATTATAAAATTGTAAAGTGAAATCCAATTCAAGTGAAATGTGTGTATTGTTATTGTATTTAGTTGTATTATGGTTAAACCATTGAGAGCTTCTGCCTGCCTGCCTCTCTTTTTAGGGGCCTGGGTACCCCAAAATGAAAAGAAAATAGCCCACATTTTTTTCGGCCTCGCGGCTAAGCCGCTCGGCCAAATCGCAGGACACGCGGCTGTGCCACGCGCCCCAAGGGGGGCCCTCAAATTTGCTCCAGCCCAGGGGCCCTCAGCAAGGTAAATCCGGCTCTGGACACCGCATACTATAGAATAAGATGATAGAAAGCTCATGGAAAACATCTGAAAAGAAAATGGCGTACAGTCAACCATATCAATGGTATCCTGTCTATTAATTGTTTCTACTCAAGTAATGGACAAGGGGCAGACAAACCTTATCAAACTGTCTCTCCCTGTTTCTCAGGAAGTACCTTATTCTCTCAAGATGAAGTGTACTAGTCATTTAATTTAGCCAGTGCTTGAATTGCTGGAGGCTCCTCCTTTTTCCAGTGCGTCAAAATTAGTTTTTTTGCTGTAATCAGACCATTCTGTGCTCTCGTCAACATAGGCATGGAGTCTGACAAACCCAGAATAATTAGTACAGGATCGGGGTCAATATGAATACTCAAAATATCAGAGAGCGTCTCAAATATCTTAATCCAGTATCTTTGTATCCGAGGGCAAAGGGCAAAGCTGTGAAGAAGATTTGCATCTATTGCATTACATTTGTCACAGTGCGAAGAAATATCTGGGAATATGTTATGTCATTTTAATTTGGAATAATGGAGTCTATGTATGACTCGAAACTGGATAAGGCAATGTCCGGAGTTGATAGAGCACGCATTAACTTCTTCAAGGCTGTCTTCCCAGAGCTCGTCTGAAATTGAAGTCCCCAGCTCATTTTCCCATGCCAACTTAATAGCTGATGTAGTAGGTAGGTAGGTTTGCCACTTGAAATGATTCATAAAGATGTGACACTCTCACGTCTGGTACTGTATTATTAAGAAGGAACTTATCTAGGGATGAAGGTGTAGCTCTCTCAAAAGTGGCAGAAAGGTTACGGATGTAGTTCCTAACCTGTAGAAACCTAAAAAAGTTACTCCTAGGGAGTCTATATTTTTCCTGCAGTTGAGCAGCATCTTTGTTTTAACAACACATTTCTGTTGTATCACCCTTTGTTCTTGTTGCCTGTAGGAATTACACGCTGCCTTTGAAGAGGAAGCCAAGCTCCACGGAGGACCCAGACTGCTGCTCACAGCTGCAGTGGCTGCTGGGAATAAGGGACACATTGAGAACGGATATGAGATTGATCAAATCTCTGAGTGAGTAAATTGTCTGACAAGCTGCTCCTCGTTCCACAATTGCAAGATTTATTTTATATATGTTTTGAACATAGCGGTGGCTCAGGCTGGAAGGATGGCAACCGCAAGGTTGCCAGTTTGAACCCTGGCTCCCCCAGAGTTAGTGTCAAAGTGTCCTTGAGCAAGACACTGAACCCCTAATTGCTCCTGATGTGCAGGTTGGTGCCTTGCATGGTTAATTCCGCCGCCATCGGTGTGTGAATGTGTGTGTGTGAATGTGTGTGAATGTGTGTGTGAATGGGTGAATGTAATGCACAATGTAAAGCGCAGAGATTTGGAGTAAAAGTACAATATTTCTCTTCGAGATACGCTCTCAAGAGTTACAGATCTATTTGGGTTTGGTTACCAACTCTGGGGACCACCTGGGACCATCTCAAGGACCACTGGTTGAAAACCCCTGCCTTAGATGACTAATACTTCACACATTACCAAAGATTCTCCCGGTATAGCTATTATGAAAAGCATTAACTATCAACTTGACATCCATAATTCGGGCATGCTTTCAACATTTTCGAAAATCTTCTACTAAAAATAATGGTGGAAAGAATAGGACATCAGTAGCTTTAGAACGATTGATATTGATATTTGCTTAATTTGTTCTGTTTATTAGTAGGCTATATATACTAATTAAACTGCAATATTATATATATTCAAGTAAAAGCATTTCTTTGAAAAGTCTCAGCAATGCACATTAAAACACACCCACACACACACACACACACACACACCCACACACACGCACACAAGCACGCACGCACACACACACACACACACACACACACACACACACACACACACACACACACACACTACTGTCAGTATGTCATGATATAGAGCAGTTTTTTGTGTGTTTGTTTTCCTTTTGCATTCACTTAAGTTCTTAAGTTAATACTTCCTATTTTAGATTTAGATGTCTTATTTCTTTATTTCTTTATTGGACTTTTAAGGACGATTAATTTAAATTAAAAGAAAAAAAAAACTTTTGGCAGCACTTAAACTTTCATTCACAACATAGATTATCATTGTATTGATTGCCTGTGGAGATTAAGGTTGCGAAATCCTTAAGCGGAGAGATATCTTGCCAAAAAGCAACTGTGTGTGAGTGAATTGAGCGGCCAAAGTACATCACTGTCCTGACACTGTCCTGTCACTATACTGAATCTGCTGGTAGCTTCTCTTATCTAACACAGAGGCAGTATAAAAGAGAGCGAGTGCTGCTGCAGGAGCAGCTAATCATTCCAAACAATCGGCCGACACACCGTACTGCTGTCTGTCACAATGATGAACAAGAACACCAGTCTGAGGGTGCGTCTCCCAGTGCTGGTGCTGGTGCTCGAGGTCATTCTCCTGGGCCTGTACGCGGGCTTTGTCACCTACGATGACAATGCCAATGCCAAGTTCCAAAACAACGAGACCAAACCCATGGAGAACACCGTGTACCGCGACTATCCCTTCTTTGCCGACGTGCAGGTGATGATCTTCATCGGATTCGGCTGCCTGCTGGCCTTCATGCGCATGTACGGCTTCAGCGGAATGGTCTTCAATTTCCTCACGGCCACCTTCGCGGTCCAGTGGGCTGTTATAGTGCAAGGCTTCTTTCAGTTCTACCACGACGATGGCAAAATCCATCTCGGGGTGGTCAACCTGATCTATGCGGAGTTTGCGTGCGCCGTGGTGCTCATCTCTATGGGGGCCGTGCTGGGAAAGACCAGCCCCGTGCAACTTCTGGTCATGGCCTTCCTGGAGGTCCCCATCTTTTCTGTTACGGAGTGGGCGGTGTTGAAGTACATAAGGATCAACGACGCAGGTGGGTCCATTCTTATTCACCTGTTTGCCTGCTACTTTGGCCTGGGGGCGACTTTTGTACTGTACCGGCCGAGTTTGAACGAGGGGCACCCGAAAGAGATCACGAGTTACAGCTCCGACATGCTCTCCGTGTTGGGAACCCTGTTCCTCTGGGTGTTCTGGCCGTCGTTCAACTCTGCCCTGACCCTCAAGGGCGACGACCAGCACAGAGCCATACTCCACACGTTCATAGGCCTCAGCTCGTCCACCATGACTGCCTTCGCGCTCTCGGCGGTGTTCAACAAGAGAGGCAAGCTCACCATGGCCGACATCCAGAACGTGACGCTGGCCGGCGGCGTGACCGTCGGCGCCTCCGTCGACATGATGATCTCTCCCGTGGCCGCGTACGCCCTGGGCGCCATGGGCTGCACCGCCTGCTTCTTCGGCTACAGGTACCTGACGCCGTTCCTGGCCCGCCGCCTCAGGATCCAGGACCAGTGCGGGATCCACAACCTCCACGGGCTCACGGGCCTCATCTCGTCCACAGCGGGCATCTGCGCCATCCTGCTGGCCTCCGAGGAGACCTACGGGCCCAGCATGTGGGAGATCTTCACGCACCGCGCCCCGCCCGAGGGAGACCCCAGGCTGGCGGAGCTGCGGCTGCTCATTCCCGGAC
The DNA here is from genome assembly GCF_951216825.1 of Electrona antarctica. Classification (NCBI taxonomy): domain Eukaryota; kingdom Metazoa; phylum Chordata; class Actinopteri; order Myctophiformes; family Myctophidae; genus Electrona; species Electrona antarctica. Next base: position 52,281,929 of record NC_136790.1, read on the forward strand.
TGAAGGCCGGCCTGGGACGCTCCGCCAACGAGCAGGCCCTCTACCAGGTGGCCGCCATCTTCACCACCATCGCCGCGGCGTTCATCGGCGGGATTCTGACCGGCATCGTCATGAAGTTACCCAACCTGGCGTCTCCCTCGGACGAGTCGTGTTTCGACGATGAACTTTTCTTTGACGTGCCGTCTGACTTTGAAGGAATTGCTTTGTTGACGCCTCAGAGTAGCTCCGGGGACAAGAGCTCCAAGTGCCCAGACGACACGACCAAAGTCTGAGACTGAGCATAATGTAGGACATTGAGCTCTTTAAATTATTATTGGTCAAGAAATGAGTTACATGCTTATTGACGTTTGCCATAATATGTCTACCTATACTGTAGGAGGTCCCAAGGGTCAGAGATTTGGGAGGCTGGGAATTGAATTAATCCACTTTTTTAAAAGCCTGGTGTCCCAACTTTTGGGCATGTCCTTATAGGAGAGAAACTAAAATGAAGTCCTTTATCTAAAAAATATCCGATCTACAAGCTCACAACGATTGGCACCACGATACATTGTGAGCTTGTAGACCGGCTATTTTCGATATAATTTACACATTTTATTGTGCTTAAGTGGTTAAGAACTGTGTTCACCGTTTTGTAAAAAAATGTTGTTTTGTGGGGAATGTGCACTTATAAATGCAGTGATTAAAATGTGTGTATGTGCATGTTGCTGTGCTATTGTGATGTAAAATGATTATATCTGACAGCAATGTTCATATGAAAATAATGTCCTAATAAATCACACTTATGACTGCAATGCCGTTATTTTTATAACACGTTTACATGAAATAAAATACAAATTAAATCAATGAAATGCTATTTTTACCTAATATTTAAAAGAAGATACAGCTACAGTATGAAAAGCAGATACAAATAACTTTATGTTGGTCATAAACTTTGGTGCCTTGTAGTGACAAATGCCCGGTTAGCTTTTTCTGTCACCATAGCTTATACCCTGATATTAAAAGTACAGAAATGTGGCCTGGGTCTAGCTAGAGTCCACCTTGAGATCAATATCATCTAAATTCTAAATTAAACTGGAAGGATGTTAAAATGGGGGTAGCGAGGTCCCTTCTCTTAGTTCCAGTTAAGAGCTGCATTTTGAATGGTCATTTAAGGTCTTTAGGTCATTTATGTTGTGGGTAAAACATAGGTTAAGAAATGAGTAAAACAGTCTCTCTGTCCTGGCCTGAAAATAGAATTTTAGAAATGTATCAATTTGATCATTATAAATCACTTTTTCAAGGACTTTTACATTTGTGTGTTTAATTTGAAAACTTGCCCACATTCATAAACTTAAACCGGGAAAGCATCGGTGTCATTTTACATTTGAGCTACAAAGCATTATTTTAAAAACTTAGGCTATTCAAAAATAGCAGATCTACAAGCTCATAGCGTATAGGACTTTTGACAGAAAGGGGAGTTTTGAGATGGGTCATGATCAATGGACTGATCCAAGGTTTGTTAACTGCTCTCAAGCCAAAGTCGCTCATATCTAATCAGATCCCATTTGATTTAATTACTGGTGTATCTTTGCATAGCTAGGCTATACAGTTCAATGTTATCTTCAGCAACAATACACACACACACCTCTGAGACATCTTTGCCAACGTATCATTTTATGATAATGACCTTCGGAGGTGCTTTATCGTTGTGCTTTCAGCTGATGTTGGGTCTCGGTTCTCTCTGTGTCGGGAATGTGTCGCAATTGGGCGGAAAAATTGAAAGAAAGATGAAAGAAAGATTATCGTAAAGATGGAGGCGACTGATTATCGTCTGCCGGGCACGTGCGGCTGCTCATCTCTGTTCTATATGACGGAGACAGTATAGATCGTTAAACATTGGCAAAAAGCTGGTGTAAAGTAACTAAGTACATTTACTCGAGTATTGTGCTTAAATACAATTTTGAGGTATTTTTACTTTACTGGAATATTTCCAATTTTCTGCACTTTCTACTTTTGATACTTTAGGTACATTTTGACACCAATACTTTTGTACTAGTAGTACATTTTGAATTCTGGACTTTTGCTTGTAAAAGTGTAGGCCTACTTCTAGTATTGATACTTTTACTTAAGTAAAATATGTGAGTTATTTTTCCCCACCACTGGTCATTTCCACTGTACCATTTTCTTTTTCTTTTAACAAGCTAATTTGGGCTGATACCCTGTGCAGTGTGCATGTCTCTGATAGTGTATCTGATATAGTGTCACTTTGCATTGCACCAAGGATGCCGATCGCCCTGACCTGATGGTCCTTCCAGTTCACAAACTCATACATCTGATATCAGATATGAATGTATACACATCAGTCTAAATATTGTTGATCATCTTTATTTGTTGCAATAGAGGGTATGCGCGTGACATCATCATCAAACCAGGAAGTTATGCAGGAATGCCTACTGGGTGGCTAAAAACGACTTTCTGGCCTTGACAGCCCCATACATACAAACTGAAAAGTCATATCTAATTGCATTAAATGACATTAAACAATGTTAAACTCACTTTACCTGTCACTTTGCCACTCGATTTGCCATTCACTTTATGCATGCGCACACCCTCTATTGTTGCTCTGCGATTGAGAATGGAAGGCCTGACGTGAACTCTTAATGTATATATAGCTCAATGTGTATAATGAGTGAATAGGAACACCACATCTGGTTAATGGATGATTTGGATGTCCAATGCTTTGACTTATGTAATGCTCAACAATGGAAATTTCTACCAGACTCCAACGGCGCTTCAGTTGAATAACCTGCCTAAACGTTCGAAATTCAAGAACCTGCATTGCTCTTTCCGAGTGAAAAGCTATTGGACATTTACACAGCTGCAAAAAACAATGATTGTTGTCTCTCCATTATCTGTCTATTTATATTCTCTCTCGTGTAATTTCTCCCTCTTGCCTTAATTTATTGTAGTTATTGCCCTCATTCATAACCTTAAACCGGGAAAGCATCGGTGTCATTTTACATTTGAGCTACAAAGCATTATTTTAAACTTAGGCTATTCAAAAATAGCAGATCTACAAGCTCATAGCGTGTCACTTCGTGCAGCGCTATGATCTTGTATAGATCTGCTATTTGGGGAAAATCGTGAACATTATGTGCAAACCTTTTAACATTATTTTGTTAAGCAAAGATATAATCCTTGTTTCTGGCCAAACATGTAATTTTGGGGGTCCTTCACATGAAGACGTTTGAGCACCACGGATAGCAACATATACGTTTATCAGACAACCGTTGGGATTTAGAAGACTCAGGTCGGCCTCAGGCCTCAGGGTCCCTGCAGCATATCCCATTCTGGACGGGAACCCCTTTTGTTGTTTTAACTGAGCATTATGTGCCTGGGCCGTGGCTCAGCGGTCCAGGCACCTTGGCTGGTAATCCAGTCTGGCAGTGTGCCGCGGGTTCGACTCCCGACGGCCTTTACTGCATGTCACCCTCTCTCCCCATTTCCTGTCAGCCTACTGTCTGTCCCTCCATAAAAAAATGAAAATAAAATAAAAAGGCGAAAAGCCACAAAAAAAACATAAAAAAACAACAACTAAGCATTATGTTGTACTTTAGCTATTGAAAAATAGCAGATCTACAAGCTCATAGCGCGCCACCGAGTGGCGCGCTACGAGCTTGTAGGTCTGCTATTTTTGAAAAATCGTAAAAAAGCGGCACAAATCTTTGAATATATATTCTTTCAGAGCGAACATATTATGTTGTACTTTAGCTATTGAAAAATAGCAGATCTACAAGCTCATAGCGCGCCACCGAGTGGCGCGCTACGAGCTTGTAGGTCTGCTATTTTTGAGAAATCGTAAAAAATATATTTGAATATATATTCTTTCAGAGCGAACGTTTTTTTTATTTCGACGTCAGGCCTACATGTGATATACAAAGAAGCATGTTTTCTAAGAACTTGCTGCACGCTGAAGAACAGTACACCTTTATGACTAGTTATCATAAAATATCTATCGGTACCAAGTTTATCGTCTTAAGTTTATTGTCTGCACTTCATAAATTGTGTAATACAGCATCAATAATGCCACCAGTGCTAGTTTGAAGATCAAAGGTGTTACTTTTCCACTGTTTATTACAGGCATTATCGATGATCATATGATTGAGAGCAGATATTAAATACTATAACGGACATATTATATGCTCTTCTAGGTATTTGCTGGCATGGATTTTCCACAGTCATGTTCACATATTACATAATTATGTTCAATGTTCAATGTTTTTGTTTTTTCCAAAAGCAGTGCCTTATGTGTGACTGTCTGATAGGGCTACTTTGTTGTGTGGCATGCCAGCCAAAATACCAGCTCAATTCATGTTTACTGAGGCCAAAAAAAAAAAAAAAAAAGGCTTTTAAATCCTAAAAGTTTTCTGAAAAACCTATGTTTCTAACTTTCTATGTCAGTGGTGCTCAACTTTTTTCATGTCAAGGACACTCAGACTTATCTGTATTTGTCCACGGACCCCCATCTGAAAATATGTAGTTCCCCCCCCCCTCCCCCAAGAAGCAAAGATTTGAGTTAAAAACCTTCGCTCTGAAAGAATATTTATTCAAAGATTTGCACCACATTCTGAAGATTTTTCAAAAATAGCAGATCTACAAGCTAAAGTATATGACATAATGCTTAAAACACCAAAAGGGGTTCCCGTCCTGAATGGGTTAAAGCTGCACTATAGGCCTATATGTGACTTTCCTCTTCTACCCCGGACTTGAACCTGGCTCCCTGCGGAACTGCTGACATGTTTACCATTGAGCTAATAGAGTCTGCTGTTTGTGTGTGATGTCTGATTGCAATTTGATTGCTGCTCCAATTCATTTTCAATGGGAGTCACATGGTTTGACCAAACATTTGTGTTTGATGAGGGGGGCGCAATCAGCAATCAGCGATCAAACACAAATGTTTGATCAAACCATGTGACTCCCGTTGGAAAAGCATTGTGGTGGCCCAAAAAAAACAAAAAAAAGACCAAACATTGCTTGATTGGTGTTTGGTACGTGTGAATGAGGCCTCGGGGGATAAACTGAATCTTGACCTTCAGGTCACCATTGGTGTCACCGTCTCCACACCTTAGCGCAAAACGGTCTTAAGCTGCGCACTTCTTAAGCTGCGCGCAGCTTAAATTCTGAGTTTTTAGACAGCTGGTGGATGGAAAAGAAGCTCCACCTCCGCGGACTTTTTGGGCGGAGGAGAGCGTTTCCGGGAATCTGGCCGTCGCGCAAGTATTCCGCGGAGGTGGAGCTTAATTTCCATCCACCAGCTGTCTAAAAACTCAAGCTTTAAGCTGCGCGCAGCCGAGAACGTGCGCAGCTCTTTCGACAGTGTGGCAGCACCTTATCAGATCCTGTGTCTAGGTGAGACGTATATGACCTTTGACACCATCTAAATGTGTCAAAGCCTCACTAAAGGCTCACTACGTGACCTTTTTTTAACGAATGCAATGCAATTTTGTCCAATCTGTATGGTATATAGATTCAGTATGTACACTATAACTTATACAATCTGTATGGTATAGAGAGTGTTAATACAATATAACTTATACAATCTGTATATTAGAGTATGTTAATACAATATAAACTTGTACAAACAGTTGTATTTGGTCTCCCTGCTCTTCTGTTGTAGACATTTAGATCATTTAGAAGCCTTTGGGAAATGTGCATTTTGGGCGGGAACCCCTTTTGGTGTTTTAAACATTATGTTATAATTTAGCTGTTGAAAAATAGCAGATCTACAAGCTCATAGCGCGCCACCGAGTGGCGCGCTACAAGCTTGTAGGTCTGCTATTTTTGAAAAATCGTGAAAATATTTATTTCAGAAAACTGGAGGATTTAGAAGACTTTTTTTAAATGTTGAGGTCAGGCCTAAATGGGTTAATGTAACTTATATGAGAATGTAGAAATGGTCCATTTCATGCTCTTTGGTTAACCCATTTAGTCCTGAGAACAGACTCTACAAAATGTCTTCTAAATCCTGACAGTTTTCTGAAAACCCAATGTTTCTAATTATGTCAGAGGCAAAGATTTGACTTAAAAACGTTCACTGTGAAAGAATATAAATATTCAAAGATTTGCGCCACAATTTCACGATTCTTAAAAAAATAGCAGATCTACAAGCTGGTAGCGCGGCACTCGGTGCCGCGCTACCAGCTTGTAGATCTGCTATTTTTCAATAGCTAAAGTATGACATAATGCTTAAAACACCGAACCAGAATGGATTAAAGACCAAAAGCAGATCATTGCCGAAACCGTATAATGCCCATCATTGATTTTTCCTGCGGTTACTGTATTCACTTTTTTCAACACAATGCCTTCCACGCGAAGGACAACCTTCTTATCATACGTTAAAGGGTAACCATGATGAACTGAATAATCATCCATTAAATAATATAAAAGGTTATCTCCTCCTTCGAGATACCAGATAAGATGCCGGACAATGCAAAGTACAGGGCAATGTGCAAGCCGTGAGATGACATAGACATACCGTAGCCAATAGCCATAGTGCACTGTCTGTCGCTGGAAAGGAATGTTATAATAATGTTCATAAAACATTATTGTTTACTGTATAGAGGGTATGCGCGTGACATCATCGTACCTGGAAGTCATGCGGGAACGCCCACTGAGTGGCAAAAAACTACTTTCTGGCCTTGCCAGCCCATACATCCGAACAGAAAAGTCCTGTCTGATTGCATTAAACAATGTTAAACTCACCAACATTGCAGCTGTACGAAAAGCTTGAAGTTTGTTTCATAAAAATCCACCATAGAAACGTTATGTGCTACTTTCTGTCAAGAAATGCCCTGCATTTGATTATTTTTCAGAGTTTGGAAGTGCTTGTTTTCAATAACACAACATTTTGCTGCCTCCTGCATTATGTGACATTTAGAAACAGGTGGTACGCGCAGGACGGTTGAGTGTGCATACTCTCTATACACTGACACCACATAAGACAGGAACACCCAAAAACGTCACATTCAATAACAAGATATTTAACAATGAAATCAAATGAACAAATTATATAGAACAGATAGAGGTACAAGGGCCGGTGGTGTAGTCACATATGTCTCATCTAATCTAGCTTCTGAGCTAGTTGTACCCACAGTTGAGCCTGTACACTTCGAAAGTATTTTCGTGAAAGTCATCCTACATGAGAGCAAATATATCACAATTGGAAACATTTATAGACCCCCTGCAGCTCCTGCTGAATCCTTTAATTGCATTGTATCCACTATTAACTCTCTCAAGGATAAAAACGAGGTGAAAATTCTGGGAGATTTTAGGACTGGGCAGATAGATCTTCTAATACTGCTAAAGAATACTATTAGGAATCTGAATTTAACACAGCTAATTAGTGAGCCCACTCGTGTCACGCCCACAAGTCAATCCTTGCTCGACTGGATTCTAGTCTCCCATCCGAACAGATACATTAAATCAGGGATTATGTCTGACTGCTTCAGTGACCATTGCACCATATTTTTCATTTGGAAAATTAGGTTACCCAAACTCCCTCCTAAATTAATCCAAATTAGACAAGATAAGAAAATCAATGTTGACGCATTCATTAATGATCTAATTTAAATTAATTGGGAACGGTACCAAATCATTTCAAATGTTCACGATGCATGGACATTCTTACACTCAGAACTCACGAAAACTATTGATAAACATGCCCCTTTCAAAACTATTAAAGTCAAGGGTAGCCATCTTCCATGGATAACATCTGATCTTATAAGCACCTTCAGGCAGAGAGATAAAGCATGGGCTGTGTATCGTAGGACAAGAGATCCTTCTGACTGGGAGAAATACAGACTTCTGAGAAATAAAAGTAAAATCATGACTAGAAACTCAAAATCTAAATATTACAATGAATCCCTTACCAATGACTTTAAAAATCCTAAACAATTTTTGGAAAAAAATTAAAACATTAACCAATGCACCTGATAAAACCATGATTCAGCATAATCAGTTAAAAGTCAACAACACCATACTACATAATCCCCTTTTAGTAGCTCAAGCTTTCAACCAACATTTCTCCTCAGTCTGTACTCCTACATCTGAAAACCCACCTCTTCAGGAAACACTACCCTTCCTCTCTGCCTGACCTACTTGTTGTTAACTAGTTGTACGAACGCTTGTTTTCTATTGTTGTATTGTTTATTGGATCTTGTTTAGTCGATACACTTAATTGTTTTAGCTCATGCTCATTTGATTTAGCTATTTTGTCTCATCTGTTTAAGGAAATAGGTAGCTGATATATTGCACTTTTACCTTAGCGCTAGGTATACTCTTGGTTGCTTGTTTTTGCAGAAAATGCACTAAAGACTTCTGGTGATTAGTAGTTTTTGTTCCCTACCTATGTTGAATACACTTATTGTAAGTCGCTTTGGATAAAAGCGTCTGCTAAATGACTGTAATGTAAATGTAAAATGTAAATCTGATCCCTATGTTCTCACCAATACACCACCTTGCCACAGCACATTCTCTTTCAGGAGAATTACTCCTGTTGAAGTCCTGAACGCAATTAAGGACCTCAAAGTCTGCAGCAGTCCTGGCTTAGATGGGCGTCGAAGCCAAATTTCTCAAACTTGCTCAACACATTCTCATGTACCCTCTCTGCAACCTTTTTAATTTATCTCTGTCAACTCATGACATACCCTCCATCTGGACATGGTCCCGTATCACCCTAGCCTGGTTAATAAACCAGACCGAATCAGCCGTTAGCCAGGCTAGTATCACCCCACTCTACAAAGCAGGCAATCAACTTGATCCCAACAACTACAGACCAATTTCAATTATCTGCTCAATAGCAAAAGTTTCCGAAAGATTAATATACAACCAACTGTCCAATTATCTCTCAAAATACAACATTCTCTCACCTGTTCAATCTGGTTTTCGTCCAAATCATTCTACAACTACTGCTCTACTGAAACTCACCAACGACATACACTCTGCCTCTGATAATCGTAAACTTACCGGTGCAATATTCATTGATTTAACCAAGGCATTTGATCTAGTTGACCATTACCTCTTACTAGACAAACTCGTAATGCCTTACTTTGGTTCAACTCCTACTTGCACAATAGAAAACACTGTGTTGTCATTCAGGGCAGTAAATCCGACCTAGCAGTACAGGAACGTGGTGTGCCAGAGGGCTCAACCCTAGGCCCACTTCTGTTCTCCATCTTTATTAATGATCTTCCCTCTATTTTCTCTGGTTGTAACGTTCAACTCTATGCTGATGACACTGTCATATACACTTCACAAGCTAACCTTTCACAAACTCAGTCGACATTGCAACTACATTTTAATTATCTAGAATCATGGCTAGTAGCTAATAAATTACTTATCAACAAAACCAAAACAAACACTATGCTCTTCGGGACTAATCAAAATATTAAAGCACAAACTAACAATCAATCATTCAATATCTCGTCTTGATGGTACTCAACTGCATAGAGTTGAACAATTCAAATATCTCTGGCTCGACAAATCTATCATTTAAATGTCATATAGATAACATATTCCGTAAAATCAACTTCAGTACTGGTGTTCTATACCGTAACAGAAACTGTTTTACTTTTACAGTAAGAAAGAAACTAGTTCAACAAGTCATACTACCAATTCTTGATTATGCAGATGTAGTTTATCAGACTGCCACTAAAACAAACCTCCTTCCCTTGAACTCAGTATATAACCGTTTATGCAGATTTGTCCTTGACTGCCCATATTTGACCCACCACTGTACCTTGTACGGAAATCTCAATTTACCATCTCCCACCTCAAGAAGACAGCAGCACTGGCTGCATTTCATCTTTAAATGCATTCACTTCAATTATCCACAGTATTTGAAACAGCGTATGATACCATACACTTCTACACATCAACTTAGACATTGCTCACAGATTTACTTCAATATACCCACATCAGCTGGCAAAAAATCATTTATGTTCAAAGCTCCCTGTGACTGGAATAATCTACCTGTCCATATTCGTTCAATAACATCTTTTCATTTGTTTAAAACTGTGCTGTCCTCTCATCTCGAGACTACCTGTTCATGTTTTCATTAATCATCACTGTAACAGATCCATGATGCAATGATCCATGTGTTATGTCTATGTTATGTCCATGTTATGTGAAATGTTGTCTTGTTGCAGTTTTCTTTTTTCTCTTTTTTTGTTTTGTTTTTTGTTTGTTTTTTTGTTTATCTATGAATTGTATTGTTTTGTCTTGTCTTGTTTTTGTCTGGTTGAACTGTCTGTAAAAAAGTGTCTTTATGTATGAAGTGTATTTTGTGAATCGCGGACCCCCTTGAAAACGAGATGGTTCATCTCAAGGGATTGTTCCTAATAAAGAGATTTCAGACATCCGGTTTTAGCCTGGGGTAAGAATTTTCTATGGCTGCCAATGCAACTTGGTCCAATCCTTAATCACATACGGACAAACATCTATGCCGATGCTATCTAACTTGCGGAGGTAGCGTGCCTTGCCCACGGGCAACAGATCTTTCAACGTATGGCATTGCAAATACGTTTGATAATCGCTACTCTGCTGATGGAAGGGAAAGGAACTGGTCAGAAAAACGTGTTCCTTCCACTCGCTACGTCCGGCCGGGGAAACTCTCCCCCTGTCAGGTGAAAAGAAGCAGCTTGGACTCCTCATGCATAGAAGGAAGCATGAGATCAGTCCACTGCCCCCCCAGGTAGATAATTGACACTGGGTGAAAACATGGGTTGCAAAATCATGGGATAAAAATTATAGAAAAAAAATGTTATCTGCACTGCAGGCTTAGGCAAGTCAGATGTATAACCTTAATATTGTGAGCTTGTAGATGGGTTCAAGCCCATCTTGTTTATCTGTAAAGACGATCGGACCGATTAATTAATCAGTCCGATCGGTCCAGCGGTCGCCCAGCAGTCTGCCGTCACCCAGGCGGATGCGTGCACGCTAGGGCATTAAGCAACTAGTCGACTAGTTTATTAGTCGACTAGTAAATCCCTATGTTGTTTTGTTGTTTTAATTTTTTCCCCGATTTTGTAGGCCTCAAGATCAGGTAGATTATAGTTATAGTCACCATGTACACAGTTTTTCAATGTACAAATATTTATTTTCCCAAAAAAAAAAGTGAAGTTTTTTAATTTATTTTATTTTTTACATAATAGGTAGTTAAACAACTAGTCGACTAGTAAACTAGGCAACTAGGCAACTAGTCAAAATGACTAGAAGTGAATGCCCTAGTGCATGCGACCTTGCAACGTCGCTTCTCGCCCTCAGGGCGTCTTACTGGTATAGAGGCTATGCGCGTGACATCATTGAACCCGGAAGTTATGCGGGAACGCCTACTGAGTCGCAAAAAACTACTTTCTGGCCTTGACAGCCCATACATCCAAACAGAAAAGTCCTGTCTGATTGCATTAAACAAGGTTAAACTTACCAACATTGCAGCTGCGGAAAGCTTGAATTATCCTCTTTCAATCTGCAAATTTCTGTTTAATAAAAATCCACCGTAGACATGTTATGAACTACTTTCTGTCAATAAATTCCGTGCTAGGTGATTATTTTCGAAGTGACAGAGTTTGGAAGCGTTCGTTTTCAATAACACAAAGTTCTGCTGCCTCCTGCATTAGGCCTATGTGGCATTTAGAAACAGGTGGTACGCAGGAGTGTTGAGTGATTTCCAACGAGCGCTTCCAAACTCCATGCTGCTCAATGTTTTGCCACTCAGTCTAGATGAGGGGGCGTGTCCCGGTGGAAAAGTGGCATGATCCATGATGTGGCAAAAATGTATTTTTCTAATTAGTCATGGCATCTGTATGTGTAAAACAGGTTATGCTTAGCTCAGTTAGCTGCTATATGCCACCTCACCAGAGTCACCATTCCATTCTCCATTACAAAATGCATAGTGCTTGTTTGCAATAATAAAAACTGAAAGAAAGAAAGAAAGAAAGAAAGAAAGATAGAAAGAAAGGCAAGGCCATTAATCAAATCAGTGAGATAGTTTTCACTCAATTTAATTTTGTGGGTTTGAAAAAAAACCTGTGGTACTATAGCCACTCCCCACACGTTGATAAACAGCTCCACCTTGTGGTGACAAGTCAAGCTGCAGAAAGCTACAGCAGTAGAAGCATCTCTCAGACAGTGGAGGAAAGTAAAGGAACTAAGAACATTTACTCTCAAGTACTGTAGTTTGCACTGTACTTTTATTTACGAGTATTTCAACTTCTACTCCACTACATCTCAGAGGCAAATATTGTACTCATGAAAACTTTAGTTAGGCCTAATCAGGCCTATTACCACTACCACTTTAACAATATTTCATACTTTGGCTATTCAAAAATATCATAGGCTACCGTCTACAAGTTCATGAGCTATTGAGCGTCGCAGTCCCGCCCCCTACCATGGCACAGGAAATGAATCACAATGCATTTTTCCCATAGACATTTCAAAAAGTATTTATTTAAAGACCTTTTAAGCGTTGTACGAAGCCAACTCGAGTAGTGACAAATCATGACAACACACACAATATTTTGGACCAAACAAATAATTACAAAGAAGAAAAACAACAAAAAAAGTGTTGTAACCTTCCGTTTTTTATACTTTCTAATTCTTTGTTTGGCCCAAAACATTGTGTTTATTGTCATGATTTGTCACGACAAGAGTTGGCTTTGTCCGCGGCGTAAACGTCTTTAAATAAATACTTTCTGAAATGTCTATGAGGAAAATGAACGGAGAATCATTTCCTGGGCCATGGTAGGGGGTGGGACTGCGACGCTCTATTGCTACTGGGAACAAGAGATGGGGTCGGCGGTAAAATATGTATAATTTTGGGAGTCCCTGACATGAAAAGGTTTGAGCACCACTGATAAAGTAGACGAAATGAAAGCCTGGGTATCGAGGCTATCAGGTCTGTGACACTTTTTTGATGAATTGAACATGGTGGACCCTGTTGTAAACAAGTGTAATGCTTAATTGGGTCGTCCACTCACAGTTAACAGCCTTTGTATTGAGTTTGTGCTTGAAATGTACTGTAATTCTGGAAACTGTTAATCAAATTTTCAATCAATCAAAAAAACTCAGGTGTTGATGTTTACCTGTTCTGAATTGTTGGGTTGTGGCCTCCCCCCCAGTAACATGTAGGCATTTTAAACTGGAGTAATGTGTGAGTATAGATTATGTTTGTGCAAAGCTGAACAAAGAAATGGGTTCACATATTTTCTGTATTGTATGTGATATTGTGTATAACAGCAGAAGCCTCCCAGAACGGCTGGAAGACCCACATATTTCCAGTAGAAGTGGGAACTAGAGGCTATGCAGCAACATCTACGACAAGTCTGTACATAACGATGTAATGAGTTGAACCATGTGATCTGCTTCTAAGTGGTTAATTGCAATTACTGGACTGGTCCCCACCTGTCTCCAGCCCTATTTAATGAGTTTGTTGCTCTGTGTTTTGTTAGCCCTGATGAAGACTGTATAGGTCGAAACATGTCGGTTTAATAAAGTTTTCCTCCTTTTAACATTAAGTGTGCCCGTATCTCCTCTTTGCTCTATATCGATGTGTTATCCCGATTGATCCCAGGAGCACCTTTTTACTATTTTTACATTTTTTTATACCTACACACCTCCTGAGCACCTGGTTGCCTCCTTGCCTCTGTTGAAGAAGATTGGAGTGAGGGGTCGCTCCCTCCACCAGGCAATCAAGTCTGTGTCAAATGCTGCAGAAAAAAGCAGCAACTGGCTGTGGATAAAAAGGAAGGACAACAACTGGGCAGCCAGATAAAGACCAGTGGTATGCGGTCAGGCTTAGGCCTGACTCAGGGAGGAGGACGCCCCTGCCATGCAGAGTCCAGTGGTGAATATGGAACGGAGGGGGGTGTACCAAAGCAAAGTTCTTTGTTTACCCAGGGTAAGTGGACTAAGCTTGAGATGCTTGTTTACAGCCGCGCCCTGCTCATAGAACATTTCATGGTTGGGGTTCAATGCCTTGCTCAAGGGCACTTCAGCGGTGGTAATTTTAACGTGCCGGTCCGGGGAATCGAACTGGCGACCTTCCGGTATCAAGACCGCTCCGCAAACCGTTCGGCCACTGCTGCCACCTGGGACGCCAGGCACACCGTTGAGCCCTCTGGAGACGTAGTGGGCCAACATGAAACGTGGAACGTGGATGAAGCAGGGTGCCCACCTGATGACCTCAATGAAAGTCCTTACACTCCATGTTCACCACTCCACTCTGACCTTCAAGAGCGCTAACTTACCATAGGGATTGAAACATCTAGTTCTATTAGCTATACTAACCTGCATGAATTATGTCAGCTGCTACAGGTGGAGACAGGGGTCTTGTTCTGTGTAACCATTGAGGAGAGTTTGCCAAACCATTGAGGGGCGCCTCATGTTTTTAACGTATGAGCTATCTGGTAAGGTAATCCTTTTTTTTTTAAATTTTTATCCCTCGATTTTGTAACCCATTTTTTCACCCCTGTGCCAATTATCTAATGTGATCCTGGGCTCTCTACACACCCTCCGCCAACCTAGTCCCCATATATGGGGGACATGGGGAGAGCAACGGACTTGAACTCATGCTTCCTTCCTGCCTGAGTGTCCAAGTTGCTCCTTTACACGTGACAGGGGGGAGTTTCCCTGGTTGGACGTAGCGCGTGGAAGGAACACGTTATTCCAACCAGTTCCTTTCCCCTCCATCAGGCTGGCCAGGGGGAGGCAGTTTGTTTAGAGACCAGGATTACTGCATGTTTTTGTGAGGGTACCTACCCCGTAATCCTTTTATTGGTTTGCCTATTTTTATGTGTGGCAATTTGTAGATGGTATATTGTGTTTGTATATTTGTGCTAATGTATATATTTATGTATCTGCTATTGAACCGTGTGCTTCCATTGCTTGTATTGAACTATGTGCTGTCATTGCTTGTAGGTCCATGTGGAACAAGCAGCACCGTCCTAGGGATTGATTGATTTGAAATATTTATCAAGGTACATTTCGAGCACAACTCGATACAAAGATTGTTAACTGAGTGGACGACCCAATAAAGCATCACACTTGTTTACAAGAGGGACCACCTTGTTCAATTCATCAAAACATTTAGAGACGTACAAATAGACACTTCTATATAGCCAAAGAACAGAACAGGTAAAAAGAGAGTAACAGTTGCTGCTACAGTAGCTATATGGTTGATGATGGAATCAAATCTGTAGTCTTTTGACTATCACACCATTTAGTTTTAGTCCTATGAAAATGTTTAGTCTTAAATCCAGTCTTAGTCGACTAAATACCAAAATAGAGTATTTAGTTAACACAATTAATCCTGTTGCATTTCAGATGACTACATACAAGACAAACATTTGTATTACTTTGTAAGAATTTAATGGCGCAAACAAAACCACTGATTACAAAGCAAACATTGTACAAATTGGAGGAGGAATCAACAGTACTGTATTTGTAAGATGCACACTTTACTTGGGGTGAGTGTAAAATCAGACCAGAAGACAAATATATATATATATCTATCAATCTTCATTCCTACTCTCACTTATGGTCATTGGTCAGGACCGGGGAAAAAAAATAAGATTGAGGATACCGGTAAAGGCGGACAAAATGAGTGTTTTGCAACTTACAGTAAGCAAGAACAGTGCAATAATACATCAAATGCATAGAAATGTTCATCTAGGATCATAAGTATAAACTAAGAACCCAACATCTGTCTAACAGTAGAATATCTGTACAATGAAACTATAAATATACACTACAATGCTATAGAATGCTAAATTAGCCTAGATATTTAAGGAAATTCACATGTGAAGAGAGAGGTGAGAGAGATTCCATATCGGCCCATAAACATACAAGCTCAAAACGCACTGCAACACGTTTTGGGCTTGTGGATCGGCTAGTTTTTGCTATTTTCCCCATCCTGAAAAGCCCCTTTCAGACAGGAACCCCTTTTGGTGTTTTAAGCATTATGTTATACTTTAGCTATTGAAAAATAGCAATCTACAAGCTCATAGTGCGGCACCGAGTGTCGCGCTACGAGCTTGTAGATCTGCTATTTTCTGAAATTATGAAAATGTGGCGCAAATCTTTGAATATATATATATATATATTCTTTGAATATATAGTGAATGTTTTTAACTCAAATCTTTGCTTCTGGGGGTGGGTCACTGGAACAATATATTTTCAGATAGGGGTCCGCGGCCAAATACAGATAATTCTGGGGGTCCTTGACATGAAAAAGGTTGAGCACCAACTGACATAGAAACTATAGGTTTTTCTGAAATCTGTCAGGATCTAGAAGACATTTTTGTAGAAGCTGAATAGAGACGGCACCCGGATGAAACCCTGAGGCGAAATGGACATAGTGGCCGAATTTGATATTGCAGCGTGGGCCCAAACACATGAACGCGCTGGTCCGTTGACTATCATTGTGCACGTTCACGATGACACGTGAACGCTGAATGCCTGCAATGATAGTCAGCGCGTTTATGTGTTTGGGCCCAATCCATCCCAGAATGCACTCTGTTCCTACCCAGAATGCACAGTGAAATCGCCTCATGCGCTTTTGAGCAACTTAATGCAAGTGGATGGGAGGAGAACTCGGGTGCCGTCTCTATTCATATATACTCTAAGGTCTCGGCCTGCAGGTCTAAAAGGGTGGTTTCCGGGCATCTAGTGCGGCTTAGTCCTCCAGAGCGTGTCCCTGCGGACGTCATGGGCGCACCTCCCGACCGGGGGGTACGCCCATGTCACTGGCGGAGGGCACGTGATGTCTTTGGCCTCCTCGGAGCAAAACTCTCGGACCTTCTCAAACAGGTACCTCTGCCTGCACACGCTCAGGCCGGGCGGATCTTGGACAGAAAAGCCGCCCGCGGGGGGCTGGACGTCAGGGCTGCACAGCAGCTGGAACTCGAAGGGTTCGGCGTGACAGTGTGCCTTCGCCGTAACCACGCCAGGCCTCCGGGCGTCAAAGCTGTTCACGGGCATAGAAGAGAGTTCATTTCAATATGTTGTATGCTGTGTATATACCCGGGCTGCCCAAAAGATAGATCGCAATCTACCAGTAGATCACAAAAGGCTGTGCGGGTAGATCACATGACATATGCCCCTAAAGATATATACAATATTAACAAATTTGGCATCTGGTTAGGATGCCTCTCGGGCGTCTCCCTGGGGAGGTCCTCGACGCACGTCCCACTGGGAGGAGACCGTCTCCCTGGGGAGGTCCTCGACGCACGTCCCACTGGGAGGAGACCCCGGGGCAGACCAAGGCACAGTTGGAGGAAATACATTGAAACAAACACAATTCTTTGGGCCGAACAAATAATTAGAAAAAAAGAAAAAGAAAAAAAAGGGTTGTGCCCTCCCTGACCCTGCCCTTTTTTTTCTTCTTTCCAATTATTTGTTCGGCCCAAAAAATAAATTTGTGTTTGTTGTCATGGCTTACAGGTCTTTAAAGGACCACTTCACCACTTTTCAACATCTCTTCATATAATTGGTCCTCACTAATGTTCATGATAAAATACCACCATTTTTTCCTACTCAGTCTGTGTCTCATAGGAGGGCTTTGGGTAGTTTGGACACCCGTCCACCAGTGACATCATCATTAGGCAGATTTTCTTTTAAACAAGATTTGTTTTAAAATATATTTAGATTTTTATTATCGTGAGAACGATGGCTTCAACTTTTGCATTGCAACTTTTCAGGAAAAGAAAGCCTGCCGTTTCTATTAGCTTGGATTCACCATCGATGATGGGTTTCTGAACTGCCCACAGCCTTCCTATGAGACACAGACTGAGTAGGAAAAAATTGTGGTATTTTATCATGAACATTAGTTAGGACCAATTATAGGAAGAGAAGTTGAAAAGTGGTGAAGTGGTCCTTTAAATAAATACTTTATGAAACGTCCATGGGGAAAAAAACAATTGGAAATTGTCTTCCGGGCCGCTCGTCAGGGTGGGACTGCGATAGCCTGGCTAATAAGCCAGACTAATATCACACAACACTGTCGCGGTATATTAGTCTGGGCTGGCTCCACTTGGATTTCATTTCCCGGGGGGCGGGTTCAAACATTTTCTCTTTGACGCAATTGGTCAGAGCTACTGTCAGTCAAAAGTCTCAAGCATTGAACGTCACTGTACCAAAGCCCGCCCATATTGCATACCGTGTCCCGATTGGTCCGACCTGTTCTCGGTTGTAGGAAAGAGGCGTGCTACTGAGCCTCGCCAGACCCTAATCCGCTGGTAGGCAATTTCTTTTTGCCAACGGCTGATTGGTTTATTAACCAGGCTAGGACTGCGACACCCTAATTCCATACATGGCCTGTGGCCCGCAAGTGGCCCCCACCTCCACTGAACCCCTTTTGGTGTTTTAAAGCATTATGTTATAATTTAGCTACGAGCTTGTAGGTCTGCTATTCTTGAAAAATCGTGAAAATGTGGCACAAAGCTTTGAATATATTCTTTCATCTTTGCTTCTGAGGGGTTCCTGGAATAACATATTTTCAGATGGGGGTCGGTGGCCAATTACATATAATTTTTGGGGTCCTTGACATGAAATATTGAGAACCACTGATACAGAAACATAAGGTTTTTCAGAAAACTGTCAGGATTTTGAAGACATTTTTTAAATTTCGATGTCAGGCTAAAATGGGTTAATGCGGCCCTCGGGTTAATATCGGAACACTGATATATTATTGATTTCAGCTGTTACAATTTCAAACATGCAAACATGACCCGCTTTAATTACTTACAGTCTAAATTAGTAGTTTGCTGAGTAGTATTACAAATAATGTTTGTCTTTTTTTATGTCCAATATATTTGTATTTAGTTCAAATTACTTTTCAGGATCCCAGCAAAAACAGCCGATCTAGTTCAAGTTCAAAACGCGCCGTGATGCGACACGTTTTGAACTTGTAGATCGGCTATTTTCGCTACGACATGCATGCAATGTGGCCCCTCTGGAGTGAGTATGGAAATATAATGTCCCTCTCCATCGTCAAAAAGCCCTGTACTGTACAATGACCAATTACCTGAAGTGCCGGTATCTGTCGAAGTGTGGGAAAACTCTGAAGTACCTACACAGCCTCTCGTGCCAGTTGTAGGCTTCGACCAGAATTGTGCCGTCCTCCTCTCCTACGAGCTGGGGGATGTTCAGTTGCTTCTGCGGCGTGCTGTCCCTCACGACCCCAGCGATGTCCGCCAGCGTCTGCACCCGGGTCCGCCTGAAGGCCTGCTTGACCAGGCCAAAGAGCGCGTCGGGGCCGGACGCGTCGTGGCCCGCGGGCCGGAAGTGGAGCTCCACCTGCTGGTGAAGGCCGTGCATCGTCCGCCAGGCGAAGTACTCCAGCAGGCCGTGGTTCTTGTTCTCCTCGCTGGTGCAAAGGTCCACGCGCGTCTCGCCGACCCCGTAGTTGAGGAAGAAATGGTGCAGGTAGTTTATCTGGTGTGTGGTCGGTTCCCACGGCGCCGTCATCATTCCTTCGTCGATCAGATAACTCACTTGCTTCGGCATGCCGCCGCAGCAGACGCCGAAAAGGAGACACTTGCGTGGAATCAAAAAGTACAAGGGCCCGGGCTGCTGAGGCTCGGAAGGGTAGTGCAACTGTGAGTGAAAAACAGAACAAAACAAAGATACATTGAAATCAACATCTGCATATACCACAGTATTGGCTTTATGGAATCGTGCATTTTCATTCATTCATTCAAGTTTTATTTATTCTCGAAATTACACCGAGTTTCCCGTCAGTTTGTGTGTTGGTCGGCCACGTGACATCACGTGACATCACGTGACATCATCAGGGATGGAGAACCCTTATGTCATCAATATTGGCCAGCAACTCTACATCTGTCTTACTACAGTGGTTCCCAGGGGTCCTCGAGTGAGTTCCAGGGGGTCCCTAGCTAAATGATAGTTTGGAACCAAATGGACCCGTATGGGTCTATAACTCTGAGTGTACAAATGGAACCAAATGGACTCATTGGGGTTCCATTTGTACACTCTCAGAGTTCAATTAACATTGATTTTACAATATAAATTGGGGGTCCCAGAGATAGAAATTCCATTTAATGGCATTTCTATCGGTTGAGAATGACTGCTAGAACCATAAAAATCTACTCTTATGGGGGGTCCCTGGAATATCTTTTCAAATGGGGGTCCGCGGGCTGATAAGTGTCCATTTGGGGGTCCTTGACATGAAGTTTCTTTTGTAATTATTATTATTATTATCATCCCATTTAGGCCTGGGGCCGATTCTAAAAGAGACTTCTATATCCTGACCTAAGTTTTCTGAAAAACTTCAAATATTTATATAGCAGCAGCACATTTGTTTACATTTTTGAATACTGTACATACTGTACACCTTAGTATATATGAATAGAGACGGCACCCGGATGAAACCCTGAGGCGAAATGGACATAGTGGCCGAATTTTATATTGCAGCGTGGGCCCAAACACATGAACGCGCTGGTCCGTTGACTATCATTGTGCACGTTCACGATGACACGTGAACGCTGAATGCCTGCAATGATAGTCAGCGGCAGCGCGTTCATGTGTTTGGGCCCAATCCATCCCAGAAAGCACTCTGTTCCTACCCAGAATGCACAGTGAAATCGCCTCATGCGCTTTTGAGCAACTTAATGCAAGTGGATGGGAGGAGAACTCGGGTGCCGTCTCTATTCATACTCTAAGCTGTACACCCCAAAATGGGTTCCCGGGCCTGAAGGGGTAAAACACCAGAATGTGTCATTATGTTTACCTGTTGTGCAAAATCAAAACTGTAGCTCATAGTGATGTTCCTGCTGGCCGGGAAGGAGGGGGCTAGCGACAGACGGGACTCCTCACAGGTCCTTCCGCATCGGGCGTTCGTCTCCTGGTACAACGACTTCTCGGCGTTCATGAGGTCCAGGTGCGTGAGCAGCGCGTCTCCCCTCATGTCGTCCGGCAGCTGAGCGAGGTGGTGGCACCAGAAGCACAGGTCCACGGGTTCCTCGCTCGATATCT
This sequence comes from Electrona antarctica, assembly GCF_951216825.1. NCBI lineage: Eukaryota > Metazoa > Chordata > Actinopteri > Myctophiformes > Myctophidae > Electrona > Electrona antarctica. The sequence goes on from NC_136790.1 coordinate 52,302,956, forward strand.
GAGGCAGGAAACGCTGCCACACCCTTTTGAAGTCGCTCAGATTAACAGCGCGCCCTCCTGCAAAAGACAGTTTGATTTGAGACAATTACAAAAAATAATGTTGTAATGCTTCTCTTTATGATTGGGTGGACCCCTAATATGGGAAAATGTGTTATGCCTGAACATTTGACACTTTTGGCTAGAGATGTGACGTTCGTGAACGAGTCGGATCATTTGAACGGCTCTTTGAAAGGAACGATGGGATCCGGTTCACAGTAGAAAGCCGTTCCTTTTTAGAGGAGGAGGGGGGGGGGGTTTCAACCAGGGCCGGTCATGAGCAAGCTGGCGCCCTAAGCAGGATACACTGGGGAGGCACTGGGGGGGACACTGGGGAGGCACTGTGGAGGCACTGGGGGGGACACTGGGCACTGGGGAGACACTGGGGAGGCACTGGGGAGTCACTAGGGAGGCCCTGGGCAGATATTGGGGAGGTACTGGGGGAACACTGGGCAGACAGAGTTTTTTTTTCCAATTTCCAGTAGGCTACTTTTACTTCTACTCCACTACATCTCAGAGCTTTGTACTTTTACTTCACTACAATTATTTGAAAACGAGTTACTTTTAACCACTTCAACCCTATACATTTCGACCATTTGAAAATAGCCGATCTACAAGCTCACAATGCGTCGCAACGCGACGCATTGTGAGCTTGTAGATCTTCTAATTTTCAATAGATGTTGTACACACATTTTGAACTTACCAAGCTTTTCTGCAGCATGTTTGTAGACGCGCCACACCGTGGCTGTGTTGAAGCTGCACGGCAGCTTCCTCGTGTTGAAGTACTCATACCCGGGGCCGGGGGGTGGTTTCCCCCCGTGGTGGAGGAGAAGACGGTGTGTGTTCGTCCGCAGGAGGACCGCGTGGGCCTCGGCGTAGTTCACCAGGAACTCCGCGACTCTCAGCGTCTTCTCGTTCTTAGTCCGACGGAACTCCTCGAGGGCGGCATTCATGATGGATCCGAGTACCGGTAGTATCCCCCCGCCGCTGCAAAGGCAAAAAGAAAGGCTGTGCTGACAGACTCAACGTTCTCTTCTCGGCAAGTAGTAAACGTCTAAAACAGAGAGTAAACGAACACTATTTATGCCTGGTCCAAGCAATTGAGGGAGGCGTGGCATTGATGTACCCAGCTTCAATAGCCCACTTTGGCATATTTGCATTATAAAGGTCCAGTACCAGTAGTCAGTGGTCCACTCCAATGGCCCAGTCAAGGATGGGTGATAAATTCCTGTTCTGTTCTTTGACTATATAGAAGTGTCTATTTGTACGTCTCTAAATGTTTTTGATGAATTGAACAAGGTGGACCCTCTTGTAAACAAGTGTAATGCTTAATTGGGTCGTACACTCACAGTTAACAGTTTTTGTATTGAGTTTGTGCTTGAAATGTACTGTAATTCTGCAAACTGTAAAATACATATTTCAATCAATCAATCAAAGCTATGGATCAGAGCTAGGATGGGTGAAACAATGAGCAATTATAGACACCGTACCCTGTTTTAAAAACTAAAACCCTTTTATATAGTTGACCGGAGTCCCCCAGGGCTTTATACTGGTGTCTCTTCTCTTCTGTGTCCGCTCTACAATTAAATATCTCCACACAGGGACGTGCACATGGCATGCACAGACATCAAAGGGGGCTCCACTCCACTTCAGCCCCTGCCCCTTTTACCCGTCTGTAAAACAACTGCCCTCTCCAGACCATGAACGCAGCATTTACTACATGGTGAAAGAAATGCAAATGCCCTCCTCTCCTTTCCATGCCATGCCATGCCGGAAGGCAGCATTCAGGAGAATTGCTCTTTTTCCATAGTCTCCTGAGTCCTGAACTTGAACGCAGCATTTTGCATTGAACAACTTTGTTTTTCGAAATCCACATCGTTACACGTCATCTCCACTAGCTAAAGAGTGCTAGGCTGCGCCCCGAAAATAGCTGATCTACAAGCTCTCAACACGTCGCAACACGACGCGTTGTGAGCTTGTAGATCAGCTATTTTTGCTATTTCCCCTAAGTGCCCTCTTAGGGGATTTCAGCCCCTGCCTCTCTAAAACTCTCTGCGCGTCCCTGTCTCCACTGAAAATAGCCAATGTACGCTTTATAGCTATTTTCTACCAAGGTTCCAACTTCCCCCAGAATATGGATGCTGGGCCAAAGTTCTTACAGTATTATAAGTTAAGTTATTATAAGTCAAGTGGGCCATGGAATGTACATATAGCCTATAGAGCGTCGCAGTCCCGCCCCCTACCATGGACCAGGAAATGAAACCCAATGCATTTTTCCCATAGACAAGTATTTATTTAAAGACGGTTACGCCACGGACAAAGCCAACTCGAGTCGTGACAACTCATGACAACACAAACAATATTTTGGACCAAACAAATAATTACAAAGAAGAAAAACAACAAAAAAAGTGTTGTAACCTGCCGTTTTTTTCTTCTTTCTAATTATTTGTTAGGCCCAAAAATTGTGTTTGTTGTCATGATTTGTCACGACTCGAGTTGGCTTTGTCCGCGGCGTAAACGTCTTTAAATAAATACTTTCTGAAATGTCTATGAGGAAAATGAACGGAGAATCATTTCCTGGTCCAGGGTAGGAGGCGGTAGCCTGGCTAATAAGCCAGACTAATATCACACAACACTGTCGCAGTATATTAGTCTGGGCTGGCTCCACTTGGATTTCCTTTCCCGGGGGGCGGGTTCAAACATTTTCTCTTTGACGCAATTGGTCAGAGCTACTGTCAGTCAAAGGTCTCAAGCATTGAACGTCACTGTACCAAAGCCCGCCCATATTGCATACCGTGTCCCGATTGGCCCGACCTGTTCTCGGTTGTAGGAAAGAGGCGTGCTACTGAGCCTCGCCAGACCCTAATCCGCTGGCAGGCAATTTTTTTTTTGCCAACGGCTGATTCGGTCTGGTTTATTAACCAGGCTAAGGAGGCGGGACTGCGACGCTCTATAGGCAAGGCAAGGATAGCTAGAATTAAAACAACAAGGGAATTAAATGTGCTCTAGTCTATACACCAGAACATGTACGTACAGGAACTGCTTCTTTCCTTTCCTCCAAGGTGGAAAGCCTGGTGATGTGAGGGTAACGGGTATGATATATATATGATATATTACTTTATTGTCAGTTCGCACTGAAATTCGTTTTGCGACCCAACGGCCTTGTATGCAACACATATACACATTTGACATAACACAGGACAAAAAATAGAAATAAACGGTCGCCCCAATTCCATCTCGCCCCAGCCTTTTCCCGCCGACCTCACGCCGACAGCTCGGTGCGGCGGTTCTTGTATTCTTTATTTTGTTTTACTGAGAATAAGGTTAGAAATAAGTTTAGGGTTAGGCATAGTTTTTTTACTGGTGTTAAGTTTAGGAATAGGGTTAGGTTTAGGCATAGTTTTACTGGGGTTAAGTTTAGGAATAGGGTTAGGTTTAGGCATAGTTTTACTGGTGTTAAGTTTAGGAATAGGGTTAGCATAGTTTTACTGGTGTTAAGTTTAGGAATAGGGTTAGGTTTAGGTATAGTTTTACTGGGGTTAAGTTTAGGAATAGGGTTAGGTTTAGGCATGGTTTTACTGGTGTTAAGTTTAGGAATAGGGTTATGCATAGTTTTACTGGGGTTAAGTTTAGGAATAGGGTTAGGTTTAGGCATAGTTTTACTGTGGTTAAGGTTAGGTTTAACCGTTTAAGCATAATTTACTTAGATTACTTTAGGAGTACCAGGCCGCGCTGTTCCGCCGGCTGTACGCCCGGGGCGAGTTGGTAAAGGCGAGGCGAGTTGTTTTGTATTCACGTGAGGTTAGGTTACTGTCTTACTGAGACAAGTACAGCAAGGAAATGAGACCAGTGTCCATGACATCACTGGCACTTTGAAATACTAAAATATCTAAAGACACGTATTACCCACATAAAAAAACCCAGGAAAGTGTTTCTTGTCTCCCAAACATTGTTAAAATAAGATCTGGTTGCAAAAGGGGTGAAGTGGCCCTTTATAGGGAAAAAATATATGTTAACGTTTAGAAGATTTAGAACACTTATGTCCTTATGTGTGTAAAATGTGAAATTAGATATTTTAGATTTTAGCAGTGAGCCCAGTGTCTCTATACTTCCTGGACTACAATTCCCATAATGCTTTGGTGCACTGCTCCTCCTTGTGGATAGGGGGATGGCTGTCTTACAGCCTGGGCACACTTGAACTTCCATGCGTGGACAGAAGAAGCTGTGTTTTCCATCATTTCAGAGTTTTTAGACAGCTGGTGGATGGAAATGAAGCTCCACCCACACGGCAGAGGAGCTTCATTTCCATCCACCAGCCGTCTAAAAAGCCGGAAGAGACCCCGGGAGTCAGCTTCCTTTGGCTGCGCATGGAATCTTAGATGTGCCCATACCCTTACTGAGACAACATGTAGTCCTGCAGGAAGTAAGTGAGCCCATGACATCAGAGACACTGGGCTCACTGCTAAAATCTAAAATATCTAAAACCACATATTACACACAAAGACACGTTGTGTCAGGAAGGCCATGAGTATTATGACCGACCCCTCCCACCCCTCCCACCATCTCCTTGAACTCCTGCCATCTGGTAGGAGGTTCAAGAGCCTAGGAGGAAGCACCAGCAGGCTGTCCAACAGTTTCTTCCCCCAAACCATCAGGACACTGAATGCTCGCCACATATTGCCCCCAAGGCCAACATCCTGAGAGATGAATAGCGCTTTACACACATGCACTTTGAATGCATCAGCACTTTCTTCTGCCAAATGTTGTCTGCTCCTTTTACCTTTTAATGTTTTTTTAAAAGGCTTTGCTTCTTTTTAATGTGTGTATTGGTTTTAAATGTGAAGCATCATGAGCCGTGGAGAACGGTATTTTGCTCCCCTGTATGCCCAGTGTATATTGTGGAAGTGACAATAAATCTGATTGATTGATTGATCGATTGATTGATTGATTGATTGATTGATTGATTGATTGATTGATTGATTGAAGACCCCCAGGAATGTGTTCCAAATCTTCTAAACGTCATTAACATATATTTTTTTGCAAAACGGGTGAAGGGTGCCTTGCGTTTTGAATGAATCACCAACAGCATCAGCAGCAAAGCACCCCCACACCTTCACACCTCCTCCATGCTTGTGACTGAGAGCCACACGAACACATGAAACCATTCGCTCACCTTCTCTGCATCTCGCAAAGCAAAGGCAAAGCAAGTGGAACCAAAAATCTCACATTCCATTAGACCAAAGTACAGCATGGCCACTGGCTGGTCTAACGCCCTTCCCTTTTATAAACTAATAATTCATATTCTTGTTCATATTCTGGTTTGGTCAAATTCATTTCACTCCTATGCCACCAAGATGTGGAACGCCCTACCAACAGTCATTAAGAAATGTGAATCCCTTGACTCCTTCAAAACTGCTCTCAAAAGGGGCACCTACAATAAACCTACCTAAAAGGGCTGCAATTAGAAACTGGCCCCCGTAAAAGTCTGATTTCCTGTTTTTTTTTGTTTGTGTATATTTGTACGTCTCTAAATGTTCTGATGAATTGAAAATGGTGGACCCTGTTGTAAACAAGTGTAATGCTTGGGTTTGGGAAAGGTTTGGGAACCGCTGCTTTATGGTGTCGTCCACTGTATTGAGTTGTGCTTGAAATGTACTGAAATTCTGCAAACTGTTAATAAATACTTCAATTAACCAATCAATCAAACTCTTTTGTTTACAACATAATTCCATACGTGTTCCACACACACACACACACACACACACACACACACACACACACACACACACACACACACACACACACACACACACACACTAAACAAGGGACTAAATTCATTTCGCTCCTTTGCCACCAAGATGTGGAACGCCCTACCAACAGTCATTAAGACATGCAAATCCCTTGACTCCTTCAAAACCACTCTCAAAGTGCACCTACGGATGGCTGCAATTCGAAACTGGCCCCCGTAAATCTTATTTTGCTCAGTGTGCTGACTATCTTTATTTCATGTAGGCTGTTTGGCCTGCACCTTCGACATGCTTGTTTGGAGGATCTGATCGTTGTCTGGTTGTGTCGGGTCTCTCATTGTGAATAGTTGGGGTTTCAAGTGTGAGACAGTTTACACTTGATTAGGTTAGTGTTGGATTGTTATGCAAATTACACCAAGTACAGTCACACGTTGCAACCAGTGTTGTTTTTGTCGAGTCTAAAACTAAGACGAAAAATGTTCGTCGACTACCTTTTTTCACTGACAAACTAAATGGAAACTAAAGTCATTTCATTTTACACTTGGTTGCACTGAAAATAGCTGATCTACAAGCTCACAACGCGTCGCAGCGACGCGTTGGGAGCTTGTAGATCAGCTATTTTCAGCAAGTGTAAAATGAGCCATTACGACGGCATCAAGTCCCGCCAAAATACATTTGAAAGAAATACATCTTATGACATTTAGTCGACTAAAACTAAAACATTCCAGGTGACTAAAATATGTCTAAAAGTAAATGAAGTTTAATTCCAAAGACTAAAATAGAAATTTGCTGCCAAAAACAACACTGATTGATGCAACAATCCACCCCAATGAAGTAGTGTTGTCATTGTGGGTGTCTACACCAGCAGCATATTCTATTTACATACAGTATAGTCCATCCTAAAGGACCTTTAAACATGATAAGGTAGGACTTTTTAAATCAATCACAATTCTCCATATGCAGACCGCGGCCATCTTACCATATACGTTAATGGCCTAGGTGCTACCTTAGGTGCAACTTCCAATGGCAGCCCATTCATCCGAACAGAAAAGTCCCATCTAATTGTATTAAACAACGTCAAACTGACCAACATTGCAGCTGTACGAAAAGCTTGAATTATTCTCTTTCTATCCTCAAAGTGTTTGTTTCATATATAGGCTACAAAATACTATTTTTTTAAATCACTTAAAAACATTGGGAGAGGTCACACAATTGGATTGATGTGCTCTTGTACTTTGACCTGAGATCAGATTCTAAAAATGTCTTCTACATCCTGACAGTTTTCTGAAAAAGCTATGTTTCTATGTCAGTCGTTCTTCGATTTTTCAAAAATAGCAGACCTACAAGCTCGTAGCGCGGCACTCTGTGTCGCACTATGAGCTTGTAGATCTGCTATTTTTCAATAGCTAAAGCATAACATCTTTGGCAGTCTAATTGTAACCCTGCTAATAAATATTTGAGACTGGACCAAAGCATATGGTACAAAATAGTTTATTTAATAGAAACATATTAACAGATTACTTTATTTGCATATACAAATGTTTAAAAGTGTTAAGAGATTGAAGTTGAACTAGAAATGGGGAGAATGGTTAACAAACAAATACAAATCATACGGTAGCAATTCAAATAACAAACTCATACAGGTTAAGACACAATATCACATACAATACAGAAAATATGTGAACCCATTTCTTTGTTCAGCTTTGCACAAACATAATCTATAAGCTACTCACATTATCCAGTTTAAATGCCTACATCATGTTACTGGGGAGGCCACACCCCAAACAATTCAGGACAGGTAAACATCAGCACCTGAGTGTCACAGACCTGACAATATAAAACATTCTCATTGTAGGGGCTACATAATGTACTTGAATGTACCGGTAGATATTTAGACAGACAAGTGTCAGTTGTACTGATTGTTGCTAGCTTTGCTGTCATGCTGTAGTGTGTCCACTAGGTGGTGTGCCTCTTCCCCCTCCTGGCTGAGAGTGAGCAGTAAATTAGTAATAACATATGCCACATAATAATAGTATAATAACACTAATAAAATTAATAATAACAACAACATAAATCAATAATATTAATATCATATTAGAATATAGTGAATACAAATATAATATTGTTTGACATTTTGTTTCTGATTAATTGAAAATGGTGGACCCTGGTGTAAACAAATCTTGTGCTTTTCATGGTGGTCCTCAAAGTAGCAGTATTTTGTATTGACTTGTGCTTTCGTTTGAAATGTATCCATTCTGCATACTGTGAAGTAAACAATTTCAATCAATATCAATCAATCAATCAATCAATTCAAGACAGGCTATTATACACCAAATATCTCTATTCCTCTCCCCTTTCCTGATAACTACTGATGTCTAAACCAAAAATGGACTAGGCCTACTCCCACAGTCCAATAAATATAATAATTTTAAGTACCAATAAATGAAGGGCTTTCATCATATTTAATTAAATGAGAACATTTGTGACCCAGGCAGGGGGCGTGGCTCTATTGACGTCACGTCAGTAGAACTTCCTACAGTGGCCATCTAGTGCCAATCCTCGTGTAGAAAGAACCATTCCCCACTACTGTACTGCGCTTACCAGTGGTGGTGACAAGTACTCCTACTCAAATGTGTTACAAAGGTTTTGGCATCAAAATATAAAATATTTACCAAAAGTAAAAAGTATTCATGCAGAATGTCACATTTGTATAAGTTTTCAAAGTGAATATTTTATTTTTGAGAAAAGCAGCTAGAACTCCAAGCTCAGTCACAACGCGACAAATAGCCTATGATGAAAGTGTAAATTTGTAATAATACTCAATATCAATAAGAAAAGAATAGTAGCCTAAGCCAAACGTTTTCAAATAGTGGAGTAAACCAGAAGCCTCTGAGATGAGGCATGGGAGCAGAAGTGAAAGTATTGAAAAATACTTAAGTATTAAAAAGTAGGCTACTAAAGTACAATTTACAATTTAGGCATTTAGCAGACGCTCTTAATCCAGAGCGATTTACAATAAGCAAAAACAAAAAGCATGGCAATACATCACATACATAAAAAGTAGTTATCATGAAACATGCGTAAGCTAAGAGCGTAACAGTGGAATATCTATATAATGAAACTATACACTATACTATACATATATATACTATAAAGTGCTATGACTACATAAAATGCAAGTCTGTATAAGTCTGTATAAAATGCTATCTAAGTCTACATAAAGTTCTATCTAATGTACTAAAAAAGTACATTTAGTACATTTAGTAATGTATTAAAAAAGTACCTCAAACGTGACTGTGCAGTGTGTACTTGAGTACATGTACTTGAGTAAATTACTTTCCACCACTAATAGGCGTGTCTATAGTTCCCTCATCATCCCACCCCTTTCTCTGTAAAACTACCTTTTCTTCCCCGACTGCTGATGTGTTACAAACCTCAGCCTTGAAGAAGCTGCAAAAATGTTCACGTTTGGCTCAAAACTACTCCTGGTCTTCCTCCTGGCCTTTCCATGTGGATTAATATCCATCGGTAAGTCATTTATTATATTACAACTGTTTGTACAACAACCTTTTTAGACTGTGTATAAATACGTTTCAACTTTTTTTTTGCCTGGAATTTCAGAGCACGTTAACATTGACGTGGCATTAATCAAACAACCCTATGGTTTATTAAGTAAATCAACGCCTGGATCGTTGATTTACTTAATAAACTATAGCGTTGTTTTATTAATCGATCGATGAAGTTTATTACTTTTTACGCAGAAACGTTTGAAAACTATGAATGCGCGTCTTTGAACGTGTCGTACAAAATGCCTCCCCAAAACGTTGACCCATGTTTGTTCGCGTATGTAGTCAGTACTATGATTCCATTCCACGAATGTACAAATGTAATGAAATTGAATTGAAAGAAATGAGCAGTAGGACAATAAAGAGTTCCAGGTGATCGCTGGAGTAATAATAATTGTCATTGAGTCCAACATAGGATGCAAACTACTGTATACACGCAAGTTAACGGGTCTCCGCGTCTGGGACACGTCACCATAGAGAGAGGGTCATAGAAGCCCAGCTCTATCTTTCTTTACTTAGCTAAAGATTGGGCCATTCACTCTCAACCCATTGAACATTAAATAAAGAATGTTATAGTTAAAATAAAATAAAAATATCTGGCCTGACTGAAAACTAAAATGATAATGACAAATTGACAATTATTTCCATTGTTGATTCTTTGACTAAATAGTGTGCCCAATCTAACGACATATTTACAAACGCATTATGTTGTTAAGCACGTTGGAACACTGTTCAAAAAGGTGCTATTTAAATAACGTTGATTATTATTATTATTATACAGTAGGCCTATGCAGCCAATGTAAACACATTTGAACTCTTATAGGCCTATGCTACTTTATCTGGCATAAGATCTAGAGAAGAAGGTGAAGATTACTCTTTTAGAGTAAAGGCTATTTCTTCAAAAACAAAGCCACACTTTCCTTAAGTCGATCAGTGTAACTATAGACACCTCCAAACACCAAAACATCTGGCCACTGTGGCCATGCATGTTGTAACGTAATAATGTGTGACTTCAACAGAAATTAATCAAGCCTCATTTTATGATTATTTATGGTTAGTATCACCAATAAGCCATGCTGCTGTAAGCTGGCACTAAAATAAGGCAAGTTGCAGGTCTTGGTTTCGAATAAAAGTTACTTGTTTAGACTGCAAGTCAGGACAAGTCGAGGCTGCATTGCTGCAACACCCTGTTTTAAACATTAATGGAATTTAGTTTCTAATAAATGATCTTATAGTCTTCCAGTTCACTTCTCATGGACTACGAGACTTCACCATTGTGATAAACCCATAATGTCACTCAATCTTGTGGTCTCTGGGACAGTTTAATGTCCTGTAGAATTATTTTGTGCTTGAGGTTTATATTCTCTCTCTTCCTATATAATCCTTCAAACCCATTCAGGACGGGAACCCCTTTTGGTGTTTTAAGCATTATGTTATACTTTAGCTATTGAAAAATAGCAGATCTACAAGCTCATAGCGCGGCACCGAGTGCGCGCTACGAGCTTGTAGGTCTGCTATTTTTGAAAAATCGTGAAAATGTGGCGCAAATCTTTGAATATATATATTCTTTCAGAGCAAATGTTTTTAACTCAAATCTTTGCTTCTGGGTGGGGGGTCCCTGGAACTACATGTTTTCAGATGGGGGTCGGCGGCCAATTACATATATTTTTGGGGGATCCTTGACGTGAAAATGTTTGAGAACCGAATGAATTTTATTCTCTCTCCATAATGCAATCCTTCATGGAAACATTTTGAGAAAGGTTTCAACTGATCTACCCGTTCTCACTGACCCTGCAGGCCAGGTTTCTGCCGACTCCGAGTCCGCAGAGGAGGAGGACATGGCTCCAGACGCTGCCGTTGATGAGGAGGTCGAAGAAGATGAAGACGAAGAGGAGGAGGTCCTCGTTGAAGAAGATCAGGTGCCACCAGGCTCGGTGAGCAGAGTTATTTATGACATAACTGCAATTATATATATTGTATTATTGTCAATCCTTTCCACGTGGAAAGATGTGCAAATATTTTAATACATAATTGGTCGTGGAAATGCCACATCTACAAGCGCACAACCTTGTAGATCGGGCTATTTCCATTTTCCACTATTAGTGTTTTCTTTAAAAGTATAAAGCTATTAAATATGTCAGTCATTTCGTTGTGTATTTAGGAAGGTGATTTGTCATAGATCTGCCCTGTGCAACTTCAAAGCCTAAAAGCCAGACGGAAATGGAATTTGTATTCATAATCTGAATTATGTTCTAGTGTTCAACAACAACAACAACACAACGAAATCGTTTAATCGCAATTGTTTGTGTGAAAAGTATTCGTCAAGTGACTGAAATTCCATAATTGCGACAGCTGCTGCCCCAGTGAGTTGTTGACTTGTTCCCATATGCATATTCGGGTTGTTAACAATGCCGTGATGCGTTCGGTCATCCATGCTGCTCAGGACACGGACGGCGATACGGACGAAGATGCCCTCTCGGTGGACGTGACCTCACACCCTGAAGCTGACACCACCATCCTCTTTGTGACTGGCGAAGGTTAGTCGACGACCTCCTCTTTTAGAATCACTCACCACTGCCTTGTACCGTGTTTATTAATACAGTCATAGCAAGTTTTTGATCCTAAAGGAACAATTCCCCTTAGCCAGGGGAGACATCATGCAGAGGCTCTGGGCCACTACTGCTAGTCACACACAGTAAAAATGAAATACTTGCTGCCTCTTTTGGTATCATAATGTTGTTGTTTTCAAATGACACACAACACCTTGCTGACTGTGTGTCCAGAATTGGGCTGATACTACAACCAGAAACATGAGTTATGTCTTCGTCTTTCATTTCAGAGTTTACTGCCAATGAAATAGTGAAGTTCATGGTGGGTTTCACCAACAAGGGAAGCCAGGACTTCGCTGTGCAGTCCCTGGAGGCCTCGTTCCGCTACCCGCAAGACTTCCAGTTCTACATCCAGAACGTAAGTGGGCTCAGAGAGAGAGAGAACACTCCTGCCAAACTATTTACGCGTCCCGTGGAGATTGATTGCACATTTTTTGTTGTGTATAACAGTGTAATTGATCATGCTGTTATACTGACAACATGGACAAAAATAATCTATTCTGTTTAGGCGCCATAAGCATAACCGTCATACACTCCTGAAAGAAGATCATTTTCATTTAGCTACCCCAAATTAAATACCATGTTTATTTCAATTTCATTTGGGGCTTATACTTTCACCCGAGTAAAATAAATCACTTTGATTAATTTAAAATAAGTGCATTGTCCATTTTAATGTGCAACACAGTTTTATACAATATGTAGTGGGGGCTTCATCTCTCAGCTAAGGGGTTATTCTTGGCCTGAAAATGTAAAAACGTTGAAGACCCCTGACTTATTTTATGTGTTGTGCAGTTCACAGCGTTGCCTCTCAACACCCTGGTGCCGCCCCAGAAACAGGCCTCCTTCGAGTACTCCTTCATCCCAGCTCTGCAAATGGCTGGCCGTCCCTTTGGCCTGGTCATCCTCCTCAACTACATCGACGGCGAGGTAAGACCAGTGTCCACGATGGTCTAATAAACAGTGGTTCTCAACCTGTGAGTCTGTGACAACCCAAGGCAAACATTTTGGAAATAGCCGATCTACAAGCTCGTGTTGCAAGGCCTTGTGAGCTTGTAGCCTGCTATTTTCACAAAATGTATCTGTGGAAATGAGTCAATCATAATGTAATGTCTCAACTATTCCAAATGCTTGTCAGGGTGGGGTCCCCAGTTCAAATATGATTATTTTGGGGTGTCGGGCCTGAAATGGTTGAGAACTAATGGTCTATAATAAAAAAATTCTGTGGTAACAAACACTGGACGTGGTTAACCCATTTAGGCCTGACGTCGAAATAAAAAAACGTTCGCTCTGAAAGAATATATTCAAAGATTTTTATGATTTTTCAAAAATAGCAGACCTACAAGCTCATAGCGCGCCACTCGGTGGCGCGCTATGAGCTTGTAGATCTGCTATTTTTCAATAGCTAAAGTATAGCATAATGCTAAGTTAAAACACCAAAAGGGGTTCCCGCCCAAAATGGGTTAATAATATTTGACCACCTACCACAGTGTGATTATTTTTCAGTCAAATCTACATGTACTACACTCACACTGTGGAGAAATGTGTGATTTGAACTTAAGGCATTTTCTAACCAAGTGGTTGTTCCCCATGCAGGGCAACACATTCCAGACGGCCATTTACAACCAGACTGTCACCATCGTTGAACTAGAAGATGGACTGGACGGAGAAACGTAAGACTTTATTTTTGCATTCAAATTCATGTTATAGGCCATCATAGGTAGTGGGTCGCACACACCAAGACTGCAGTTCAAATAGTTTATTTCATATTTGAACAAATACGGACAAACGTTTCGGCTATCCAGCCTTCATCAGTGTGGCACACTGAGGGGCGGCGGTGGCTCAGGGGTAGAGTGCCTGGATGGTAACCGTAAGGTTGCCAGTTCGAACCCGGGCTCCCGCAGAGTTACTGTCGAAGTGTCCTTGAGCAAGACACTGAACCCCTAATTGCTCCCGATGTGCTAGTTGGTGCCTTGCATGGTTTCCGCTGCCATCGGTGTATGTATGTGTGTGTGAATGGGTGAATGTAATGCACAATCTCTGTAAAGTGCCTTGGATAAAGGCGCTATATAAATGCACCATTTACCATTTATGAAGGCTGGATTAGCCGATGAAATAAACTATTTGAACTGCAGTCTTGGTGTGTGTGACCCACTACCTTTTATTGTTTTGAACGGGTAGCGCACCTATAGTCAGAGCATGGTGGTCATATGAAGAGTATAGGCCATCATAGGCCACTCAGCTGGTCACGAGTCTCACATCATGTTTGGCTGTTCAGGGAAGCAAGACTAACTCTAAAAGCCCTGATAGCGGCCCCTAGAGAGAAACTGGGGGTCTAAACCAACATTAAGTGTATCTCTAAAATGAAAAATATAATTAAAAAAAGAAACCCATCACTGCAACAAAAGTAATCTACAAACTATGATGTAAAAACAATCTCAAACATTGGCCAAATTGTCAAATATTTCCTAAGCAAAAATGGTCGAGCATTTAGATCTGTCATTTTCACAATATTCCACAATAGTCAAACTAAATGTATTGCCTCAACTTTTACAATTCCAAGTCCCCAGTTCAAATGTGATTTTGTGGGGTCACTGTTTGAAAGGTTTGGGAACCCTTTCGCTAGAGTCTGTGCTGTCTGTGCTAGGGTACTACAGTGTTTGTGCTAGGGAACTTCAGCTAGTGTACTTGAGCAAGTCACTGACCCCAAATACTCCCGAGGAGCAGGTTGGTGCCTTGCACGGCTTCCTCCACCACTGAATGTAATGCACCTTTTAACCCATTTTGGGGCGGGAACCCCTTTTGGTGTTAGCATTATGTTATGCTTTAGCTATTGAAAAATAGCAGATCTACAATAGCTTGTAGGTCTGCTATTTTTGAAAAATCGAAGAACGACTGACATAGAAACATAGCTTTTTCAGAAAACTGTCAGGATGTAGAAGACATTTATAGAATCTGATCTCAGGTCAAAATGGCTTAAAGTGCTTTGGATAACAGTCCTGTATAAATGCTACATTTACTGTACCACTTTGTGTGTGTGCCACTGCCAACCATTTACTGTAGAGTCCTCACTCTCTCACTAGTGGGTCGACAATGGAAAGATGGATGGAACATTTTAAATTATGATGATCAGTGGCAGAAGAATGGGGGTGTAATATTTAATAGTCACCGAAGGAGGTGCTAGTGCAAAGGTCATGGAAGAGTAGGGTTCAATATTCAATATTGTTTTTCTGATACTTTTGACGAATTCTAGAATGAAGCAAAAAAAATAGGGATGCCAGGTTGAAACTGGTTATTCAAATCACGTTCTGGAATTTCATTCCACTATTTAGAGCAGCGGAAAGAATAATGATTTTTATACTATATTAGGGAGCAGACATCACATTTATAGAAGCAAACGTCTGTCATTGAATTTGCCACCCTTGCCTTCCACAGTCAAATGACTCCATTTTGTTGTAACGCCTACAGAATGTTCATGTACATCTTCCTGACTGGACTGGTGGCCCTGGGGCTCTTTGCCGTGTACCAGGTTATGGAAACCAGGACGGTATGTGTTGTCTTTGATTCATATCTTCTCATGTTTGACATTATGGGCTCCATTTTCGTCACCGCTAAACCTTCTTTGCCTTATTTTACTATTTTGAAAAACATTTTTGAATAGTTTAACTAGCCAATCTACATTGACACATTGTGAGCTTGTAGACTGGCCATTTTAACTATTCAAAAATGTTTTGCAGAATAGTATAAAAAGGCAAAGAAGTTTAGGGATAAGGGGTTTAGCGGTGACGAAATGGAGCCCAATATCTCTACACATTGTGCCCCCATGATGGCATGACATTATTAGACTATGCATAGTTGGGAGTGGGACGGGTGCGGGTCTTAGGTGGGTGAGATACAAAAAAAATCAATTGTGATTAATACATTCTGCAGCGAAACGGGGTGGGGGTGATGGAGGGGACTGTCGAAGAACCACACACCGAGAGGCCATTTAATCAAGTTGATGATAATCCTAACCACTTAACCCATTCCGGGCGGGAACCCCTTGTGGTGTTTTAAGCATTATGTTATGCTTTAGCTGTTGAAAAATAGCAGATCTACAAGCTCAAAAATCGTGAAAATGTGGCGCAAATCTTTATATATATTCTTTCAGAGCGAACATTTTTAACTCATTTGCTTCTTGGGGCTGGTCCCTGGAACGACATATTTTCAGATGGGGGTCGGCAGCCAATTACATATATTTTTGGGGGTCCTTGACATGAAAATGTTTGAGAACGACAAACAGGTTTTTCATAAAACTCTCCGAATCTAGAAGGCATTTGTAGAATCGTCCTCAGGTCTAAATGGGTTAAGGGCTCTAGTCTAGACTTCACTGTATATCAAATAGTGGAAAATAGACACACCTATAAGCCCACAACACAGTCAGGTTGTGTGCTTTAAAAAAATGCAATTTTTTGCCGATTTGTTGGCCCATTTCTGCAGACTATTATTGCTGACTTTGACAGTTTTTCTAATGTTTCCAGAGAAAGAGAGTGGCCGTGGCGATTGAGAAGGGCACCGGTGGTGGTATGAGCGATGTGGATATCAGCTGGATCCCCCAGGAGACCCTCAACGTCATGACTCAGAGTACGTTTCCTTTCTCAAACAGTTCTCCAGTACAGGGGTTCTCAACCCGTGGGTCGCGACCCCTCGGGGGTCGCCAAATTATTTTAGGGGGTCCCCAAATTATTTTCAAAAAAAAAAAAATGTTGTTTTTTAAAATTTTATTTTCACGATTTTTCAAAAATAGCAGACCTACAAGCTCTTAGCGCGCCACTCGGTGGCGCGCTATGAGCTTGTAGATCTGCTATTTTTCAATAGCTAAATTATAACAATGCTTAAAACACCAAAAGGGGTTCCCGCCCAAAATGGTTTAAGGTTATTGTAGCAGTCAATTTATATTGGGGGTCGGGAGGGGGCGGGGCGGGGGTCCCGAGACGTTGCCAAAGCATTTCCGGGGGTCCCCGGCCAAAAAGGTTGAGAACCCCTGGTCCAGTACACTGCGGGTGCAAATTCGGATAATGCGTACTGTATAGAGCAGTTGTTTTCAACCCTTTTGATATAAAGGTCCATTATTTATTTAGCATTATTTGATGAGACTCACACCCCAGGTGAGAGAGCACGTGACATCATCAGGGATGGAGATCCCAGATGTCATCAATATTGGCCAGCAACTCTACATCTGACCTCAAACCCTTAGATCTCCATATATGGAGCTGACCTGTTCTGACATTTCCATATGTCGATCCTTCTCCATCCATCCAGTTATTAGTGCAGCCGTGCCCGGGCAGCCGGCGAAAACTTAAGAGGCCTGAAAATTAAGATCTTACCCCCCCATGCCAAAGCGCCAGCGCTCGCCCAGCAGTCTGCTGTCACCCATTCACATATGTTGATCTTACCCCCCCATGCCAAAGCGCCAGCGCTCGCCCAGCAGTCTGCTGTCACCCAGGCCGATGCGTGCACGCGACCTCGCCCTTTAGGGCTTCTCGCCCTCAGGCGTCTTACTGGTAATGTTTATGTTTCGGCGCGCAGGCGTTCGTCACAGTTCGTAACACTGACGGAGGCCTGCGTGCCGAAACGCGTCAGTTGAACATTATTTAAAAAGTTTCCTAATACTCCTACCGAGAGAATAGTTTCTTCTCTATATTTGTTTGTCTTTTCCCAGTTGCAGTAGAATGCATTAGAATGAACCTCCCTCTCGGCTATTTCTCGCTGCTTAAAAGATTCTGTGTTCTCTCCAGAGTCCTTTGTCCGCTAAAGTTGTTGTTTTTGTGAGTTGTGACTTTCATTTTTCTCTCTCACACACACACACACAAAAGTAACGCGATGTAAATTGGCTTTCTGTCTTTACAGGCAAGGCATCCCCGAGACAATCCCCGCGGAAAAGAACCAGAGGAACAACGGATCAATAAATTAGCCCCGCCCAAAGCTATCATCCTACTGTCTGTCAGACTTGTAAAGTCTTACTTCTTCATCCACTACAAGCAATCAGACCCCCATTACCAGGCCTGGAATCCTCTCCAGCTCAGGCTTAATGTCCAGTATTCATTTCGAGGCAATACTCTGGCCTCTTCATCACGCTCTACAGTTGTTGGTCTGTAAAACCATTGAGTCTCAGGACACTGGTGTTATGGTCAGAACGTGGCTACGTTCGGACACTATTCTAGCTGGACACTCACTGACAGGATTAGCCTTTTCATGCATTTTATTTTTAAAGTGCTTGTGCCAAGTGCGAAACTTTACAAAAAGACTTGTATTTACTTTATTTGCCTTCGTGGACCATGTGGGGCGAAAAAAAACATGTGAAATATTAAGACCTTCCAAAGAAAGCTGGAACTCATGTTCCAGCCCCGCGACTCCTTGTTCGCCCATATAGGAATGCTGTGAATGCAATCATGTTGAATCATAGCTTTTCTTTGGTTTTCTTCTTCCTTGTTTTTTTTAAAATTTTGTATTATTATTTGGTTCTGTACTATGTGCCTTAACTCTTGAGCGTGTACACATGGAATTTGTTCACTCAATGTTATGGGAGAAATTAAAAGGTTTGAGAACCACTGATCGAGGAATAAATAAAATTTTATAAAATGAATTCCATTGATAATTGTTAATGTGCAGCTACAAGTTAGTAACATTATAATGTGAATGAGGGTATAAAACAGTCGTTCAACATCAACTGAAGCATAAAGGGCCTTGCAAACGGAGCGATAAAACACGCCTATAGTTCATTGTCAATGAGACCTGCGTTTTTGCTCGGGAGAAGTCGCGGTGCGACAACGCAAGCGTGTTTACGTGAGCGCGGTCCCGTGAATTTGTTGTGCACGTACTCGCAACAACGCCTACGTTCCTCGCTTCACGTTTGCAAGGCCCCTATGACTGTAAATGAAATATCAAGTGATACATTACGTGGTATCGGAATGACATACAGTCATACTCGCCGCTACCAGCATTTTAATCAGTATTGAACAGATTGTTTTACTGTTATTGGTTTGGGAACAACTCTAATTGTCTTTGCACTGATGCTTATATACATTTCCAACATTAATTTCAAAGTATTTTCCAGCTTGACCTACCGGTAGTTCCAGGGTCATGACCTACTGTCTTGACCTACCGGTAGTTCCAGGGTCATGTCGGCAGCTCATCGCAACAAAAAGGTTTCTGCAGGATGCTTAATGTTGACCCAACTATACTTCTGTTCCCCTGGCACATGGTGGTGCCTTTTTAAAACCCATTAAAACCGGGAAAGCATCCGTGTCATTTTAGATTTATTTGGTTATTTAAAAAAAGAGGGCGCACTTATCATCGTACATCACCATACATCAGCTCATTCCGGCCAATCAGAATTTGCGTCCTCACCTTCGTCTTCAATGTTTGTGTTACGCAAATGTTTGTGTTTACATGAACACTCAATTGTCCATTCATTGGCATTTAATGTTTGTTTAGGACAATTTGGGTTACACACACCAAAAGCTGGACATAGGACGGGCTATCGCCCCTGATAAGCAGATATATGGGGATCTGCTATTCTTGCAAAATTGTGAAAATATTTGCATACAGTAGGCCTATATGAAAGCGAACATTTTTAACTCAAACCTTTTGCTTCTGGGGGTCTCTGGAACAACATATTTTGAGATGGGGGGGGGGGGGGGGGGGGGGGGGGGGTGGTCAGTGGCCAAATACATATAATTTGGGGGGTCCTTCAGACATACTGCTATAGCAACATACGTTTTTTCTGAAAACTGTTGGGATTTAGAAAACATTTGTAGAATTGGCCTCAGGTTTTAATTGTAAGCCTGTATACACATGGTGCAACATTCTTAATTATAGCCATATTTATACTGTCAGGTTTCATGTCATAATCTTGGTTAAAAAAATAATATATATATATATATATATTCCAAAAGGAATAAAAGGCGGCAGAAAGGGAGACATGTCCAATTAGTTGTGCCTTCCTTGGAAAGCCTGATGTACAGTATGTGTTCCATCTTGACAGCTGTCTGGTCATTAGCCGATATACAAGCCCACAACGCGTTGTGGGCTTGTAGATCGGCTAATGACCAGACAGCTGTCTGGTCATTAGGAGCTAGAGATACACTATGTTAGACGTGCACATTTTGACCTAACAACTGTCTTGGTGTCGAAGCACTGCCCAGCCTAGCATGAAAAGCCATTACATGAGACAGTTACAAAATGTCTAAAGTCTCAAAGTTTCTTAATTGGAACTCATTTTTTCAGTTCATTATGACGAAAGTAGGCTGATATTATTTTGTCATCCTCCAACGAGCATGGAGTAGATCAGTATAATACCGTCCTATAATGGAGCTATGTGTGTGGGTGGCTGGGTGCGTCTGAGCACGAAAACAGCATGGTTGTTATTCACGAACTGTGCCCAAACCTAACACACACACAAACACAGACGCACATATTAACTGTGGGCCTATATATGATGATTTCGGGTGTGCCAGTAGTACAGTACAGTGACATACTGCCAGTAAAGTACAGAGGGACCCCCATGCACACGGTTCTGTCATTTCTCAACCGTTTCGGATGCGGGGCGGCTCGCCGGAATCGGGCCGGCACCCTGGGTGCGTTCCTGTGGGTCTAGAACTCCCCCCCCCCGGGGACCCCCACATGGAGTTGCACCACTCACTTCACACGGGTGTGATTTTTCTTTTATTATATACAAAAAAAAATCAACATTTTATGAATTAAACAAATTTAACAAATTCAATGTTGTGAATAAATTAGAACAAATAAAAAAATGTATTCCATAAATTAGAAAACAAAAAGAAGTTGAGAAAATAGCCGATCCACACGCTCAAAACAATATATAAGGCGTTGTTGTGACCATGATATAGATATCTGCTATTTGGGTCCTGGGGACGTTATACATCACATTCCTGAATCTCAACGTCTGCATGTAAGTATGGGAGGAACCGGCCATGCAGTAATGAATGAATCTATCCAGCAATAAATATGGGATGGCGCCGTGCTCATGGCATGCGTCGCAGCATCAGCAGCCAGCCAGCAGGGGAGGTGAGACAACCGTCCGGTTGGAAGGAGGGGCTGGAGGGGGAGGGGGGGGGGGGGGGATGAGGAGGGAGGGACTGGAGGGGGGCAGGACCGCAGGTACCAAAAGCAAACCGTTATCTTATACAGTCACGATAGACGCTGCACTCACTGATATAAATTTAAGTGTTGATCATTTTTTAAAGACGTTGCGGACTTGCAGTCAATGTTTTCCCGTTCCCATTAGGCTATAGTAGTAGTAGGCCTACTTACTTAGACTATTCTTCTTAATTCGTATTATTAGTCTATATTATACTATTACTAGCGCTTTAAATCCATGGACTACTTGGTCAGATCCCATCCGTAGATATAGATGGCTCGTGGTGATACTGCTGCCCCGCGCTTGGATTGAAATGCTGTGGACATGGGATTTATGTCGACGAAAATACAAAGAGTTTTTGCGTTTGCCATAGGTAAGATATTAAGAATATATATAAGACATCTTCACGTCGTAATTGTTCATTGTTGTATTTATTTGGCTAGATGTGTGTAGTGTAGAATGATGCCCGGGGTGTGTGCGCGCGCGTGCAGCAGGCTACCTATATTTCTTTATTTTTTTCTTTCTGTAGGATATACATAATAAACATAATAAGGCTATAGGCTACATTTGATCCGGCTATACAATAATTATACCACCAATCTCCATGTAACCTATATTATACTATGATTAGCCTATGTTGTTTAATGCACATAATATTAATGTTATGTCAGGCATTGGCATCGCCAGCAGCAGCAACACACCCCTTAGTGTTAGATAGCCTATGTCTAAAAATAGCACCTACTACTTGCAGGATATGGTGTGCATGCATACAGCTTTATAGGAAAACACAATATTCAAATGAAGACTATATATATATAGCCAGACATTCTGTTAAAAGATTATATTCTCAATGAATCCCCCAGAATGTATATAGCCTACAGTATAGGTGCAGCTTTACTAAATCGCATCAAAAATATAGCCTAAGTTTAATAGCCTATACAATATTTAATAGCAGATCCTTGAATACAATACCTGGATGGCTGCAAGTGCAAAATAAATCTTCAAAATTGCAGCTTAACATAATAATAATAATAATAATCATACTCAGTCATAATTGTTTCGTCCTAATTAATCTAAACAGCTACAGCATATCCCATCAAATAGGATATATATATACACACCATAGTAAATATCTAAAAATATCTATCTAAAAAAATGCAAATATCTACAAGTGATAAGTTAAGAGTATATGCGCTATAATTTACAAAAACTATATATAGGCTATACTTCATCCAAAACGTCACAAACTGTCTCAAATGACCATGAAGATAAGGAGGAAACCCCTTTTCAGAGCCACATTAAAGCTACAAACTAATTTGAATTAATAAAACATTGTTTTGGTTATTTACACCATGTGGTCCCCAAAGTGGGGTCCGGGGACCCCCAGGAGTCCTTGAGGGAGTTCCAGGGGGTCCCCCAGCGAAATGATAGTTTGGAACCAAATGGACCCTTATGGGTCTGTAACTCTGAGAGTGTACAAATGGAACCAAATGGACCCTAATGGGTCCATTTGGTTCCATTTGTGCACTATCAGAGTTAAATTAACATTGATTTTACCATATAAACTGGGGTCCCAGAGATAGAAATGCCATTAAATGGGCTAATGCATGTCAAACTGCATGGGGGTCAATTTCACGGGTTGAGAATCACTGCTAGAGCTGTAAGAAATCTTCTCTTATGGGGGTCCCTGGCATATCTTTTTCAAATGGTGGTCCGCGGGCTAATTAGTGTCAATTTGAGGGTCCTTGACATGAAAAAGTATGGGAACCAGAACCACTGATTGACACCATGGTGCAGACAAGAGCTGTGGTTGTGGGTGTAGTGTCCAGTGCCACTGGTATTGCATAGGGTACCAGGATGTTAGAGACAGGTGGGTCATATCATATGTGATTAAGTGGTGGTGATTACATGCAAGGTGACTGGAATGTGAGTCATTTGAAGTGAACCAGTAAAGACTACAAGGCAGCCTGTCTCCGGTGTGTTTTAATACTTAAATGTGAATAGACAACACTACAGTGGGTGGTTTGGTTGGTTTCCCTACTATCTTCTATTGATAAATGTAGACCCTGGTGTCGGGTAGGACACCTACTGGTAGAGGAGTTGTACTGCCTGAGTGAACGTCATTATGTGCACACAGTACCTCCCAAGCCCCCAGTAAGGCTATCCAACGTTGAAGCTGCCACTACCTACTGGCGAAATGTGGAATTGCAGCACGTTCATGGAGGTGGACGGACGTTCATGGCGTCACGTGCGTAAGCCCCGGACCTCAGGAACGCTAAACTTCCGCTCGCGCGAGCCATTGAGTTATACTTCCGGCCGTGCTTCAAAACGCCACTGAGCAACTTCCACTGAAATGAATAGCCGGGGGGGCGGGGCTAACGCTCCCGTTCGGTCTTTATCCTTTTATTACTCTATGGTACCTACTACCTCCCCATGCAGCCCCGCCCCCAGGCCAAGTATAGGGTTCTGTCTTGGAAGAGAGCAGTAGGTAGCCTATAGGAGGAAGTTTAAGTTTAGGTAGCCTATAGGAAATGATTACCATTGGTGGAAAAAGTACCCACATTTTTTTTACTTAACCTCTTTTACTTAACCTCTTACCCAAATGATGACCTCATCAAATGTGGGCACATTTGTGATGCCGTTTTCAGCCCAAGGAGTGTTTTTTGTGCAAAACTAACACGTGGAATGGATTCAGGACCATGAAAACACCCTAGTTTGACACGTCACATGCTATACTTAAAGCATAATGACATTTAGAAAATGTCGCCTTAGGTTGTTAATGGTGGCCATATGGATTTGCCAGTGTGGGATTTGGGCGCCCTATAGCTAAATCATTAGAGCATGCCCTGGGCTACATCTGTGCAAAATGTGGTACTTTCAGTCGAATTAGCGCGAAAATATTCCTAAACTCATCAAGTATATGCAGTCATAGCTGCAGCGTCAAGCTGCGCTTAATTTGACACCGCAGCAATGATTGCGCCCGAGCAGCGCACGCGGATTTGTCTATACGATTCCACAGAGGAGGGGTTCCCTGGGCGCAGCCATTACTGATGTACAGTAGCTTTACACCTCAGTAGCACCGATTAGCTACACCTGGCCTACAGGGCACTGCTCCATGGACTAATTAGCTACACCTGGCCTACAGGGCACTCACTGCTCCATGGACTGATTAGCTACACCTGGCCTACAGGGCACTCACTGCTCCATGGACTGATTAGCTACACCTGGCCTACAGGGCACTCACTGCTCCATGGATTCAGGTCCAGGTCAAGAAGAGCCAAATTAGGAAATGACAAATGTCTCCATCTGACGGCAGGTGGACCTCGCCGGATAACGATGTACGTCCTGTAGTGAGAATGGGATGGCACGCCAGGTGAAGGGCACATGGTGGACAGACATGTTTGATGCCAGGAAAAGTAAGCCTATACAGCAGGGGTGCCCACACTTTTTGACTTGAGAGCTACTTTCAAAATGACCAGCTCGGCAAGATCTACCCACCAAATCAATTATTATACCATTGCTGAAAATAGTTTAAATATGTACCTGAGGGGGCTTCGGAATAGTAGAGTTCGTGTTACATTCTGTACAGTATAAGACAAATGCACTTGGAATGGGAAATAGAGGGGGAGAATTCTTTTTTTTTTAATCATTTTTTTTCCTTCAATATATTTAAATGAAATACTCTTTAGGGGCATGTCATGTCATCTACCTGCATAGCCTTTGTGATCTACTGGTAGATCGCGATCTACCTTTTGGGCACCCCTGCTATACAGTATAGGTAGCCAACTACCAGTATATGGAAAGTATATACCTAAGTCCCTCCCTGAAGGACAAAGATTAGGACAGATATAGTGATAGTGATATAGTACTTTATTGTCAGTTCAAACTGAAATTTGTCTTGCGACCCAGCAGCCAAGTATGCAGAACACATAGGGTGCGTTCGGAAATGCGCCCTGAACCCAGTGCTCTCTTGTCGTTCGTTTATTCAGTGCTCTCGGTGCGTTGTCGTTCGAAAATCCAGTGCGCTTCGCACCGGGTGTGCCGACTAGTGCCCCGCACTGAGCGACCCTATACCCTGAAGCTGGGGTTGTCCGGTGTCGGCGGTGTGAATGTGTCACAGCTGTGGTCGTTCGTAAAATAAGGCACACTGTGACGTCACCACCGCCCACCACACTCAACAAACTGACCACATTCCCGGTGCGCATTTCCGAACGCACCCATATATACACACATTTGACATAACACAAAGAACAAGACAATTTACATACATAAAGACATGAAGACAAGAGCAATGTCCACCGCCTAGATAACCCCATGGCTACTACAACTCCTGATTAAAGCCTCAAAGTCGACTGGTGGACAAAGGACCTCATTAGTCTGATGACTTTGTCCAGACGACATGGACAAGTCTATGTATACTGGAAAGATGACGGGGAGGATGACTGATAATGAATAAAAAACCCAATGTCACGGTACACGACGGTGAGACCATCTGGATCACAGCGCTATAGCTGCGCCTGTAGATTTAACCTCTGCAAACAGCAGAAATAAATCCATGCTGTATTAAAAAACCCATTGAAACTAGGGGTGTGCTGATATATCGATACGTCCTCCCGCGATAAATAATCAATATTGATTATTAAAATATATATTTATTTATTTTAGAAATTTGAAATGTTGTTCATAATGAAGTGATGAACAACATGTTTAGAAAAGGAGGAAATGACAGCTAAAATAAAGCAAATCCCACTCAGATTCCACAGCAACCAGAAGTACTGAATTACTGGATGGTGATTTGTCCAAAGTCTCCAAACAGCTTTGTGGGAATACAAAATGCTGCATTTTTTCAGTTCCAAGTATTTTGTAGTTGCAGATATCGTGATATATCGTTGATGAAATTTCATACAATATATCGATATATCGCAAATATCGCAATATATCGAATATCGTGATATTATCGTTATCGAGGGCCTAATATCGCGATATATATCGTATCGTGAGGAACCCATATCGTCCCACCCCTAATTGAAACCCGGGAAAGCATTTTTTTAATTATTTATTTACCCAGGGAAGTAGCTGAGCACAGGTGCTCATTTTCAGCAACGCCCTGCACATAGAAACACACACACACACACACACACACACACACACACACACACACACACACACACACACACACGCACACGCACACGCACACACATTAAAACCTGGGAGCTGACCAGTACAACCACAGTCTTATACTGTTGGCCACTAAGCAGCTCCAGGGGGAGCAGTTGGGGGTTCAGTCAGTGCCTTGCTCAAGGGCACTTCAGCGGTGTTGGGAGAGTGATGACAATCACTTCCCCACCCAGATTTTTCCTGCCCGTCCGGGGAATCGAACCGGCAACCTTTCGGCAACAAGGGCGATCCTCTAACCCTTAGGCCTTAGGTCATTTTAGCTATTATACTGTATATATATAATATATAGTTTTTCAGAAAACTCTTTGGATTTAGAAACAGTGGTTCTCAAAGATAGAAGATGTACAAGTTTGCGTGCCGCGCTGCGTGCTTGTACATCTGGTATTTTTGAATTATTTTATTTTTTTATTTTTTATTTACACAAAAGATGGGGGTCCCCACTAGGAAAATACATGTTTGGGGGTACTATTAAAGTTGGCACAAAAACGTTTTGAGAACTTATTTAGAAAGTAGGGATGCACCGAAAGGGAAATTCTTGGCTGAAAACCGAATACCGAATATCCGATTATGATTAATATTATATATCTTTTTTCCTACAATTGCTGTCATGGCCGTACCTTAAAGCTACCTGATTTATGCCAAAGAAATGGTTATGGCAAAACTTAACTTAAATAATAATCACCATTATGGGTCCATAAAACATTTATTCAGCTCTTTTGAATGCATTAATTGCATACACTATTCGGTGATATATTTTCTGCCTATTCGGGCCGAAACCGAATAGGCCGAAAATGCATTTTTAGCCATTTTCTGCCGAATATTTTCTGCAACCGAATATTCGGTGCATGACTATTAGAAAGCATTTGTTTCTCTGAAAACTACAAGACCCATAGCCACGGAAATCCACTACACAGCTTTTGGAGAAAAGAGATGAAGAAGTGAGTCTGAGAAAGAACCAAATCCCTTTGGTATATGACTATCTGAAAGAATTGCACCAGGCTTCCTGAACACGTCTGACAGACAGACACCAGAATGGGGGGCTTCCTGAACACGTCTGACAGACAGACACCAGAATGGGGGTTGGATCCACGCTGTCATGCACATACTTTTATCCCCAGGAACGACAACAAAGTGCGGTGGCCTCATTTTTTGGGCTTCTTCCTGAGACACGCTGGGTCTGATTAGTCTTTCAACTCTTTTGGCATCAGGTACATTGTGTCCCTGTTTTCAGTATATGGCCTAAATATATATAGTATCATTATAGATTAAATTCAAGACATTGCGAAAAAACGTTCCTGTTTTTTTTCTCAACATTTTTGAAGATAGATCTGCAACACGTTGTGATGCAATGCGTGAGCTTATACATCTGCTATATCTTCACTATGTTGTACAACAAAGTACTGTACATTGCCCCGTTTAGACCGGGAAAGCATCCGTGTCATTTAAAAATGTGGCTTCATAGCCAAAACCACATTATTCAAAAATAGCAGAGATGCACGCTCATATGCTGTGCTATTTTTGAGTGGTGCAACCACTCCAAGGAACAGCTTTGTCCCTATGTCCCAACCTATGTCCTAACCCGGCTATATGTGACTATGTCCATTTAGAGTACCAGTAGGGGCAAAAGTGGCGCTGTTGTGCCAGAAACAGAGAGAGAGAGAGATAGTGTTGCACTGTTGCCTGCTAATGAGAGAGAGAGAGAGAGAGAGAGAGAGAGAGGGGAGTTGCACCACTCAGTTCAGACAGGTGTGATTTTTTTGAAAATGTGTGCAAATCTTAAAGCGAACATTTTCAACTCAATGCTTCTGGGGGTCCCTGGAACAAAATATTGTGGCTTGAGATGGGGGTCGATCGGCAGCCAAATACATATAACTGTGGGAGCAGGTCCTTGACGTGAAAAAGTTTGAGAACCACTGATGTAGCAATGTTTCAGAAAACTGGTACGGTTTAGAATCGTCCTCTGGTCTTAGAAGAATAGATAGAATAGAATATAGTCCACAATCCTTTGGGGTGTATTTTGTCACATAGGCCTATATATATATACTATGTATAGTATATATTATGCACATATAGGTGAAATTCGTCCTCTGCATTTTTACCCTTCCTATAACAACTAGGAGCCGTGAGCAGCCTTGCATTCTGGGGCGCTCGGGGAGCAATTTAGGGAAACACATCCACACATTGTTGACCTGGCCACTAACCACTCAGCTACGGACGCCTCAGTCTTAATGGGTTACAGTACATGGTTAACAAAGCATTATGTTATGCTTTATCTATTGAAAAATAGAAGATCTACATGCTCATAGCGCGGCACCGAGTATTTTTTTTTAAATCTTGAAAATGTGCAAATCTTTGAATATATATTCTTTCAGAGCGAACGTTTTTAACTTGAATCTTTGCTTTTGGGAGGTCCCTGGAACAACAATTCCAGATGGGGGGGTCGGCGGCCAAATACATAGATTTGGGGACCTTGACATGCAAAAGGTTGAGCACCACTGACACAACTGTCAGGATTTAGATGCCATCTTTTTAGAATTGTCCTCAGGTCTAAGGGTTAAAGTGACTGGTAAAAGGTGTGTCACCTGTGTGTGTGTGTGTGTGTGTGTGTGTCATCTTCAGTGTTCCTGGCCATCCCTGTGGCGGCAGGAGACTCTCCCAATGTGAAGTGTGAGGGCATTTACAAGGACTTCTCTGACTGTGTCCTGGAGCTGGGAGACAGCATGGACAACTACCAGGAGAACGTCACCAGTGAGAAGGGAGTGGCGGCCGTGTGCAGGTACAGTACAATAAAACACTAACAACCAGGTAGAAGGGAGTGGCGGCCGTGTGCAGGTACAATAAAACACTAACCACCAGGTAGGGCCGGGCCTTCATTTTCAGGCCTGTTGAGAACTCTAGTTTTCGCCGGCTTTCGGGCACGGCTGCTGCGCTAATAACTTTGGGGCGGGCCCGTCTAGAGTTTAAATGGACAGGTAGCAGTCAAAAGGGAGACATATGAAGAGGAAGGACGGGTGGGGTAGGATCAATATGTCAGAACAGGTCAGCTCCATATATGGAGATCTAAGGGTTTGAAAAGTACAATATTTGCCTCTGATGTAGTGGAGCGGAAGTAAAAGTATTGAAC
Organism: Electrona antarctica; assembly: GCF_951216825.1. Taxonomy (NCBI): domain Eukaryota; kingdom Metazoa; phylum Chordata; class Actinopteri; order Myctophiformes; family Myctophidae; genus Electrona; species Electrona antarctica. Next base: position 52,332,355 of record NC_136790.1, read on the forward strand.
TTTGTAAATACTACAGTGAAGTAAAAAGCACCTCAAAATTGTACTTACAGGTATGTACGGTACTAATGTACTTCAGGTACAGTCACTTTCCACCACTGAGTGCAAGTGAGAGACAGACTGACATTATAACATCCTTCCGTCTGTCTTCAGTGGATGGACACCAAGTCGCTGTCTCAGCCCTTTGTGATATGATGTGGTGGTGCATGTCTTCAGGGGACGGACACCAAGTCGCTGTCTCAGCCCTTTGTGATATGATGTCGTGGTGCATGTCTTCAGTGGATGGACACCAAGTCGCTGTCTCAGCCCTTTGTGATATGATGTCGTGGTGCATGCGGTATATACAGTGTATAGATTAATGCGTGACTGACTGAAATGGCAGGTTGGCATAAAGACATTCATCACGTTACGTTGACAGAACCCCGTCCGGGAGAGAGAAAGAGAACAGATGTATATACTTATCATCTCCCAGGGAGGAAAACACAAGTGAATGTTGGGGCTGAAACACTGGAGCCATACACACTTCTAAATAATTTATGACCTTGCTGCAGCAGTAATGAAATTCAGAAGAGAGAGATGTTTTTTTTTTGTGTGTGTCATTGTTAGTGCGTAGCTCTCCACACCCGCAGTACGGAACATCCAAGTTGAAACACATCTATATATCCCCCCTGTACAGTGACTGTATAGACGATGCCGCAGTGTCTTTAGCACCCGGCCACAATCACGGGGCGGGCGATAAAACATTCGTGTTCTTTCTGCCCTGTCGAAAAATGAACCGGCACACAGTGTGTGGTACAGCAAGGGGTAAAGTTCCTGCCCATGTAGGGATGTAACGATACATTTTAACAACGATGCGATGCGATGCGATGCGATGCGATGCGATTCAATGATTTGAAATCGATACAGTAACTATTTAAAATATATTGACATTATTTTAAACTAAGTAATTAATCCCCTTTTTCTTTTTTCTTCTATAAATTGCTAAATACCACGCACAGAAATGTAGTATTATTGATACTTATTATTGATCGATTATTTGCATAGCAAAACGATTCGATACCGATTATTTGGGGAGGGGGTGGGGAGGGCGATCTCTGTCACTGCATTAGGGCGATCTCTGTCACTGCATTAGGGCGATCTCTGTCACTGCATTAGGGCGATCTCTGTCACTGCATTAGGGCGATCTCTGTCACTGCATTAGGGCGATCTCTGTCACTGCACTAGGGCGATCTCTGTCACTGCATTAGGGCGATCTAGGGCGATCTCTGTCACTGCATTAGGGCGATCTCTGTCACTGCACTAAGGCGATCTCTGTCACTGCATTAGGGCGATCTCTGTCACTGCATTAGGGCGATCTCTGTCACTGCATTAGGGCGATCTCTGTCACTGCACTAGGGCGATCTCTGTCACTGCATTAGGGCGATCTCTGTCACTGCATTAGGGCGATCTCTGTCACTGCACTAGCGACTCCTACAGCAGTGTTAATTTCGGGGACTAAAAACGATGACAAAATATTTTCGTCAACTACTAACTTTTTTCACTGACGAAAACGAAAGAAAAACTCGGCTATGATGGCTAAAACTAAGACTCTCCTTACGGGTCCATTTGCTTCCATTTGTAACACTCTCAGAGTTGAAATAAAATTAAAGAAAAGGTGTGATAAGTAAGAACCACTGTGCTGCACAGCCTTCATACGTACTGTAAGACCTATGAAGTAAAGAAGAGGCCCAATTTCTTACCTAAAGAGGGTATGCGCATGTATAAAGTGAGTGGCAAAGTGAGTTTAACGTCAGTCGCAGTCAGCAATCAGACTTTTCTGTGTGGATGTATGGGCTGTCAAGGCCAGAAAGTCGGGGTTTTTTGCCACTCAGTAGGCGTTCTCGGTCCCCCCGCATTACTTCCGGGTATGATGATGTCATTCGCATAACCTCTAGTCTATATGGCTGGCTGCCGTGTCGTGTATAGAGCGTCGCAGTCCCGCCCCCTACCAGGGCACAGGAAATGATTCTCCGTTCATTTTCCTCATAGACATTTCAAAAAGTATTTATTTAAAGACCTTTTAAGTGTCGTACAAAGCCAACTCTTGTCGTGACAAATCATGACAACAAACACATTTTTTGGGCCGAACAAAGAATTAGAAAGAAGAAAAAAACGGCAGGTTACAACACTTTTTTTGTTGTTTTTCTTCTTTGTAATTATTTGTTTGGTCCAAAATATTGTGTTTATTGTCATGATTTGTCACGACTCGAGTTGGCTTTGTCCGCGGCGTAACCGTCTTTAAATAAATACTTTTTGAAATGTCTATGGGAAAAATGCATTGGGAATCATTTCCTGGGCCCTGGCGTCGTCATGACGGGGGCGGGACTGCGACGCTCTATAGTCAGCATGTTTTAGAGAGAACAAGGAATAACTTCCAAGGGAAACCGCTTAATAGTCGCTTAAATTGCGGAGCCCCATCTTGACCCTTTTTTGTGTCTTTTTTGCCATTATATAGCCACTGGGAGGCGTTCCACACGTGCGCCCTCACCGCGCTGTCCGACTGCCAGGAGGAAGTGGGGCCCATCTGGGAGACCCTGCGGGAGGACTCCAGGAAGATCCGCTTCCAGGGGAGCCTGTTCGACCTGTGCAGCCCCAGCTCCGCTCCCCCCAGCCTGCTGCGCTCCCAGCTGGCCGCAGGCCTTCCCTTGCCCTTCCTGCTCAGCTGCAGCAGCATGCTCATAATAACTGGCTCCATATGGGCGTCGACATAAGACGGTGGAGAGGAGGAGACCACCGCCTCCCCCCCCCCCCCCCCCCGCCATCTTCCCAGAGCACTTGCACATTCCTCGGGGTGGTGGTGGTGGTGACGTCCTCCTATTATAGCCAAGGATTTCTTCAGTAGGCAGAGTAATATTTCAGTAGGCCTATCGTTGCATTTGCGGGATTACGTTGACCACTTTAACCCCCTGGCGTCCCTATTCTTGGGCTTTTTTTTGTTTTTGTTTTTAAATATAGGGCTTAAGAGGTTAGCAAAGAGCCATTAGATGACTTTGGGCACCTCTCATTTCGTTTTCACTTTTTCACCGGGCTGTTGTGGTGCTTTTGAAATGGTTGAAGTCGTTTTTTGATGACATCCAAACGCAACGCGACGCACTCAGTGGAGCCCCGGGCCTAAAGGGCCTTGCAAACGTGAAGCGAGGAACGCAGGTGTTGTTGCCTGAGATCGACACAGGTCTCCTCCAGGTCTGGATCGACACAGGTCTCCTCCAGGTCTGGATCGACACAGGTCTCCTCCAGGTCTGGATCGAGACACAGGTCTCCTCCAGGTCTGGATCGACACAGGTCTCCTCCAGGTCTGGATCGAGACACAGGTCTCCTCCAGGTCTGGATCGACACAGGTCTCCTCCAGGTCTGGATCGACACAGGTCTCCTCCAGGTCTGGATCGACACAGGTCTCCTCCAGGTCTGGATCGAGACACAGGTCTCCTCCACGTCTGGATCGACACAGGTCTCCTCCAGGTCTGGATCGACACAGGTCTCCTCCAGGTCTGGATCGACACAGGTCTCCTCCAGGTCTGGATCGACACAGGTCTCCTCCAGGTCTGGATCGACACAGGTCTCCTCCAGGTCTGGATCGACACAGGTCTCCTCCAGGTCTGGATCGACACAGGTCTCCTCCAGGTCTGGATCGAGACACAGGTCTCCTCCAGGTCTGGATCGACACAGGTCTCCTCCAGGTCTGGATCGAGACACAGGTCTCCTCCAGGTCTGGATCGACACAGGTCTCCTCCAGGTCTGCTCAAGAGGGGCGCAACAACGCAACAGAACGCAACGAGCACGCGCGCAACAAATTCACGGGACCGCGCTCACGTAAATACGCTTGCGTTGTCGCACCGCGACTTCCCCCTCGAGCAAAAACGCAGGTCTCATTGAAAATGAACTATAGGCACGTTTTCTCGCTCCCCGTTTGCAAGGCCCTTTCAGCCTACATCCCTTTGGTCTAGCGGTCTATGTTTCACTGATATCATCCTGAGAAGGTTGACGACCACTGGTGTCATCTGGCTACGCATGGCCAAACAACCCGTGTACTCACATTTCACATAATAGTCTTAATCTAATCAGTGCAAAGTCTACAGTCAGATAGCTGTCTAGTTAGCAACATAACCATGTGTGTGTCATGGTATGACAATGATCATTCGAGGGATGTTGTCTAGCCCAGAGCCCTAAACCACAGCTTATTTTATATAAAGAAACCCCAAGAAATGATCTGAGAAATTATTTACAAGCGATAAGAGAACCAATATATATGTATCTCATATAAGTTATATAGATGTAGGTGAATAAGATCATATATTATATATGATAATAGATACATTATGAAATCATGACCCATAGTGTGAGTGAGGAGTTTGGCAAGCATAGGACTGAAACAACAGCTAAAGCAAAGTCATAGTCTCGTATTTCTGCCTATTTATAAAGCATAGCAATATTGATTTGGGGGGTTGTTTAATACTTTTAAGGCTATAGTTCTAGAATTTTGTGTTTTAAGTGACAATCAAGACAGCGAAACTTGACGTTCTGTCCGAATATCCCTATGAAGACACCAAAAAGACAGACATGCACGCACGCAGACATGCGTGTGCACACACACACACACACGCACACACACACACACACACACACACACACACACACACACACACACACACACACACACACACACACACACACACACACACACACACACACACACACACACACACACACACACACACACACACACACACACACGGTTTGTACTTATGGGAGTTCCAAGCACATTGCATGGAGTGGGAAAGTTGACGTTGTATGGAAGTTGTTTGCCTGCTATACAGACAGTGCTATACTGTAACTCCCAATATAATAAAAGCACATTATAGATATTATCTCTATAGCACAGCAATGTAATGTGGATATTAGATTACAGCACATACCATAGGGGTAGACCAGTGGTTCTCAGCCTGTGGGTCAGGGACCCCCAGGGGGTTAGGTTTAGGGTCAAGGGGCCAGTGAGGCTTTCCAACGTTGAAGCACTGGGCCCTAGCGGTAAGAGGAGGGACTGCAGGCGGACCCGTGGAAGTATGACGAGGAAACCCTGTGCAGCTGGGCTTTAACGTTGAGCGCGTTTGCACTTCCGCATTTTGGGCACCACATTTTGGTGCCCAAATCGCCACTGAGCAACTTCCACTGACATGAATAGCGGGGGGGGGGGCGGAGCTTCGCGCCAGATCAGTCTCTATCCTTTTATATACTCTATGGTTAGGGTCCCCCACATGTTTTTGGAGCAAAGAAAAGGAGCATTACTGCATAAAACATAATCAACAAACTATACTATAAAAACTGTCTTCATTTAAAAAAAAACACCAGTTCAAACCAGTTCAAAGATTATGTTGGGGGGGGGGGGGGGTCCTAGCCTGGCTAATAAGCCAGACTAATATCACACAACACTGTCGCGGTATATCAGTCTGGGCTGGCTCCACTTGGATTTCATTTCCCGGGGAACATTTTCTCTTTGACGCAATTGGTCAGAGCTACTGTCAGTCAAAAGTCTCAAGCATTGAACGTCACTGTACCAAAGCCCGCCTATATTGCATACCGTGTCCCGATTGGTCCGACCTGTTCTCTGCTGTAGGAAAGAGGCGTGCTACTGAGCCTCGCCAGACCGTAATCCGCTGGTAGGCAACTTTTTTTTGCCAACGGCTGATTCGGTCTGGTTTATTAACCAGGCTAGGGGGGTCCCCAGTTCAAAGATTATTTTGGGGTGTCCCCAGTTCAAAGATTATTTTGGGGGGGTCCCCAATTCAAAGATTATGTTGGGGGGGGGGGGGGGGGGGGGGGGTCCCCAGTTAAAAACATATTTGGGGGTGGGGGGTTGGGGGGAGGGGTCACGGCCTGAAAAGGTTGAGAACCACTGGGGTGGGTAGATGACACTGCTTCACCGACACGTCCAGCGTATGCAACACAAGTATTACAGAGCAATGACTACATAGACACATACTACAAAATAGAGTCAAACCTTAGTTAATTCTACTCTGAAGGGTCCATTTGGTTACATTTGTACTCTCTCAAGAGATATAAATGGATTAACACTAATGATTTTACCTGTACATACGCGTTGAGCGTACACACTATCTCATACAAATACAATATAATTAATTTATACCAACATGCACATGACTGTTCTCTGATATGAGGCAAAATTACAACATTTTTATGTAGCTATGTAATGGCTGTTTACGTACAGTCGCTTAATTGCGGCTATAATATTATTACATGTTTGGAAACATTTTAAGTTAATTAGGTATTCGGCGATGAGCCATTCTTTTAAAAAAAACACGTTCCAAATTTTTTGCCCAAATTAAGTTATTGAAAATTGTATGGTTATCTTTTTATTGATAGGATAGTCTGACCAGGCAGGCACTCTTAAAACATGGATGGATGCTGTGGACCAATAATAGCCTAGTATACTTAGTTTACTGGCATTAATACAAATTCATTCAGCAGAAATGCATGATCGTTTTTTTCCACCAAAACAATATTTTGTTGTTTTGTACCTCGGCCACGATATTGTTGTATGCATGCTATAGGTTAGACTTTTGACATATACTGTTAGTTGTAGTATTGTTTCTTATCCACTGCAGGGACGTGCAGAGAGTGCTAGAGGGGCAGGGGCTGAAATCCCGTAAGGGGGCACTTTTGGACAAAAATAGCAAAAAATAGCAGATCTACCAGCTCTCAACGCGTCGCAGCGCGACGCTAGAGTGACCAAATCCAAATTGTTAATTTGAGGGACACAAGCGATACTGCTACCGGGTTAGCAATTTACTACTTGAGTTGCTATTAAATAGGCCATAGGCCTATTGGCTATAATTTATAAACGCCTCTGGTGTCTCACATTTTGTAAAACAATCATGCTTTATTTTTATGCTATTTTAACAGGCTTAAAAACACATCTTGCAGGAAGAGACAATGAGAGAGCTTTACAACAGAAGGCCAACTATTAGGGGACTAACTATTAGGGCATTTGAACACTGATGCCTGCCAGTCACAATGTGGGACAGGGTCTCCATTTGTGAGACACCTGAACAGTCTTGGAAATGAGGGACTGTCCCACGCAAAGAGGGACATCTGGTCACCCTACGCGACGCGTTGAGAGCTTGTAGATCAGCTACAAGCTTGTAGACAGCTGATCTACAGCTTGTAGATCAGCTGTCATTTGTTCAACGCAAAATGCTGCATTCAAGTTCAGGAGACTTTGGGGGGAAAAGAATAAATTCTCCTGAATGCTGCCTTCCGGCATAGCATGCAAGGAAAGGAGAGGAGTGGCATTTGCATTTTTTCCCACCATAGTAAATGCTGCATTCGTGGTCTGGAGAGGCAGGGCCGGATTAACACCTCTGAGGGCCCCTGGGCACTGAAACTCAAAGGGCCCCCCTTTGAGTTTTTATTGGGCCGTTTTGGGGCGGTTTTATGCCGTTATATTGCCCTATTTCCAGTCGCCTACCCCCCCCCCCCCCCCCCCCCCCCCCCCAAAAAAAAACACTAATCTTTTTAGACACCATTTATTTCATTCGGATTAGCAGGGGAAATATTCTGTGGAGCCCCTGGTCACTGGTGCCCAAGGGCCCCTGGGCCCGTGCCCAAAAGTGCCCATATGGTAGATCCGGCCCTGTGGAGAGGGCAGTTGTTTTAACAGACGGGTAAAAAGGGGCAGGGGCTGAAGCCCCACGTTGATGTCTATGTGAGCACGACCCTGTGTTTTCCATAGATTAACTGTACTAAGGGCAGTTGTTTTACAGACGGGGATAAGGGCAGGGGCTGAAGCCCCACGTTGATGTCTATGTGAGCACGACCCTGTATTTTCCATAGATTAACTATACTAAGGGCAGTTGTTTTACAGACGGGGATAAGGGCAGGGGCTGAAGCCCCATGTTGATGTCTATGTGAGCACGTCCCTGTATATCCACGTACAGTCATTCTACTCCCGATCAGCATGCATCCTACTGGTCCTTAATTAATAATATTTTCTTTGTGATTCAGAAGTGATAGAATCGTGTCACACGGTGTGTGTGTGTGCGTCTGGTGGCACGTAATGGAAATAAAAATGACTTGTACTGTCTCCTCAAAGCATGAGCAATATGTATGGTTAAAATCCTAAAGAGGAAGCTTTTCCCTTCCTTATGCAACTAACTACTAACTGGGGAGGAAAACAAAGCATGAACACCTCGACCACATTAACGATAGTCCGTTTGTTCAAATTACATTATTATGGTTTTTGAAGGAACTTTACTATACCGCAGAATCGGAGAAACGTTTTCAGAAAACTACTGAATGTACAAATGGAATATATATATTACCCACCGTTGTCTGTAGTGTACACAACCAAGACAACGTGCACTATTAACACAGGTCTGTATTGCATTGCAAAGTTATGTTTGTAATAATAAAGCAATAAAATGACGAATATTCCTGTGCTTTTTTTTTTTTAAAACCTATGCAAAACCTACACCAAGATATATATCGATTAGACTGTAATTGAGGCCTCCCTGAGCTTATGTTTGATTAGAAAGACCTGACCTATACATTAACTCTGATGCCCCTATTTTGGGTGCATTTTCAAAAACGTTTGCCATTTGTAATACATATGAAATGCATGTTGTGTGGTTTCTGAACGGGAACCCCTTTTTGGTTTTAAGCATTATGTTACACTTTAGCTATTGAAAAATAGCAGATATACAAGCTACATACAAGCTTGTAGGTCTGCTATTTTTGAAAAATCGTGAAAATGTGACGCAAATCTGAATATTTATTATTTCAGAGAGAACGTTTTTTAACTCAAATATTTTCTTCTCAAATGGGGGTCGGCGGCCAATTATACATATATAATTCTGGGGGTACTTGACATGAAATAGTTTGAGAACAACTGATATAGAAACATGAGTTTTTCTGAAAACTATCATGATTTAGAAGACATTTGTAGAATCTGGTATCAGGTCGAAATGGGTAAATGGTGCATTTATATAGCACCTTTATCCAAGGTGCTTTACATAGTGCATTACATTCACCCATTCACACACACATTGCGGCGGAAGCCATGCAAGGTACCAACCAGCACATTGGGAGCAATTTGGGGTTCAGTGTCTTGCCCAAGGACACTTCGAAGTTCGACATGTAGACAGGAGGAGCTGGGATTCGAACCGCCGACCCATGGATCATTGGACGACCTGCTCTACCTCCTGAGCCACAGCCGCCCATGAAATGTGTTAATATATCTCCATGGAGAGTGTAGTTCATTACTGTGCAGCGTAGCGTATTCGATGACTCATACATAGGTCAGTACGGTAGTGTTTATACATAATGCCAGTAATAATCCTGACAACATGTCTCCTTGTTTCCTTTACCCCGTAGGGGTGCCTGGTGGGAGGCTCAGCCCACTTAGTGCAAAGACCATCTGCTCCTTGCAAAGCGCGAGGAGGAGGACGACGCAGGTTCAAATCCGACCCCCGCGTGCGTTGTCTACTTAATTGTCTCACATGTCTGTCTTCCAGTGTTGCCAGATTGTGTGAGAGAAATAAGCAACAGGGTCTATGAAAACAATTCGACTAGGCTATTTTCCAAAAATAAATAAATCTTGGGAAAAAAGTGATAAATATTTTTTTTGGGGGGTCCCTGGCACTAAATATTTTTAGATGTAAGGTGACTAGGGTCCTTCCTTGGGCAAATACATTCATCTGTGGATTCTTGTGTGAGAATCACTGGTTTACTTTAATTAAACCATACATGGGCAACTGGCGGCCCGGGGGCCACATGCGGCCCCACCTTCCCTTAATGTGGCCCTCAGGTTAATATTTCAGCTGTTACAATTTGAAGCATGCAAACATGACATGCTTTAATTACTTCAGTCTAAATTAGTAGCTTAATGCGTAGTATTAAAACATTATTGTCATTTTTATGTCCAATGTATTTAAGGCATTGAAATTAAATAAAAATGTTACTTTTTAGGATTCTGAAGCTCAAAACGCGTCACACTGCGACTCGTTTTGAGCTTGTAGATCGGCTATTTTTGCTATGTGGCCCCTCTGGAGTGAGTGTGGAATTATAGTGGCCCTCTGGAGTGAGTGTGGAATTATAGTGGCCCTCTGGAGTGAGTGTGGAATTATAGTGGCCCTCTGGAGTGAGTGTGGAATTATAGTGGCCCACTGGAGTGAGTGTGGAATTATAGTGGCCCTCTCCATCGTCAAAGTTGTCCACCCCTGCTTTAAACGATATTAGGAAACAAGCCCAAAATAAGCAACTACACTTTAGAAACAAACGCAACCAGCAACTACCAATAATTAAGCAACGTTACAGATAAAGAAGCAAAAGGTCGCTTATAATAAGCCGACATGGCAACACTGCGCTGTCCTCTCTCTCTCTCTCGCTCTGTCCTTGGTTTCCCGTCTCTCTACACCGGCCTATATATCTGAAATACAACAACAACAACAACAACACAACTTAAATAATGAGCACTACATTTAGCATTTATCAACATAGCTGCGTATCAGCAGCTCGTTAGTGCAAAGCCCATCTGTTCGGTTCCACCTGGGCTACTTTTAACCAGAGGATGATGGGAGAACGTGATCATCAGGGCCCCGGAGGGGAGGAGGAGGAAGTATATACAGTACTCACATGTTTAACTTAAATAAAAGCAGCAACATATACTACTTTTACTAATACTCTGTCTGTCACAGTCCGTCAAGTTCTGTGTCTGTGTCTCAAAGTAAAAAATTACTTTGAGAAAAAGCTCAAAACGTATTGGCATCAAATTGTACTACAAAATGTATATAAATCTTTTTGAAAATAGCAGCTATTTTCAAATAGCTTAAAGGGGCATTCCACTCATTTTCAACATTTTACTATGTCATTAATATACCTTAGAGCTGTTGTGTGGAAATAATAAAAAGTCCCCCCCATTCTGTGTTTCCTAGAACTAGAGGTCTGAAAAAAATCATTAACATGGTGAAACACATCTTGATGATGTCATCAAGATGTGTTTCACCATGTTAATGATGGGGGGACTTTTTTATTATTTCCACACAACAGCTCTAAGGTATATTAATGACATAGTAAAATGTTGAAAATGGGTGGTTTTCCCCTTTAAGTATAAAATAGGGCTTAGTTGGTTTAATGAATGTCTTGTCTTAATGCAAATCTGCAAAGTAACTATAGTGACTAAAGCTGTCAAATAATACAATAATAATAATACAATTGTAGTGTATAATAATTGGCCGGCTGTGGCTCAGGAGGTAGAGCAGGTCGTCCAATGCTCCCTGGGTCGGCGGTTCGAATCCCGGCTCCTCCTCCATGTCCACATGTCGAAGTGTCCTTGGGCAAGACACTGAACCCTACATTGCCTCCAATGAGTTGGTCGGTGTGAGCTCGCCACCATTGGTGTGTGAATGTGGGAAGTGAGGACGCTGGTGTCGACTGTTCACCGCTTCACCTCCCAATGTATGAATGAATGAATGAACCATTGTAAAGCGCTATAAAAATGCAATTAATTAATAAACCAGTAAGACGCCTTAAGGCGACGGGCGACCGAAGGGCTGACACGCTCTACCGGAATAATGTCACTTCATTATGTCAGCACTGTCATAGAAGTTTAATTTTAAATGGTTTGAATCCTAGTTACAGTGCCACGCAGTGGGCAGAAGGCTTTGACAGCCTGTAGTGTATAATAAAAATAATAATAAAGTACAATATTTGCCTCTGAGAACTAAGTTAGTGGAGTAGAAGACAAGTACAAGGTATGAAAGTACCTCAAGTAAAGTAAAAATACCTCAAAACTGTACTTGAGTACAGTACTTGAGTAAATGTAATTACTTGGAAATGTTACTTTCCATCACTGACGGTTCCATTTGTACAACCCTCAGTTAAACCAGTGTTGATTTCGTCGACTAAAACTAAGACGAAAAATGTTCGTCGACTACCTTTTCCCACTGACGAAAACTAAATGGAAACTAAATGAAAACTAAGCTATGATGACCAAAACTATGACCAAATATATTGACAATTTTGTCAAATAAAAACTAGACTAAAATGTTAGGAAGGAACTAGTGGACAAGAGATCCAGTAGAAGTCATTTTACACTTGGTTGCACACTGAAAATAGCAGATCTACAAGCTCACAACGCGATGCGTTGTGAGCTTGTAGATCTGCTATTTTCAGCAAGTATCATTACAACGGCATCGAGGCCCGCCAAAATACGTTTTAGTCGACTAAATTAACTGTAGATCTAGTCGACTAAAATCTTATATTTAGTCGACGAAAACTAGACTTAGACCATGATCAAAATTTGCTGCCAAAAACAACCGTCAGTTAAACGCAACACAAAAGATTTACTGTGTACAATAGCTATCTTTGACATCATGGTAAGCGTGATAGCTATAGTATTTCATTAGCCAGTTTCCCCAACATGAGATTATATTCATGGAGATGAAGATGAAGTGAGACACAACGGTTATTCATAATTCACAAATGGCTTGACCTTCTAAAACTCTGCTTTAAAAAGAGGCTGCACATTATCAGTACGATCTGCATGCCCTGAATGGAGAATGTGTATTAGTAGTGTATTAAAATGAGCATATTATTCATACATAATAATTCCTCCCCTATTTAGATGTCAAGTGCAGGTATTGGTAATCTACCATTTGATGGTAAATGATTATGGCGGATTCTTTTTGTTTAACATTTAGGCCTGACGTCGAAATTTAAAAAAAGAAGTCTTCTGAAAGAATATATATTCAAAGATCTGTGCCGCATTTTCACGATTTTTCAAAAATAGCAGACCTACAAGCTCATAGCGCGCCACTCGGTGGCGCACTATGAGCTTGTAGATCTGCTATTTTTCAATAGCTAAAGTATAACATAATGCTTAGTTAAAACACCAAAAGGGTTCCCGCCCAAAATGGGCACCCCAGTGATGGAAAGTAACTAGTACAAATTGAGGAACTTTTACTTTACTTTCTAGAATCTCTAGATAGATCTACCTCAGAACAAACAAACATTGTCCTTTTTAATCCACTACAATTACACTTTTGGTACTTTAAAGATTTTGATTATTAAATACAAAACATAAATGAACAGATAAATGACCATGTATTAATGGTTATGCTACCCAGCAGTACATGAATAAAAAATACTCCACACATTTTACTAGCTGCAACATTAAAGTTATGCATTACTAATTGAAATGGGCCATTGAGTACCATATGAGCACCCTTACTTTTGGTACTGTAAACTATATTTTGATGCAAATACTAAAGGAAAAAAAAGGATATGTTAACATGACTTTTACGTGTTTCTACATATTCCTTGTATATGGAGAAAAAAAAGCAAATCAATGCATTCCATTAGGGTTCACAGTATTTATTAAATATATATATCATAAAAAAGCCAAATATAGATATCATGGTTTCAAATTATTAGTGAAGTACAACAGCAGTTGGTTTGAACTGTTGACTGTACAGTATGAAGCAAACTGAAAACACACTGGCTAAAACAAAATTCATCATAATCCATAAGCTGTAAATAATATCAACCCACCCAAATGAAACGAAGCACTGTGAAAAGTCAGCGGATTCGACCGTTATCATACCATTTAATGGGGCCAGTATGTCCCGTTATCATACCATCTTATGGGGCCAGTATCAGTGATAATGACAATCGCTGATAATGACATACTGAAACAGTGAGTATGCCAGCATGGCCATACTGGGCCCATAAGATGGTATGATAACGGCCATACTGGCCCCATTCAATGGTATACCAGTCGAATGGGGTGCAAAAGTCCAGAGAACTGTAGGCTTCAAAACGGAACACTGCATTAGTCCACAATATACTGTAAGCAAAGCCACGCGCTTCCAGATCTCACACAATTACCAGGGAGCAACGTGGAATGAGAATATAATACAAAAATGGGGAGTTCTTTATCCCATAAAAGAAAATGGGATATGTGTTACTGTTAACCCATTCAAACCCGGGAAAGCATTCCTGTCATTTTAGATTTGAACCACCTTAACCCATTTTGGGCGGGAACCCCTTTTGGTCTTAGCATTATGTCATGCTTTAGCTATTGAAAAATAGCAGACCTACAAGCTACGAGCTACCTACGAGCTTGTAGGTCTGCTATTTTTGAAAAATCGAAGAACGGCTGACATAGAAACATTGCTTTTTCAGGAAACTGTCAGGATGTAGAAGACATTTTTAGAATCTGATCCCAGGTCAGAATGGGATAACCATTATTTTATACCGTACTTTGGCTATTTTCGAAAAATCTTGAAAATGTGTGCAAATCTTTCAATATTACATTTTTAAAGCAAACATTTTTTTTTAACACCAAACGAATTTCTTCTGGGTGTCCCTGAAACACTTTTTTGAGATGGCCGGGGGGGGGGGGGGGGGGGGTTCGGTGGCCAAATACATATAATTTTGGGGGTCCTTGGCATTAAAAAAGAGAACCACTGATATAGTCGTCTCACGTTGCCAGACTGTTGTTGCCTCTCGCAATGTCCAAATGCTTCCGTCATACAGTCTGGAGCAACGGCAGCTCTATCATTAATAAGCGATAAAGCGGAAGTGGAGCCTCCTCCCCACTTCCGTTTTTACAGTCGCGCACATTTATCCTATAATATTAATAGCAATCATCTAAGCATATATAGGTTGTTGCTTAGCAGAAAAGGAAATGAAAAAAATGAAATGTAAAGATATTTTAAAACGTATTTTCGTGAACGGAAATGGTAGCGTCCTTACTCGTATTTCGGGTCGTGTAGTTCCAGACTCTATACAGCATTCGGGGGGGCGGGGAACCCCTTTTGGTGTTCCAAGCATTATGTTATACCTTAGCTATTGAAAAATAGCAGATCTACAAGCTCATAGCGAGGCATCGAGTGCTGCGCTACGAGCTTGTAGATCTGCTTTTTTCCCCCTTTTTTAAACGTGATAATGTGGCGCACATCTTTGAATATATAATCTTTCAGAGCGTTTTTTAACTCAAATCTTTGCTTCTGGGAGGTCGCTGCCGGAACAACATATTTTCAGATGGGGGGGTCCGTGGACAAATACAGATAATTCCGGGGGGACCTCGACATTGAAAAGGTTGAGAACCACTGACATTAGAAACATAGGTTTTTCCAAGAAACTGTTAGGATTTAGAAGCCATATTTTTTTAGAATCGGCCTTTCTCAGGAAGATGGTGTAATGGTGACAGTCCTCTCGCTTCATGTCTCAGTGAACAGCTGCACACAGCAGCTCTCGGAACGACACGGACAGTTTCTTGTCAGGACACAAGCTGGTGGCTGACAACACCCCCCCCCCCCCCCCCCCTCCACCACAGCAGCCAGCTGGTCTGTGTGATACATTGAGACGTAACAAGGACACCAGACAGTAGCGCACACGCACGCACGCACGCACGCACGCACGCACGCAATATGGGCTGGTTAATAACAACCAAAAACAGTTCTTGGTTGTTATTAAAACCCATTTTGACCTGAGATCAGATTCTAAAAATGTTCTTCTACATCCTGACAGTTTTCTGAAAAAGCTATGTTTCCATGTCAGTCGTTCTTCGATTTTTCAAAAATAGCAGACCTACAAGCTCGTAGGTCAAAGTCAAAAGGAGTTCCCGCCCAAAATGGGTTAAGATCCTGGCCGGACTTGACCCATCATGTAATAGAGCAGGGATCCTCAATAGGCGGACCGCGGTCCACGACCGGACCGCGGACCATCTCTCTGTGCACCCTGGGCAAATTTAAAAAAAAACAAACAAACAAAAAAACACTCTTTTCTGTTTTTTGAAACTTGAAAAAATAAAAGTGTTCTTTGTGCCTCAACACAATACCTCTCATTTGCTGTGCATTTTTGGAGGGGAATATTTGTGAAACATTCTATTTCCATACTCCAGTATTGGTTGGTTGGGAGAGGGGTCCGATTTGTATAAGCTTGCCTTGGTGTGACTGTACTAAACAGGCATAGAGCCCCGCTCTCCGCTGGCCGCTGCGTGGCCCGCGCCGCGCTCATGGGACCGGACCTTAGTCTTTAAAAAAGATTATTAGTGGACCTTCAGCATTTCTGGTTGAAGACCCCTGTAATAGAGAATTCCTGATTCCTGTCCACGGTCAAACATTTTACACTGGCTCCTCCAACGCAGCGGTGGCCGAACGGATTGCGGAGCGGTCTTGATACCGGAAGGTCGCCAGTTCGTATCAGCGGTCCGACACGTTAAAATTACCACCGCTGAAGTGCCCTTGAACAAGGCACCACTACGATGAAATGTTCTATGAGCAGGGCCTGGCTGGAAACAAGTTCTTGAGCTTAGCCCAGATACCCTGGGTAAATATAGTAATCATTTCATTTCATTTCATTTCATTTCAACTCACAGATGCGTCATTGTGAATGAAATAATTAAGCAGAGTAGGCAAAACATCTTTTTTTTCAACAGTAGCGATTCGGAATCTTTGTTTTATTTTCAAGGACCCGCATTGTAAAGATTGTGTTAACTCAAGAGTGCACCAAATGGAGCCACGGTGGTTCCATTCGTAGACTCTCTTGAGTTACAGACCCGTTAAGGGTCCGTTTAGTTCCCCAACTCCAACTAGTTAGTTGGAGTTGGGGAACCCTCCCTGGAACTCCCTCGAGGACTACTACGGATCCCTGGACACCATGGAGAGAAGCAATGTAGTTACTAGTTAGAATATGTTTCTTACTGTAGTGTTAGATGGGTAGTTCCTTAATTAAATTACTATTATTCATTAAATTGACTTAAAGAGCTAATAAAATCACATAGATCACGAGTCGTATCCCTTGACGTTAACGTCACGGTTCAGTCTCCGCTGTCGTCGTTCCATCGTCTGCATTATTGCAGCTTATACGCTTTGTCTTTCCATTTCAGCAGTTCAAACATTCACTCCTCTGAGTAAACTCCTCGTATGTGGTCCATATTCACGTTGAGCATATAAGTCAGAAGAACAACAGGGTCAAGTCAACAGGGTCAGGTCAAGTGAGAGAGGGTCAAAGGTTAGACTTGGGTCCGCTGTTGACCGGGATAGCCCTGAGTTCGGTCCTCATGCACAGGTACTCCCCGGTGACGGCCATGAGGGCCATGCAGGCCACGTTGACCAGCCACCAGGACAGGGCCGGGAGGTGAGCGTTGTACACCCAGCAGCCGATCATGTGGAAGAAGTGCACGGTGACGGTGAAGTCCAGGCACTGCTTCCCTCGGCGGATGAAGAGCCACAGGCCGATGGCGCTGACGGGGAAGAAACAAGCAAGCGGAGGATAGTACGTCATAGGGCATTCACTTCTAGTCATTTTTACTAGTTGCCTAGTTTACTAGTCGACTAGTTGTTTAAATTAACTACCTATTATGTAAAAAAATAAATTAAAAAAAATAGTATTTTTTTGTAGGCCTCAAGATCAGGTAGATTATAGTTATAGTCACCAATGTACACAGAAAAAAATCCTTATCAACTAGTCAACTATATACCAACAAGGTCGCCTAGTGGATTTACTAGTCGACTAGTTGAATTGTCGACTAGTTGCTTAATGCCCTAGTACGTCAGTGACTGTTCTTTGAGAGGAGGACACAGACACCGATATAAAGATAATGGCCCTCGTTTGTCGACGGAGTGTACAAACCAGCGTATTTATTGGCGCCGTCTAAATTAGCGCGTTGGGTACAGGCTTTCGTTTCCGACATAACCCTGACGTGACCGCATAGCACGGCGCACCGAATGTCGGACCAACGCATTGTCGGGAGCGACGTGTTATTTCCGCATGTCGGACCTTTGGTGCGTCGGATCTGCGTGTCCGTTAACGCATGGCCGAATTAACAGCGTTACTTCTTTTTTTGCGCATTAACGCGAAACATTTTTTGACCCTTTGAACCTCTGCGCATCTAAACAATAAGACATCGTATCCACTCGGCTCTGCGAAGCTTGTTTTCCGGCCACAAGCATTTGGAAGTTGGCTTCTTGTGTCTCTTCCAAACTACCACTGGTTCCTTGGCTTCACTGCCGACAAAATTAACTTGAAGCTGTGCTGAATGAACGAGGAAACACAGCGGAACGCCCAAATGAGTTTGGGATGTCACAACCACTTAGAGAGAAGTGTGCATGTGTGTGTGTGTGTGTGCATGTGTGTGTGTGTCGAGAGAAATAAAAACAGGTTGTGTCTTTATGTACAGTATGTTCACCAGAGGATATCAAGTATGAGATAATTAAATAAATAATCAATGGATTATAAATGGATTTATAATGTATTGGATACATAATAAAAGTATAGTAAGAATAAATAATACATTTGGATGCATCCTGCTCCGTATACAACACAATGCACTGCTTTTCAGTTTATCATTAAAGTCTGAGACAATAAAAAAAATTGATTATTGTGCGATTAACTACACAAATCATGCGATTAATCACGATTACAATACATTTAGGAGTGTCAAAGTGGAACAGACAATGCTGCTCCGCATGTCTACAATGGAAGTAACGGGACGGGCCGCGTAGACAAAGCCTACCCGAGCTCAAACCAGACGTGAGGTTTTATGTCTAAAGTCAAAGTCACAAAGGAATGATGAATGCCGACAATTGCGGTCCGTAGACAGTCCGTACGCCCGTTTCTTTGGTCTACAACACTGCGAAATGCGCCAAACCGACAAGCTCACAATGCATCACGGGTGCCTCACATCGTTCGCTTGTAGTCGTAGATATGACAATTTTGCTTTTCTTTGGTAAAGGTAAAGCTACTTAGGGATATAATTCTTAGGAAAAAACAAATTACCAGGTAAGTGAGTTCAGGATGAATGCCATCATCGAGAGTCGGCCCTGCATTGTAGCGACTCCAATGACCTGCAAGGAAAGAGACAGGTTTTAAATATCTAAGTTTAAACCCATTAAAAACAAGAAAGCATCTATTTGATTTTAGATTTGAGCTAAAAAGCATTATTTTAGCTTTGAGCTTGTAGATCTGCCTTAAAAAAAAAAAAGGAAAGGAAAAGGAAATTTTTAACTCAAATCTTTGCTACTGGGGGTCCCTGGAACAAACTATTTTGAGATGGGGGTCCACTGCCGAACACATGAAAAGGTTTGAGCACCACTGACATAAAAACATATTTTTTTCAGAAAACCGTTAGGATTTAGAAGACATTTGTAGAATCGTCCTCAGGGTCTTTAGGTATTTACAGGTTAGCGGTATAATACACTAACTTGACACATCAATATACTATCATCAGAACCGCTTTGAATGTTATCAGCCGATAATCAGCAGTATATTCTTATCAAGACCATTCAATGGAGCCACCGAGCCAGTATGGACAAGTCCACATACTGCCTACTCCTAGTAGGAGACTATAGGAAATGCAGAAGTGAAATTACTGCCACCAAAGCGAAAACATTGTGAAACCGACTTACATGGCCGGTTAAAGGAGCATTCAGTGATTTGGGTGATTTGGAAAACCACCCAGTCCGCCCCGGTAACAAAATGTGCACATGCACGCTCTACAGTGGGGGGAAGTGCAACAGGCCAACAGCATGTGCACCAAGGCCCGCCCCCAGTCGACCATGATTGGAGGAAGGCCCCTCTCATCCTGATTGGATGAAGGCTTTGCCACCCGCCACCAAAACTGAAACTAGGGTTTCTTATATGGTCAGCACACTCTATAGTAGGGAGGATTATCCAGAAAAAAAAAAAAAAAAAGTGATATTTGAATTAAGTAAAATCACTGAATATACCTTTAAGACTGATATGAGGTTAAGGGAATTACGTGGTTAGATTTAGCCATTACGGTTAGTAATAGTTAGACAATGCGACCAACGCCACATCAGACAATGGCTGACAACAACGTCAGTATGTGGAAATGTCATTGAATGGTGTTGATAACGGCTGATGACGTAGATAAAATCATCCGACAACATCCGAAGCCACTAATCATCATCATCATGGCGTCTCTTAACCCATTTTGGTGTTAGCATTATGTTATGCTTTAGCTATTGAAAAAAAGCAGATCTACAAGCTCATAGCGCGCCACCGAGTGGCGCGCTATGAGCTTGTAGGTCTGCTATTTTTGAAAAATCAAAGAACGACTGACATAGAAACATAGCTTTTTCAGAAAACTGTCAGGATGTAGAAGACATTTTTAGAATCTGATCTCAGGTCAAAATGGGTTAACTTACCTCATAGCTGAAGATCTGATCCAGCGAGCGGTGCGTTTGCACGAGGCTGTCCACGCCGGCCATCCACAGACCCAGGAAGCTGTAGTAGATGCACTGCATCAGCACGATCTGGGACACGATGAGCACCGGGTCCCAGATGTAGCTGCGGAAGTGACTGGCCATCATGGCTGGACCGTCTGCAGGTCACACACCCGGGAGGGCGTGCAGAGAGTCCAGAGAGATGTTAACAGCTCGCGCCCCTGCAGTGTAGACTACGTACGGCTTCAGAGCCTGAAACACAAAATGCCACTAGTTAGTAAATGGAAAAAAGATACACACATTTCTGTCGGTTTCTGGCTCTAAGACACTGGTTCCCAAACACAAATCATAGTTGTGATGTGATGTTGTAGATGTTGTGATGTTGTAGATCAGCTATTTTCACTAGTTTGGGTGATTTGGCTGATACTTGTTTCTTTGTCTTGAGTCCTGTGTCTTGTGCCTTGAGTCTTGTATCAATCTTGTGTCCAGAGGCGTATCTAGACTATCTACAATAAGGCGACCTGTCCAAATCCATTTTCTGCCTGGCCAAAATCCATACACTAAGACAAAAACAAGACCTGAGAACTATTAGTGGACAGCAGATTGGCGCGACCCTCAATCACCCATTCGAATGCAAATGCATGCCTTTCAGCCTTTGTATCCTACTATCTGGCAGGTATATCTCTTTGAAAACCTTTAGTGCTACTGATGTGCGCGGGACGACGACAATTAAAACATCATGCCTGCCCAAAATGTAATTCCTGGAAACGCCACTGTTTGTGTCCTGTGTCATGTTTGTAGAATGAAGCTGAGGATGAAGGACAAGGTCTTGACAGAGGATTTGAGATCGTTGGAGATACCCGAGTGTGTTGGTTCAAATCTTTTAGACTATGGGAGTTCTGCTCCTTTTATACTATTCAGGTTATCCTGAGCGATGTCATCATTTCATGTCCATATATGGAGATCCAGGTGATGACCCTATATGGAACACGTGATGTGATGTCAGACGTAGATGGGTTGGTCCGCTCCATATATGGAGATCCAGGTGATGAGAGGTTGGAGTGCCAACTTGGGTTGGCAGGTAATTATGATAATCTGGCAAATAACTAACTATGGTAATATGGCCCATAACTATGGAAATATGGCAAATAAATCAAGGTGAAGTCAGTAAGAGCATCCAATACAAAAACTGCTACGGGGATGAAAGCAGAAAAGCACCAAGACTTGTTTACATCAAGGTCCTCCACTTCAACTCATCAGAAAATGTAAGATATCTTAATCCGAGACTATCATAGACGTATTTTATCGGGTTTAGGTCTGTATGAAATGCGTGGAATATAAATTATAACGGCCTTTTTATCCACCCATGGTAAGGACGGAATAATAAGCAATCACTCACTCAAGTACAATCAACACGTACAGGCCGACAACACAACAAACGTTAGCGAGCTACTGCAGCTAGCTAGCTAGCTGTGGTCAGGGATCATAATGATAATATGATCAGAGGAGTCATCACACTGCTAAACCAAACGTCACCTCTTTCTCCACTTCACTGTGATTTATCTTAGCTTAGCCACGGTAGCTAAAGCAGTCTAAATCTCATTATAATTAGACCCACAGGCAACGTGGAACAACAACACATTGACGTGGTAAACATTTTAAAGAGATGTTTATTTACATTGAGCGCAGTCAGTGTGATGGTGAAGGTTCCATATGGATGGTTATGGTTCCCTCTGTCTGGACAACAACACCAAAGGCTGCTGGACTGAAGCAGTTCTTCTTTGTTTGTTGTCGAAGTACAATCTTTAAAAAGGATAAAATGTAAAGAAAGCAGAAAGATGTGCGGAGCTAAACAAACTCTCTCAAGTCGCGTCTCTCTCTCTCTCTGGTGTTTTCTTTTTTTCCCTCAACGTCACAACGTTTGACCCGGATATGATCACGTTCTCACTGTCTGTTTTCAAAATAAAATAAATAATAAAGTCCTGTTTTATATATTTTTTTGATTTATTTTGTTATATAATTTCTATAATAATATATAATTAATTATTAACATACAATAATAATGTATCAGAGCTAGTAAAACTGTAAAAGATCAAAAATATCTAAGGCTACAAAACTGTATTTCCATTTCCACTGTTTCCACTGTTCCTTTTAGCCAATTGCATTTGTGAATGTAGCAATTTTCATACAAAATAATTAAAAAGGTTCAACATAAACAATATTTTATATATAAAAAAAAGAATATAGGCCTATATATTATCGTAAAAAGTGTGATGGTATCTTATTCTGAAGGAACTTCTGGTGAGCTTCCTTGTCAGTGTTATTTTTATACAATACATTATTTATGTTCCTATGAGAAAGTAAATATGATGTTTTATGGGCGGTGACGGCCGGGGTTGTGTGTCCATTTCGCAGAGAACTTCCAAATAGTGTGGTGAGTGTAAATAGCAGTGTA
Source organism: Electrona antarctica (assembly GCF_951216825.1). Taxonomy (NCBI): domain Eukaryota; kingdom Metazoa; phylum Chordata; class Actinopteri; order Myctophiformes; family Myctophidae; genus Electrona; species Electrona antarctica. The sequence continues at coordinate 52,355,053 of NC_136790.1, forward strand.
AACAACTGGTGTGCAGCTGCAGAAGTGTCATAATAATCAAGTAATACCAGTAAAGTACATTTTGAGGTAGGCTACAGTGTGAGACTCAACTTTGACTTGAGTATTTCCAATTTTCAATACTTTTACTTCTACTCCACTACACATCAAAGGCAAGGAGCGAAGACTAAGTACATTTTACCAATACTTTTGTACTTTTACTCAAGTAAATGTGGAATTCAGGACTTTGTACTTGTAACATGTGAGTATTTCTACATTGCAATAGGCATATATTGATACTTTTACTTATAAAGCAACATTTTTGAGTAGCCTACTTTTTCCACCACTGGTCAGATGGTGGTAGTAGTGCACTATATCAGCAGTAGTAGTGTCTACTGTCTGGCTGCTTATTGTGACTTGTCATACAGTATGCCAGTGGTTACCAAACCTTTTCTTGTCAAGGACCCCCAAATTGACACTAATTAGCCCGCGGACCCCCATTTGAAAAGATAGGGGCCCCCATAAGAGAAGTCCTTTCCGGCTCTAGCAGTGATTCTCAACCCGTTTCATTTCAAGGACCCCCCCCCCCCCCAGTTTGACATGCATATTAATCTACAGACCACCAATTTAATGGCATTTCTATATCTGGGACCCCCAATTTATACTGTAAAAGCAATAATGTATTTAACTCTGAGAGTGTACAAATGGAACAAAATGGACCATTTTTACACTCCCTCAAGGACCCCTGGGGGTCCCCGGACCCCACTTTGGGAACCCCTGCAGTATGTGGCCGAAGGTTAATCTTTAGCAGAGCAGAGGGCCCTGGCCAGACACTACTGTTGGAACAACACAGTGCATTGATCAGTACTAGCCTGTCGCCCTGTCCTTCAGCTGGGTATAAAAAGCATAATTCATATTTTGCAAGTTAGAGCTGAAAACATTTTCATTTTGATCTATTAAGACCTGAGGCCGATTCTACTAATGCCTTCTAAACAAATAGTTCTTTGAAGATTTTTCTAAAATGTTCAAAAATAGCAGACTATAGCTAGCTTGCACATCTGCTATATTTTTGAATAGCAAATATCTAAAAATTGACACGGATGCTTTCCCGTTTAAAAAAAAAAAATGCAAACTGCTTGTATTTATGTTTTTACTTACCGGTAATTTGTCTTTAGGGTTGACCTGATTCAATGACCATGATGCTTAAAGGGCATGCGACTGTGACAGCGTTGTGGCAGCTCACGGAATTGAGTGTGATACGGAGAAGATTGTGGAAGTTGACATGTTTGCATCGTAAATTGGGTAAGTACTGTAATTGTATTTTCAAGTACATTCTTATAAGGAAAATGCTAAATGGACTGTATTAAATACAGCGCCTTTCTCCAAAGCGCTTTACAGTGCATCTTAAATCTCCCATTCATTAACACACTGATGGAGTCAAGGCACCCACACCGCCACCAACCATAGGGTACTTTTTTTGACCTGAGATCAGATTCTCTTTTCTGAAAAAGCTATGTTTCTATGTCAGTCGTTCTTCGAATTTTCAAAAATAGCGCCACCGAGTGGCGCGCTATGAGCTTGTAGATCTGCTATTTTTCAATAGCTAAAGCATAACATAATGCTAACACTAAAAGGGGTTCCCGCCCCAAAATGGGTTAACACACTGATGGCAGAGTCAAGACACCCACACCGCCACCAACCATAGGGTACTTAAGGGTTAAGTGTCTTGCTCAAGGACACTTCGACACGCAGCCCGGAGGAGCCATCGATGGAACCGGGAACCTTCCGGCTCTGCCTCATGACTGAGCCACTGCTGTTGATTCATTATCGAACTAGCAAATTATCCTATTGCCCTAAAATCTTGCACGTATACAAATTCACAAGAGGGGAACCACAAATCACTGATTCCCTCAGTACTGTGGACTGTTTACTTTACAAGAACGCTCGGCCCAAAGCATGCTTGCCCCGGGTTAAATACAATGACCTCGGAATGGTCGCCACCATGTATTCCTAAACGTAACCTCAGTAAACTATGCCTAAACCTAACCTTATTCTTAAACGTAACCTCAATAAACTTTACCTAAACCTAACCTTATTCCTAAACGTAACCTCCGTAAAACTATGCCTAACCCTAAGTAGGTCAGGCTTATTGTCGGTATCAGCCGGTAACATGGGGGAGTCTATGTCCACATTACAATACGCTAATAATAATAATAATAAATAATAAAACTTTATTTGTATAGCACCTTTCATGACATGAAATGCAGCTCAAAGTACTTTACAGAGCAATGGAGAAAGAAAGAAAAGAAAAGCAAGGCATAAACATTAAAAAAAATAATAGCAGTAATGCAATACAGTGAGGCTAGACTTCTGGGAGATGGATGCTGAGGTGGAGCGCCACACCTATCATCAGCTCCCAGTACTAATACCGCACGACTTGCCGCACCCAGGCCGTGCTACTCATATTCACCCAGGCCGTGCTACTCATATTCACCCAGGCCGTGCTACTCATATTCGAGTGGGCGGTGCCCGGGATTGAACCCATGAATTTGTGGTCCAAAGGCGAGAGCTCTACCGACTGACTGAGCTACCAGGACACTAAACTAAAACTTATTTAAACAAATACAAGAATATAGTAGAACCGCTGCGGGTTCTGGGTCCAGCATTCCGGTTAACATGTAGAATGGTTGTTGTGGCTACAGTACAACTCCACAGCATTAACCCTTTTTGACCTGGGAAGGATTCTACAAAATATGTCTTCTAAATCCTGACAGTTTTCTGAAAAACCCATGTTTCTATGTCATTCGTTCTCAAACATTTTCATGTCAAGGACCCCCAAAAATATATGTAATTGGCTGCCGAACCCCATCTGAAAACATGTAGTTCCAGGGACCCCACCAGAAGCAAAGATTTGAGTTAAAAACGTTCGCTCTGAAAGAATATATATTCCAAATTTGCGGCACATTTTCATGATTTTTCAAAAATAGCAGATCTACAAGCTCGTAGCGAGCTTGTAGATCTGCTATTTTTCAATAGCTAAATTATAACATAATGTTTAAAACACCAAAATGTTTCCCGCCCAAAAGGGGGTAATGTGTGGCAATATGAACTCTTGAAGTGGCCAACGTGTGTCTTTATTTATCTGTTCATCTTAGGGACGGCCCCATGGAGGAACGCCTGCACGTCGCCAGCTCCTCTTCTCAAAGCCACGCCTTCTCGTGCTCTCATAGATGACCAGATCGTCGTGGAAGGGTCTTTCTTGCCCCCCCACTGGCCTGTTACGCTGCGCGCCCAAATGCACAGCGAGGACGGTGACCTGTGGGAAGCACTGTCCCACTACAGCACAGACGGGACGGGCACCGTTAACCGTGAGCAGCATGGGTTTTATTTCTACACATCAATCAATGGTCCATGGATGGTCTGTAATGGTTCAGGAATTTGATTGCTGTAAAATGTTAATTTGATTATTATTAAATATTTTAATATTTTAATTGTGATGAATTAATTAGATACATTTTGTCAATCTAAGGGCCAATCGGCCCTTAGATTGACAAAATGTATCTAATTAATTACTACATACTTACATACTACATACTTAATTACATTACATACTCCTATTTTACCGCTGTTTCGGCGCTGTAGTGCCGAAATGATTTCGGCTCGTCAGAAATTCTCAGTAGCACCGAAGAGCCGACTTTAGGACGGTACCCGCCCCCCCCCCCCCCCCCCCCCCCCCCCCCCCGAACCTCAAATGACGTCACATTGTAGGCTCTACAGAGCCGAACCCACTTTTATTCGGCTCTAAAATAGGAGTATGAATCGGCCCTAAATATCCTAGGAAAATACTTAAATGTGTTTGTTATTACCCTCTCTTTCGACATTTCATAGTTGGCACGTTGTAAAGGAGTTCAACACATGTGGAGAGAGTACATACTGTTCAGAGTTTTGAACCACGGTGTGAGAATCTCAAAAATAGGGTCATATCTGCTCATGATTGTATCTGCAGTTTGGCCAAAAGTATTAATTTTACATGTGAGAAAAGGATTTTCACTCTTTATACTTGGTTGCAGATGGCAATGATGGCACTCAAATTACTGTTTGTAATTAATTGACACCAGTAGACTAATCTATCTACAATAGGTACAATAGTAAAACGCTCACTACTTATAGTTTAAATCAGGTAATCAGCCATCCCCTGGGGTACTTGAGGGAGTTCCAGGGGGGACCCAGCTAAATGATAATTTGGAACCAAATGGACCCTTATGGGTCTGTAACTCAGAGAGTGTACAAATGAGTGTACATTTGTACACTCTCAGAGTTAAATTTGCATTGTTTTTACAATATAAATGGGGGGTCCCAGAGATAGAAATGCTATTAAATGGGGATCCGTAGACTAATGCATGTCAAACTGGGGGTCCTTGAAATTAAACGGGTTGAAAATCACTGCTAGAGCCATACAAATCTTCTCTTCTGGGGGTCCGTGGCATATCTTTTCAAATGGGGGTCCGCAGGCTAATAAATGTCAATTTGGGGGGTCCTTGACATGAAAAGGTTTTGGAACCACTGGGTTAATCCACTGATATTCTCCTCGTCTCCTGACAACAGTAGCCAGAGATGCTTCAGTTGGAGGCTCATACCTAGGCTGTGAACCAATGGGTCTGTTCTGGGGATTGCACCCTGCGCCTGGGGAACGACAGCACGTGCGGTAAGTATTAGCTACAGTTTATCGAAAAGAACACAAGGAGTAATTATTCAATCTTCAGTTCCATCAAGCTCATCTCATGTTAAATGGTAAATGGTGCATTTATATAGCGCCTTTATCCAAGGCGCTTTACATAGTGCATTACATTCACCCATTCACACACACATTCATACACCGATTACACAAGGCACCAACCAGTAAATCGGGAGCAATTTGGGGTTCAGTGTCTTGCCCAAGGACACTTCGACATGTAGACAGGAGGAGCCGGGATTCGAACCGCCGACCCATGGATCATTGGACGACCTGCTCTACCTCCTGAGCCACAGTCGCCCCCATGTTAAACTAGAAAGGTGCATTTTTGTGAAATTGCAAGTGTGGTTGCACTGAATAATTTGGGAAGCCATCCATGTAACAGACGACTAATGTCACATGATCAGCTAGCCACGCACATTCGGTGCGAGATCCACAGTTGGAGGCGGAGCCATGCTACTGTTCCCATGTGGACACCGCGATCCACTGATAGAGGGTATGCTCATACATATAAGTGAGTGGCAAATCGAGTTTAACTACGTTTAACGTTGTTTAATGCAATCAGATAGGACTTTTCTGTTTGGACGTTTTTATTTCCAGGGAGAAAAAAAAAAGTCTGGGTCCGAGTCCACTTCAATTCGGCATAGAGTAGCGCAAACATCTCTCACTCTGCCGATTTCTGATCGTCTGCACCTTTGTTAAATTGACACACATGCACACATGTACACACACACGCTCCTCTCTCTCTGTCGCTCTAAGTAATTAGTCTCATGTCGCGCAGCTGCACATATTTTCTCCCGGCGGATCCTGCCGGGAGCTGCCTATGCCATAAAAAGCATAGGTGAGTTCCAGGCTAGTCGTGCTATGATGAGGCAGTGTGGTGGTGCGTCAGTGTTGATGTGATTAACTGGTTGAGAAGGAGCATTAATAAACGGAGCGACCGGTGGCGTTCCAGTGATACAACTCCTTGTCACCTGTCCTTATAAAGAGAGTCTAAAGCCTGCATATTCTTCTAGCTGCGGCCGGCGCTACACTAGTAGTATAGTAGTAGTAATAGTAGTAATATTGCATTGCATCGCAGCCTTCCAATCAGCCTTGTCAATTATCCGGCCTCATCCTGTATGTCCACTTACCACTAGTTGGTAGCAGCTAATAATCACTGCATCAATGATGGTTATATGATGATCGATATAACTGGATTCCAGTGATCCAGATGTTTTACGCAAATTGCTGCTTTGTCCACAGGCTGAGGAAGATCAACGTAGCGACTCCATACTCGGTGCACGTGTCCTTATTCGAGGGCCACGTGTCGCCTCGTGACAGTTTGACTGAAGAGGGCCAGAGTTCAGAGCAGCTGGCCTCCGTAACCGTTGAACGATGGTACATGGCGCCAGGCGTAAGAAGAATAGAGATTCGCCAGGACGGAATTGTGGGGACGTTGTTCTTACCGCCCGGTGAGCACATGATTCAAGATGAACATTCACTAGTAGGAATAAACACGCCATTGGGGAGGTATAAGGGATTTATTGACAGTGAATAAATGGAGGGATGAAGGAGGGATGAATGAATGCAGATGTGTAGGTTCCGGGGGGGGGGGGGGGGGTCGCTGACCCTGGAGTCTTTGGGGAGGAGGTCGGAAAGGCACTCGTCGTAAGGCGTTCGTCTTACGGTGCGCATGGACGATATCCCCCGCAGGAACCTGAGGAGGAGTTTTGTTTTAATCGTTTGATCCACTTTTGGCGAGGTGGCTGTAGTAGTTCTAGTGCCGAAAGCTCCTTTGGGGCGAGTGGGGAGAGGAGCTGCTAGGAGGTGAAGGGGTGGGGGTGGGTTGCGAGAAGCCTGTAGGAAGGTGGCTAGTGTGCGACGCAGCGAGGCAGGCGAAACATGGAGGATTCTGGGTGGTACTGGGCAGGTATAAATGGGGACAGGTAGATTGACGTGGAGGGCGGAGAGTGGCATGAAGGGCAGGGCCAATGTGCGTTTCAAAAAGGACAACTCCTTAGACAGAGACTAAGAAAATACATATTTATGCTATTTATTCATGCTCATAAAAAGTGAAAGGTGCATCTAATCAGTGAGTTGCGTGAGTGACTATCTAATCAAGTGATTCCCTCTATAGGCCCAGGGCCATTCCCAGCCATGATAGACATGTGGGGCATGGGTGGAGGACTGAACGAGTATCGCTCTGCCCTGTTTGCGTCCAGAGGCTTCGCTAGTCTCGCCCTGGTCTATTTCAAGCACAAAGAAATGCCTGGTCCACCCAACTGTGTCGTTGTGGGCGACAGCTACTTCAGGGTAAAAAATGTCCAGTCAACATGTTCTTGGCCCAGGCGGTGGCGTAACCGTCTGGGCACCCGACTGGTAATCCAGTCGCAGTGTGCCGCGGGTTCGACTCCCGAGCCCGACACGGCCTTTACTGCATGTCTTCCCCCATCTCTCTCCCGTTTCCTGTCAGCCTACAGTCTGTCCCTTCAAAAACCAATAAAAGGCGTAAGCCGCAAAAAAATATCTTAAAAACAAAAAAAACATGTTCTTGCATTTGTCTTTCTCTTAATTAATTGTGACATTTTACTGACTCGTGTTTTCATGTCCTCAAAAGCTCACATTTGTTCTATCCATCAACAGTCCGCATTCCAGCTACTCCAAGACCACCCTCAGGTCTGTGGGGACAGGATCGGAGTCATGGGTTTCTCCTTCGGCGTATACCTGGCTCTGCGGATGGCCACGCAGATGGGTTGCCGTGTAAGTGACGTATTTTAATCTCTACTAGAAACATCACACACACATCCATCCATCCATCCATGCACCCTTTAAAGCAGGGGTTCTCAACCCGTGGGTCGCGACCCCTCGGGGGGTCGCCAAATTATTTTAGGGGGTCCCCAAATTATTTTCAAAAAAAAAAGATTTTTTTTAAAATTTTATTTTCACGATTTTTCAAAAATAGCAGACCTACAAGCTCGTAGCGCGCCACTCGGTGGCGCGCTATGAGCTTGTAGATCTGCTATTTTTCAATAGCTAAATTATAACAATGCTTAAAACACCAAAAGGGGTTCCCGCCCAAAATGGTTTAAGGTTATTGTAGCAGTCAATTTATATTGGGGGTCGGGAGGGGGCGGGGCGGGGGTCCCGAGACGTTGCCAAAGCATTTCCGGGCCAAAAACGTTGAGAACCCCTGCTTTAAAGTGCTGAACTCCAAGGAGACAAAGATCAAGTCAATGGAAGAGTCAGTGTGGCAGTGTGCACACTGTAGCTCCCTTCAATGACCTGTTTGTGGTGGCAGTGCACACTGTAGCTCCCTTCAATGACCTGTTTGTGGTGGCAGTGCACACTGTAGCTCCCTTCAATGACCTGTTTGTGGTTGCAGTGCACACTGTAGCTCCCTTCAATGACCTGTTTGTGGTTGCAGTGCACACTGTAGCTCCCTTCAATGACCTGTTTGTGGTTGCAGTGCACACTGTAGCTCCCTTCAATGACCTGTTTGTGGTGGACGTGCACACTGTCTGTAGCTCCCTTCAATGACCTGTTTGTGGTGGACGTGCACACTGTCTGTAGCTCCCTTCAATGACCTGTTTGTGGTGGCAGTGCACACTTGCTCATCTTCAGCCTCTTCTTTTATATCTACTAGATCCATTTCAAGGGCCTTTGAGCACCATGCAGGCCTCGGCACTTTGAACAGCACATACTTCATGTCCTGCATTAACTAATTTTGGGCGGGAACCCCTTTTGGTGTTTTAAACATTATGTTATAATTTAGCTATTGAAAAATAGCAGATCTACAAGCTCATAGCGCGCCACCGAGTGGCGCGCTACGAGCTTGTAGGTCTGCTATTTTTGAAAAATCGTTAAAATGTGCCTCAAATCTTTCAGAAAATTGTCATGATTTAGAAGATTTTTGAGTGGTGCAACCACTCCAAGGAACAGCAATGTCTGTGACCTGTGACTCTGTGACCTGTGACTATGTTTGTGTGTGACTATGTTTGTGAGTGACTCATGAGTACCAGTAGGGGCGCTGTTGTGAGAGAGAGAGAGAGAGAGAGAGAGAGAGAGAGAGAGAGAGAGAGAGAGAGAGAGAGAGAGAGAGAGAGAGAGAGAGAGAGAGAGAGAGATTTGCACCACTCAGTTCGCACAGGTGTGATTTTTTTTTAATTTCGACGTCAGGCCTAAATGGGTTAATGTTTTAAGCAGAATGAAGACATACGATGAATTCTCTGTACGGCTGGCACAAAGGTCTTACACACTGTAGTATGAAATGCCCTGTGCTTCTACATTCATATATTGATTGATTCTATATCGACCCTTTTCTTTTCTTTTCAGCCAAAGTGTTTGATTGGCGTAAACGGTCCAATGGGAAACGTCAACAACTTTTTCATTAGTGACCGCAGCACTGAAAGCTATGAAAAGTAAGGCGATCACTATGCCATTCTGTGTAGGTAAATAAAACTTCTGATCTATTAGGCAATAATAGATCCCAGCCATAGCTAGCTAGCTAGCATGGCTTCTTTCTCTTGTTGTTGTTCTTGTTGTTGTTCCCTCTTGGAGTTACTCGCTATGAAACAATTGGAGATTTAGCCATGTGAAGTGGTCCGTCTAAACAACAATTCACCATTTTGTCAGCCTTCTGATTGGTCCCTGACTGACTAACCAGCAGGCTCTTTCTGCCTTGTTCCGCCCTGGTTCCGCCTTGTTTATGTTGAATTTGCTAAAACATCATTTATGGAGAAAAGTTTTTTAAAAAAAAGTTAAAAAAAAAAAATGATATGCCCAGTCACCATGCTGCACCTTTTTGCATAGGCCTACACCAAGTTGTAAATAAGAATTGTATTCACAGAATATCAATACAAAGCAACTGGAAAAACACCTTATTTCAATGGTGGTGGATGGAGAGAGAGGATTTTTGTCCAACCACGAACCGGCAACCAATGGGTGCGAAGAGGGGCACAACCATGGGCGGGACTTGACAAATGGTCAATTCAAAATGCATGTGATTCAAGATGCAATATGATAACAAATTAAAACAAATCAGGCGATTCATTGGGGGTGCGAAACAAGTTTTTTGGGCGGGAACCCCTTTTGGTGTTAGCATTATGTTATGCTTTAGCTATTGAAAAATAGCAGATCTACAAGCTCATAGCGCGCCACCGAGTGGCGCGCTACGAGCTTGTAGGTCTGCTATTTTTGAAAAATCGAAGAACCACTGACATAGAAACATAGCTTTTTCAGAAAACTGTCAGGATGTAGAAGACATTTTTAGAATCTGATCTCAGGTCAAAATGGGTTAAGCTCGTTCATGTTTTACAGTTTAAACTTTGCTGTATTGCAGTCCCGAGACATACTGGCAAAGTGACGGACAGGATTATGTCAGTTACAGAAAGGCCTCCTCGCCTAGCACCGTCTTCCCTGAGAAGAAAATAAAGGTAATGTGATGAGCATTTAGAGTCTCAGCAACAATACTAGCACTAATATACTACTGTCACGGTTTGCAGGTGTTAGGACCCAAGTGCAGGAAACTCAAACAAAGGCAGGACAAGAAGATCACATAAACTTGACTTTACTTGGATAACAGAAGTACATACACTGAACATAAAACCTGACACTAATTTAAGATCCAGCACTGAACAAACACAAGGCAGAGTTCAAATAGTCACTGGAGCTCATCACCCAACCTGGCTCAGCTGTAGCCTGGCTAATAAGCCAGACTAATATCACACAACACTGTCGCGGTATATTAGTCTGGGCTGGCTCCACTTGGATTTCATTTCCCGGGGGGCGGGTTCAAACATTTTCTCTTTGACGCAATTGGTCAGAGCTACTGTCAGTCAAAAGTCTCAAGCATTGAACGTCACTGTACCAAAGCCCGCCCATATTGCATACCGTGTCCCGATTGGTCCGACCTGTTCTCGGTTGTAGGAAAGAGGCGTGCTACTGAGCCTCGCCAGACCGTAATCCGCTGGTAGGCAATTTTTTTTTGCCAACGGCTGATTCGGTCTGGTTTATTAACCAGGCTAGCTCAGCTGGTCCCCACAGGTGATGGCACTCAGGGCAATCAGAGTCAGAGGAGCAGGACTTGGGAGAGATAGAGGAAAATCATGGACAAACGGAGGGGCTCAGGACGTGACCATGACACTAATTTGTATAATTAATTACATTATTTTCTAATAATAGTGTTACTTTACATTGCTAAACAAACTCTGACCTCAGAAAATGTGTGTGTCTTTGCAGTTAGAAAACCTGTCTTGCCCTTTACTGTGCATCGTGGGTGAAGATGACCAGAACACAGCAAGTAGAGAGAATGCAACTGAGGTGCAGTATCTATGTTTACATGTTACCATGGGGATAATGTAGGCATGGGGTGCCCAAAAGGTAGATTGTGATCTACCAGTAGATCAGAAAGGCTTTGCAGGTAGATCGCATGACATGGCCCTAAAAATATATATAATTAAAAAAGGAAAAAGGCATCTGCCACTTGAATTAAAGGACCACTTCACCACTTTTCAACATCTCTTCATATAATTGGTCCTCACTAATGTTCATGATAAAACACCACCATTTTTTCCTACTCAGTCTGTGTCTCATAGGAGGGCTTTGGGCAGTTCGGACACCCGTCCACCAGTGACATCATCATTAGGCAGATTTTTTTTAAACAAGATTTGTTTTAAAATATATTTAGATTTGTATTATCGTGAGAACGATGGCTTCAACTTTTGCATTGCAACTTTTCAGGAAAAGAAAGCCTGCCGTTTCTATTAGCTTGGATTCACCATCGATGATGTCACTGGTGGACGGTGTTTCTGAACTGCCCACAGCCTTCCTATGAGACACAAACTGAGTAGGAAAAAATGGTGGTATTTTATCATGAACATTAGTTAGGACCAATTATAGGAAGAGAAGTTGAAAAGTGGTGAAGTGGTCCTTTAAGGTGACTTCATTGATTAACATCAAATCGGGCCTGTCGGCTCAAACCCACAATGCAATACCTTGTTTTCAAGAGTGTTGCTCACAAACGTCAGATGCATTACAAAGTTAGACAAAACAAAACAGTACCAATTCCATTTCCCCCCTCTATTTCCCATTCCAAGTGCGTTTGTCTTATGTAACACCAGCGCCGCTATTCCAAAAGCCCTTCAGGTACATTTTTTAACTATTTTCAGCAATGATATAATATTTTTTGGGTGGGTAGACCTTGTTGCGCTGGTCATTTTGAAAGTAGCTCTCAAGTCAAAAAAGTACGGGCACCCCTGATGTAGGCCTATGCAAAGTGCCACAACCAACCTGAAAAAACCAAATGGATCATGTGAGGATCCACATTCGATCGGCATGGCTTCATGTGGATCTCACACATGGGGACAGTCTGTGACATAAGTCGTATGGTGTATTGATGTACGACACAAGGGCGGGTGCAGTACTTAGTTTAGACAGTACTTAGTTTAGACTAGTCATTGGGTTAGACCAGTCATTAGTCCTACAACTACAACCTATCTCAAACCCTCACCCTAACCCTAACCTCCCACGGGGCAGCACACCTAAAGGCTCATTCATAGTCTGGATTTTCGGTGGTGAGGTGACCACCGGAGCTGAAATAACGTTGAGCGGTGGTGAGTAAAAACAGAGAGTGGTTTGCTCTTCACCGCGGCTCGTGACGTCATGTTGTAGTTCGGTGGTCACCTAACCACCGAAAATCCAGACTATGTATGAGCCTTACACCTAACCTTAACCCATGTCTAACCAATGACTAGTCTAAACTAAGTATGCACCCCCACAAGGGCAAGATTTCAGCCAGATGAGAGGCCCTTAATTTGACCTCCATTATGAAATTAAGTTAAATATTTCAAGAGATATAACATGTATGAAGAAAGAAAAGTGAGTGGACTTTGGCCTACTGGCAGACTGAACAAGACATGTGGTACAGTTCACTTCATTCCAGCACATTGACTAGCTCTGGATACACAATTACACAGCCCCATATACTGTAGATCAGGGGTGGGCAACTTTGACGATGCAGAGGGCCACTATATTTCCACACTCACTCCAGAGGGGCCACATTGCATATAATGTTGTAGCAAAAATAGCAAAAACGCGTCGCACTGCGACGCGTTTTGAGCTTGTAGATCGGCTATTTTTACTATATTTGAATTGAAATCCTGAATAATTTTTTTAGCTATTTTTGAATTTAATTTCAAATGCATCTAGTGCATCTATTTTTTTAAGCTATTTTTGAATTTAATTTCAAATCTAGTTATACGTCTGTTAACTTTATGAACTTAAATACAAATACATTGGACATAAAAAAGTAAATAATATTTGAATACTACGGGTCATGTTATATGTCAGTATATTCTGCCGAAGGGCCACATTAAGTGAAGGTGGGGGCCCCGGGCCGCCAGTTGCCCATGTGTGCTGTAGATCCCTATTTCCCAAACAAGGGGTTGCGACCCATTCGTGCTTTTGTGGGTCACGCACCAATTGTTACGGGTCACAACTTGAGTACTAAAAATCACATTTTCTTTTCCTACATTATATATTTCAGAAGATCTTTTGGGGTCTGAGATGCTAAAACTCCCATCAAATGGTGTTCTGTGGCTCAAATGCTGAATGAATGAATGAATAAGTAATGGTCCTTGATGTAGAAAAGGGTTGAAACCCAAAGCACTGCACTATAACGGCTTGTTGTTGTTGTTTGTCTCCAGATGGAGCAGAGCCTGAGGGCTGCTGGCCGAGCCCACCTGTTCACCTGCTTGTCATACCCCGGTGCTGGTCACCTCATCGAGCCTCCTTACACCCCAAACAGCAGGATATCCACATGGGCCAACAAACCCAAAAAGAGTATGTTTCTTTCTTGTCCGTCCGTCCGTCCGTCCGTCCGTCCGTCCGTCGTCGTCGTCCCCCCACACACACACACCTGCATTTGCACTTTGTCAGATTCCGTTGTGAATTTATCATCTTCACAATATAAACCCTTTTTATCAAGAGTATTAACCCTCGATTTTTCAAAAATAGCAGACCTACAAGCTCATAGATCTGCTATTTTTCAATAGCTAAAGCATAACATAATGCTAACACCAAAAGGGGTTCCCGCCCAAAATGGGTTATATTTGTATTGAATAATATTTAATATTCACTGTTATACTACTAAATACCACCTAAAATATTGTCTTTAATTGCAGTTCTCACAGTCTGGGGAGGACACCCTGCGTCCCATGCTGCTGCCCAGGAAGATTCCTGGAAGAAAATCCTGACATTTATGGAATGCAATTTACGAGGGTGATGCGGTGGTGGTGTTGTGTAAGGATAAGGAAGCCCATTCCCCCCAAATGAATACAATTAAAAAGCCCTGACTGGCAGCCAACAGAATGTGGAATGTGTTATTGTGTAATGTCGCGGCTGTAGGCTGTTCAAAAGCCGTGAGCCGAGGAGCTAAGCATGAGAGTATATGAGACACTTGTATGACGCGCACGCAAAGGAATTCAGGTCCACTCCAAGCTGTCGGTTTGACCATTTTATTCTTCTCCGCAGCACAGGTAAAACACAACAGTTCCCAGCTAACTATTATATACTAGGGGTGGGACGATATGGGTACCTCACGATACGATATATATTGCGATATTAGGCCCTCGATAACGATAATATCACGATATTCAATATATTGCGATATTTGCGATATATCAATATATTGTATGAAATTTCATCAACGATATATCACGATATCTGCAACTACAAAATACTTCGAACTGAAAAAATGCTATTTTCGTGCTTGGACACAAGGAGGGACACACACATAGCTGTATATAGTGGTTGCACCACTCAAAAACTAAATTAATAGAGTTTGAAAAAATATATATATATTCTTTTTATTTTTATATCGATATTTGAATAATCAATATCGATTATTTATCGCGGGAGGACGTATCGATATATATCGCCATATCGATATTTCAGCACACCCCTATTATATACTACCGGCATGGATGTTAAGATGCGTTGCGGTCAACAGAAAATGTCGACTCCCAGCTCACCCCCTCTCCGTCCCAAGTTCCTCAACTGTAGTGCCAGGGTAAACGCTGTGTAGTTATTAGCGTGACAGCGCCCAGCCCCAGTGATCATGCCCACCACCACTACCAGTGCAGTGCCCACTCTGTCCACTAACGTGACATACTCCACACATATAGATCACATTATGGCTCCTACAGTGTAACACTGGTTTTCTTTCAAAATTGGCCTAAAAAAGGAGACTACATGATTTCCCATCTCTTGTACATGTATATAGTTAAATGAGAAAGAGAGGTTGTGTCACGGTGCCGGGCAGAGAAGGTGTAGGACCCAAGTGCAGACAATAGCAGCGGAGGCAGAATTTCAGGTGCAAGATCCAGGTTTTATTAAACAATGCAGGGTAACAGGGAACTGGCACGAGGAAACATAAGGAAGTAATACTAGGAACAAGTAAGCTCAAAAACAGGACTGAACACAGCGACTACAAACAACGACTCAACAGAGAACTGCACACACAAGGGCATATAAATAGACAAGGGATAACTAGACACAGGTGAACACCACTGACGATCAACACTGGGATAGGCTGGGGAACAAGGGGGACACAGGTGGAAACACTGGCAATCACAGGACTAGTGAGACAAGACAGGAACAGAACTACAGGGGCAGACAGGAAGGCACAAAACAAGACTACAACATAAAGGTTCACAGCGTAAAGCAGAACTGCAACTACGAAACAAGGAAAATACAGACTACAAAATCACAGTAACACAAATAAGTAAAACACTAACTAACTAAAAACCAAGGAACACATGAAAATCCAAAACATGTCACGGAACGTGACAGGTTGGCATCAGCAATGGTTTTCAGTGGAGTGCTAAACCCAGTAGTATACATCCAGTATAAAACGCTAAAGGTCCCTGCGCACAGAGCGCGTTTTTCGGATTTTTAGCAGCGTTTCTCCATCGGTTTTCCGAAAAACGTCCAGTGTGCAACCACCTTAATTTGACCTGAGATCAGATTCTAAAAATGTCTATGTTTCTATGTCAGTCGTTCTTCCATTTTTCAAAAATAGCAGACCTACAAGCTCATAGTGGCGCGCTATGAGCTTGTAGATCTGCTATTTTTCAATAGCTAAAGCATGACATAATGCCAACACCAAAAGGGGTTCCCGCCCAAAATGGGTTAAGCGTTCCTTTTTGGTGTGTGCCAATAAAGAAATGGAAATGTTAGTACTTTGTCCGCCGTTTATTACATTTTTGGATGTGCTACCTTTTTTGGAATTTTTTAATTCCTATTTTTTGATACATGTATATAGTGTTTGTATTTGTTCATGACGTGTTATTGTGTTAATTTTGTATGCTATGATGATGCATTGAATGCTTAGCACCACAATGGAAACAAGTCCCCAGGATTATTTTGTGTTGTACTTATATAGCCTTAATGTCTGACTATGTCTTACATTTCTGACATTTCAATCAATCAAAACAACTATTTCCCTCACAGACATCAATCACATAGGCGAGGTGAACACTTGGAGGACTTATGTGTTCAGGTGGTCGTCCTTACAAACAAAGACATAACCGTACGTCTGTCCTTACAAACACAAAGACATAACCGTACGTCTGTCCTTACAAACACAAAGACATAACCGTACGTCTGTCCTTACAAACACAAATACATAACCGTACGTCTGTCCTTACAAACACAAAGACATAACCGTACGTCTGTCCTTACAAACACAAAGACATAACTGTATGTCTGTCCTTACAAACACAAAGACATAACCGTATGTCTGTCCTTACAAACACATACATAACCGTATGTCTCCTTACAAACACAAAGACATACAGTACGTCTGTCCTTACAAACACAAAGACATAACGGTACGTCTGTCCTTACAAACACAAAGACATAACCGTACGTCTGTCCGTCCATTCTCTGGACGATGAGGAATCATTTGAGGAAATTAGGGTTCCTGGAATTTACACTAAAACTATTATTGCGCTTGGGTGGGAGAGCAAATGTTAAGATTACTGTTAGATTTCTTAAGGTATACAGGAGTGTATAGTGTTTAATAGGATATCATGTAGATGTAGTTAATGTAGTTAAGGGTGTGTGTGTGTGTGTGTGTGTGTGTGTGTGTGTGTGTGTGTGTGTGTGTGTGTGTGTGCGTGCTCGCGCGTGTGTGTGTGTGTGTGTGTGTGTGTGTGTGTGTGTGTGTGTGTGTGTGTGTGTGTGTGTGAGAGAGACTTTGAGAGAGAGAGGGAATTATCTCATTCACACTTGGGAGCAGAAGGTGGCAGTAATGCACTAAAATATACAATGGATAACAACCACCTATAAAACAAGAAGGAGAAGTGAAAGTTCAAAGCACCTCCTGTGCAGCTGAACCAGCATGGCAACTGTGGAAAGCCTGGTGAGTCTCTTGACAGACACGAGTGTGAAGTCTATCTGGTTAGTGGTGCATGACGTCAAAGGTTAATGTCTAACAGAGTACTGTATGTCAACTGCAGTGGCTGAATTGTCACACAGTACATGTGGAAGAGGTTAATCTGTAGCAGAGCAGAGAGCACTACTGTCCATACAATAGAGAGTATGCACATGCTTAAAGTGAATGGCACATCGAGTGGCAAAGCAACAGGCAAAGTGAGTTTAACATTGTTTAATGTTGTTTAATGCAATCAGATAAGACTTTTCTGTGTGGATGTATGGGCTGTCAAGGCCAGAAAGTAGTTTTTTGCCACTCAGTAGGCGTTCCTGCATAACTTCCTGGTTTGATGATGATGTCACATGCATACTCTCTATAACAACAGAGTGCAGCATTACAGAGTTACAGAGTGAGTGAGTAATTCCAGATGGTAGAACAGCATTATGCACATTAATATAGCTTTTACAGTAAATGCAAACTCCATGAAAGCATTCTTATTATTAGACTTATTTATTTTCCCTTTAGGGTTTGACTGAAAGACCATAATAATTATGCTTAAAGGACATACTATGACAGCGGTGTTGTGGCAGCTGCCAGACATCCGTGTGATACTGAGAGGCTGGAAGTTGACACGCTCACATTCGCATCGTCAACTGGGTAAGGACCGGTGGACTTGTATCTTGTTTTTCAAGTAGACCTACATTCTGGAAGGATGAGCTCTGGAATTTAGACTTTCATGCTTCATCCCCGACCTCGTACACTGACAGCAGGAAATAAATCTTGTTGTCGTGGATGTAGGGGCGACACATGCAGTCAATCCAGTCCAACAAATGCTTATGGCAACCCTCTATTTACTTATAACAATGATAATAATGAAATAATAATACATTTTATTTGTAACGCAATTTGAACCAAAAGCACATAGCAAGAGAAAACAATAGCCTAATATAAAGAAATAATGTTTTTGTTTTTATAGCAAACATTTATAACACTAATATTTGCTTCTGGGGGTCCCTGGAACATAATATTTTTAGATGGGGGGTCTGCGGCTAATTTACGTATAATTTTGGGGTCCTTGACATGGAAAAGGTTTGAGCGCCCATGGCCACCATGACATAGAAACATACGTTTTCCTGGAATTTTTTTTATAGGATTTAGAAGAAGACGTAGTAGAAGTAGAATCGGCCTTTCAGGGCGGGAACCCCTTTTGGTGTTTTAATCATGTTATAGTTTAGCTATTGAAAAATATCAGATATACAAGCTCATAGCGCAGCTATGAGCTTGTAGATCTGCTATTTTTGAAAAATCGTGAAAATGTGGTGCAAATCTTTGAATATATATATTCTTTCAGAGCGAACGTTTTAAACTCAAATCTTTGCTTCAGATGGGGGTCTGCGGCCAAATACATATAATTATGGGGGTCCTTGACATGAAAAAGGCTGAGCACCACTGACATAGAAACATGAGGTTTTACAGAAAACTGTCATGACTTAGAAGGCATTTGTAGAATCATCCTCCGGTCTAAATGGGTTTGAAGTGGCCAACGTGTGTCTTTATTTATCTGTTCATCTTAGGGACGGCCCCATGGAGGAACGCCTGCACGTCGCCAGCTCCTCTCCTCAAAGCCACGCCTTCTCGTGCTCTCATAGATGACCAGATCGTCGTGGAAGGGTCTTTCTTGCCCCCCCACTGGCCTGTTACGGTGCGCGCCCAAATGCACAGCGAGGACGGTGACCTGTGGGAAGCACTGTCCCACTACAGCACAGACGGGACGGGCACCGTTAACCGTGAGCAGCATGGGTTTTATTTGTAGTTTGTACACATGGGGCCCTATTATGCGTGTCTTAAGTACCAGGTCTTATGACTTAACTTAAGACCTGGAGGCGTGGTCAATGCTGTTTGGCCACTCAGAATAGCCAAATGGCATTGATCACGCCTCCAGGTCTTAAGTTAGGTAATAAGACCTGGTACTTAAGACATGCATAATAGGGCCCCTAGTCTGTAATGCTTCAGGATTTCGATTGCTGTAATCTGATAAGAAACTAGAAAAGTCTGCGCCAGGCCGGGTTGCCTAACCCAGGGCTGTGTGTCAGTATCTGTGTTGTGCAGTCGTCAGGAGGACAACACCTGGAAGCTGCAGGGAGGAGGAAATAGAGTTTGTATGACGGAGCGTGCAACTATTCCTGTTTAAGACGCCCCAGAGGAAGCAAAAGTGAAAACGGTTTTGGAGGTGTGCTCTATAAAGGCCTGTCAAAGTGCTATAACAATTGGGATATATGATTGCACACTGCACACACACACACACACACACACACACACACACACACACACACACGCACACACGCACACACGCACACATGCACCCTAGCACTCCATATCCCCCTCCCATCTTCCATGCCAAGCAATTCCTACCTGCCAGCCCCCCGTATAGAGCGTCGCAGTCCCGCCTCCTACCCTGGACCAGGAAATGAAACCCAATGCATTTTCCTCATAGACATTTCTTAAAGTATTTATTTAAAGACGGTTACGCCGCGGACAAAGCCAACTCGAGTCGTGACAACTCATGACAACACAAACAATATTTTGGACCAAACAAATAATTACAAAGAAGAAAAACAACAAAAAAAGTGTTGTAACCTGCCGTTTTTTCTTCTTTCTAATTATTTGTTCGGCCCAAAAAAATTTGTTTGTTGTCATGATTTGTCACGACTCGAGTTGGCTTTGTCCGCAGCGTAAACGTCTTTAAATAAATACTTTCTGAAATGTCTATGAGGAAAATGAACGGAGAATCATTTCCTGGTCCATGGTAGGGGGCGGGACTGCGACGCTCTATAGGCGTATATTATACCCATTGTTGTGTTGTTGGTGATTCTCCTTGTCTCCTGACAACAGTAGCCAGAGATGCTTCAGTCGGAGGCTCATATCTAGGCTGTGAACCCATGGGTCTGTTCTGGGGATTGCATCCTGCACTCAGGGAAAGGCGGCATGTGCGGTAAGTCATTCATTCTGGGAGTTACAGAGAAGGACACCAAGCAGTAGGCATGTAACGATTCACTCAACTAACGATACGATTCGGTTCACGATACGATTTTTCACGATATTGTAAACAAAAAATATTTTCCAGAAAATGTTATATCATTTATCTTCCCCCACCGAGCTTTTTTAATTTGTTTTATTTAACTACATTGCAAAAGAAGTAGCATTACTTTTGACAGTGCAGAAACATAATTGCCTTCCTTGATGAGCATCAACGACCATCATCACCTGGGCACAGTCACAGTCACACACAGCTCCCCTCTACAGTTACAGACACACACACAGCTCCTCTACAGTCACAGACACACAGCTCCCCTCTACAGTCACAGACACACACACAGCTCCCCTCTACAGTCACATACACACACACAGCTCCCCTCTACAGTCACAGACACACACACAGCTCCTCTACAGTCACAGACACACAGCTCCCCTCTACAGTCACAGACACACACAGCTCCCCTCTACAGTCACAGACACACACAGCTCCCCTCTACAGTCACAGTCACACACAGCTCCCCTCTACAGTCACAGTCACAGACAGCTCCCCTCTACAGTCACAGACACACACACAGCTCCCCTCTACAGTCACAGACACACACAGCTCCCCTCTACAGTCACAGACACACACACCGCTCCCCTCTACAGTCACAGACACACACAGCTCCCCTCTACAGTCAGTCACACACAGCTCCCCTCTACAGTCACAGACACACACAGCTCCCCTCTACAGTCACAGTCACAGACAGCTCCCCTCTACAGTCACAGACACACATAGCTCCCCTCTACAGTCACAGACACACACA
Organism: Electrona antarctica; assembly: GCF_951216825.1. Classification (NCBI taxonomy): domain Eukaryota; kingdom Metazoa; phylum Chordata; class Actinopteri; order Myctophiformes; family Myctophidae; genus Electrona; species Electrona antarctica. The sequence continues at coordinate 52,376,018 of NC_136790.1, forward strand.
GCTCCCCTCTACAGTCACAGACACACACAGCTCCCCTCTACAGTCACAGACACATACAGCTCCCCTCTACAGTCACAGACACACACAGCTCCCCTCTACAGTCACAGACACACACAGCTCCCCTCTACAGTGCTCCACTACTGAAAGTGACTAATTTCTCTCCAAAAGCACTTGAATATGATGGAATATGACTAAAGCTCACATTTCACATCACACACCATAATTCACTAGCCCCCCCCCCCCCCTCGATATATATCGATATACGATATATCGTTACATGCCTACCAAGCAGTAATTGAATGCTCCGTTTACAGAATTAAGCTTAACTCGTTAAATGATGGCGCTTCAGTTTTTGTAATAACAAATTGCAGTGCAGTTACATGGGGGCGGCAGTGGCTCAGGGGTTCCGAGTTCGATACCGGGCTCCCCCAGAGTTACTGTCGAAGTGTCCTTGAGCAAGACTAAATCCTCCCAATGTGCAGGTTGGTGCCTTGCATGGTTTCCTCCGCCGTCTGTGTATGAATGTGTGTGAATGAGTGAATGTAATGCACAATCTATGTAAAGCACTTTACAGTGGTCATGACATTTTACACAAATTGCTGCTCTGTCCACAGGCTGAGGAAGATAAACGTAGCGACTCCATACTCGGTGCACTTGTCCTTATTCGAGGGCCACGTGTCGCCTCGTGACAGTTTGACTGAAGAGGGCCAGAGTTCAGAGCAGCTGGCCTCTGTAACCGTTGAACGATGGTACATGGCGCCAGGCGTAAGAAGAATAGAGATTCGCCAGGATGGAATTGTGGGGACGTTGTTCTTACCGCCCGGTGAGCACGTGATTTTAAAACAAAATCGTTTTACGAGACAAACAATGAAACATGTTCATTGTTCATGAATGGCTTCTAATAATAATCAAGTGATTCCCTCTATAGGCCCAGGGCCATTCCCAGCCATGATAGACATGTGGGGCATGGGTGGAGGACTGAACGAGTATCGCTCTGCCCTGTTTGCGTCCAGAGGCTTCGCTAGTCTCTCCCTGGCCTATTTCAACCACAAAGAAATACGTCCTGGTCCACCCAACTGTGTCAGTGTGGGCGACGGCTACTTCAGGGTAAAAGTGTCCAGTCAACAATCTGACAAGCTAACAATCAACAATCTAACAAGCTCTTTCTTTTATTTTATTTTTTCTGAATCGTGTATTCATGTCCTCAAAAGCTCCATTTGTTCTCCATCAACAGTCCGCATTCCAGCTACTCCAAGACCACCCTCAGGTCTGTGGGGACAGGATTGGGGTCATCGGTCTCTCCTTTGGGGGATACATAGCTCTGCGTATCGCCACTCAGATTGTTGTCAGAGTAAGTGCTGGAGTCGATATCGATTTTATAAACTGTTTTATGGGTCTGCATGTGAGGCTTGTGAGCACTGCGAAGCCTGCTGGAGGCAGTGAGTCCAGCCTATTGAAACATTTTTTTTAAAAACGGTTCAGCTCACCTAGTGAACCTTGGAGCATGCAGTTGTCTGAAATGTCTTTATTAGGAACAATCCCTTGAGATTAACCATCTCGTTTTCAAGGGGGTCCTCGATTCACAAAATACACTTCATACATAAAGACACTTTTTTACAGACAGTTCAACCAGACAAAAACAAGACAAGACAAAACAATACAATTCATAGATAAACAAAAAACAAACAAAAACTAAAAAAGGAAAAGAAAACTGCAACAAAACAACATTTCACATAACATGGACATAACGTAGACATAACACATGGACCATTGCATCATGGATCTGTTACAGTGATGATTAGTGAAAACATGAACAGGTAGTCTCGAGATGAGAGGACAGCACAGTTTTAAACAAATTAAAAGATGTTATTGAACGAATATGCAGTTGTTTGCCTCACTTCCTTTTTCAGAACGTTGTTCACAGCTTTAGCCTGCTCAATAATACTAGCCCGCTTTTTTAGCCCAGTAAATTAATTTGTAATAACCATAGGCATTAGGCAACACACACACACACACACAGAGAAGTCATGATCATGATTAGGATAATATTTTCAATTTTTATCTCTACTTTTGTTTTCTACCCCAGGAGAATGGAAGGCTAATATGTAACTGAGGCAGATATAATGATATGCTTTTTGGAGTTTTTTCTCTTCCAAGAAAATGGGGAATCAGAAGGTGGATGAGGAAATTGTTGATCAAATATTTTCTTATTCTATTTTATATTATTTGATTTATATATCATTGTCCTGTAATGTCATTCATGTCGAATGCCATGCTTTTATGTTCTGTGTGGACCCCAGGAAGATTAGCTGCTGCTATGCACCAGCTAATGGGGATCCTAATAAAACTCTAAACACACTAATGATGTGTTTCCTGACAGAAATACGTTAATACCTTACAGACGAGACAGTCTTGTGCGTATATGATACAGCTGTGGTATGGCGAGAGTAGACTGACCACATTCAATATTCTTTTTGTTCTCCTGTTATTGTCTTTCCAGCCAAAGTGTGCGATTTGTGTGAACGGTCCAATGGGAAATGTGACAAACACCTACATCAGTGACCACAGCACTGAAAGCCATGACAAGTAAGGTCATCATCATTGATAGAATTTGTGCAGGTTTTTAACATAGAATAAAACCTATGATAAGTGATTAATTGCCTTTGATGTAGCCTTGCTTCCCTCATTTTATGTCTCCACTTGGATTGATTTTAGCCACCCGCCAACGCCATACTGGCAAATAGATGGACAGGGCTATCTCACTATCAGAAAGTCCTCCCTGCCTAGTAACATCCTCCCTGAGAACAGAATAAAGGTGATGTGATGAGCATTAGAGTCTCAACAAAACTACTACTACCACTACTACTACTACTAGTACTACTAGTGCTACTACTACTACTACTACTACTACTAACCTTCAACTAGTGGTCATTTTAGATAGGGTGTGGTCATTTTCGGGTATTTCGTCCCCGATAGAGAATTAGTCATTAGTCAGTTCCCAAGTTCATTGTGGCGGTCATATTAGCCAAGAACAGTTGAGATATACTCTCCTAAATGAAGTGCATACATATCTTAGCCAGGTCCTAGACTACTACTACTACTACTACTACTACTACTACTACTACTAACCTACTACTAACACCTGTGTGTTCACAGAACCTACTTATACAAGCTCAGCTAGCCCACCATTGCTCGGGTCATTGGTGCAGACAGTGTGCCACTTCGCAACATGTCAATCAGCATATTCAGATTTCAGTACCCTGCATTAATTGGCCTTGTTAGGCGGTGCATTGTGATCTTGTAGATCTGACCTTCATGGGGTGCATACTTAGTTTAGACTAGTCATTGGTTAGACATGGGTTAAGGTTAGGTTTAGGTGTGCTGCCCCGTGGGAGGTTAGGGTTAGGGTGAGGGTTTGAGATAAGTTGTAGTTGTTTAGGACTAATGACTGGTCTAACCAATGACTAGTCCCTCCCTCCCTCTCAGTCTGTCTCCCTCTCTCCTACTCCCTCCCTCCCTCTCAGTCTGTCTCCCTCTCTCCTCCTCCCTCTCAGTCTGTCTCCCTCTCTCTCTTGCTGATTGAGTTCTGGTCGGACAACTGACTTCAACCATTGCCAAAAAAACATTGCACATGTATATCAATATCAATATATTAGGGCATAATCCACCCACCCACCCCCGCCCACCACAGACAGGCAGACAACTTAGGGCCGATTCATACTCCTATTTTACCGCTGTAGTGCCGAAATGATTTCGGCTCGTCAGAAATTTTCATTAGCACCGAAGAGCCGACTTTAGGACGGTACCCCCCCCCCCCCCCCCCCCTCTACAGAGCCGAACCGACTTTTATTCGGCTTTAAAATAGGAGTATGAATCGGCCCTTAGACTGACAACTTGAAATGTATGCATTAAGTTGATGCATTTCTAAAACAAACAAACGTGCGTGCGTGCGTGCGTGCGTGCGTGCGTGCGTGTGCGTGTGCAGTTTGAAAACCTGGCTTGCCCCTTACTGTGCATCGTGGGTGAAGATGACCAGAACGCTTCAAGTGCAGAGAATGCAACTGAGGTACAGTATTTATGTTAATACCACAGTTATGTTAATACTACAGTTACGTTAATGCCACATGTTAGTACCACAGCCACTCTAAAATGTGTGTACTGCATTGTTTTGTGAATTGTCGTCCTTTCCTCATGTGTGCTAAGTGTTCCACTTGTCTTGATTTTGGCTCTATACGCTTTTGGGCACTTGGGGCGTGTTCTCTCCTCTGCACCATCAGCGGCAGCGCCCATACCCTATAGGTGGGGTTGGCGAAAGGGTGTGTGGAGTTTGCATGTTCGTGTCCCCTAGGGTAGGTTACCCATGCAAAAACATGCAGTAATCCTGGTCTCTAAACTGTCTCCCCCCCTGGTCAGCGGGGGCGCCTGATAGAGGGGAAAGGAACTGGTTGGAATTGGAATAACGCGTTCCTTCGACGCGCTACGTCCAACCGGGGAAACTCCCCCCCCTGTCCGGTGATAAGAAGGGGCCCGCTCAGTCTCCTCATGCATTGAAGGAAGCATAGACTAAGTTCGGGCCGGGCCCGGGGCCCTCCCCAAGTTGGCAGAGGGAGAGTAGTGCCCAGATTACAGTTTAGGGCAATTGGCACCAGGTGAAAAAATGGGTTACAAAAATCGTGGGATAATGGAATTTACACTATAACCGTCACTAGACCTACTGTATAGACTCAGACCCAAAATGATATTCGAGAGTCCTACAGGTTTTTTTGTTTGTGTCCAGATGGAGGAGAGCCTGAGGGCAGCTGGCCGAGCCCACCTGTTCACCTGCTTGTCATACCCCGGTGCTGGTCACCTCATCGAGCCTCCTTATACCCCAAACAGCAGGATATCCACATGGGCCAACAAACCCAAAAAGAGTATGTTCATTTTCACACACACACACACACATACACACACACACACACACACGCACACACACACACACACTTCAAAATACTGAATTAATTGTCTCCACCAGGCCGAAGGCATGGGGAGAGAGTATGTTTTGCACTCCGTCCGTGTGTGTGTGTGTGTGTGTCCGTGTGTGTGTGTGTCCTTCCGTCCGTCTGTTACCAGCTAATCTCCGGCACCGTTAACCCGGTCGATGCCAAACTTTGCACACACACTCCCTGGATGCCAACGATGAACCTCTGCCCCACATTTTCCAGAACGGCCTGTTATAGCGCCACCAGGAGGCCGCTTTGTGCAAAACAAGTTTTTGGACAGTACACCTACAGATTTTGTCCAAACATCACACAAATTGGTACACAGTCTCTCTAGAGCCATTCAACGAAACAGGTCTTTCCATCCTGATTGGCTAAGATTGGCTTCCAAAGTTTGCAGGAGTGCTCAGTTTCAAACAAAATGCTGCAAATCATGAACACATTGTGTGATTTCCGTGAAATTGTGCACGCACATTCCCACTAGGCCGAGGAAGAAATGCCACATGAACATTTTCAACTCAGCCTCATGGTGGCGCTATAACTGGCCGAAAAGTGTTTTTACCTCTAACTGCATGGATCTGTGGATAACTTGCCAACTCCCTAGAGGCCAAGGAAAAACCTTTGCCTGGATTTTTTCACATCTGCTCTTTATAGCGCCACCAGGAGGCCGACATATGTAAAACACATTTTCTAATATTACTCCTTCAGATTTTATCCAAATTTCACGCAAATCAGTACACATGTTCTCCATAGTCATGTGATCAAGACGGGTTTGTTTGATTTCTCATAATCCACCCTCATTGGCTACGATTGGCTTCTAAACTTTTCAGGAGTAGCCCGCTTTGTACAAATCGCCACAACTACTCAACGCAGCGTCCGATTGCGGTGAAACTGTGCATGCATATTCCCACTAGGCTGAGGAAGAAATGCCACTTGACAGTTTTCGAATCAGCCTCATGGTGGCGCTACAACAGGCCAAGCCGCGTCTCACACACACACACACACACACACACACACACACACACACACACACACACACACACACACGTTTATATATTACTCCTACACATTTTGCCAAACATCACACACACTGGTGGAGACCTGTGCCCAGAAGGGCACTTTTTCTAGTTTTATCTAATATTTACTGGCATGGAAAATTATACTGAATAGCGTTTAATATGTTTAAAATATTGTCTTTAATTGCAGTTCTCACAGTCTGGGGAGGACACCCTGCGTCCCATGCTGCTGCCCAGGAGGATTCCTGGAAGAAAATATTGACATTTATGGAATGCAATTTAAGAGGGTGATGCCGTGGTGTGTGTATATAGTAAGTAGCCTTGCCGAGCCATGGGGCCCATAGGGCAGGGAGCCTATCTCCTGTTTCTGTAGCGTGAGGCAGCTTGATGTACAAGTACACCCCCTGGACATGATGCTAGTATGTCGCAGGGACTTACCCCTCAATCCAACCCTTGATGCTGAGTGTCAAGCAGGGAGGCACTGGGTCCCATTTTTATAGTCTTTGGTATGGACGGACGCAAGGACAACAAAAGAGACGGTCGCGGCCACACAGCCAACTCAAGGTATGGCCACTGAGCCGACTTGGGGACCCAACGTAAGGACAACACAAGAGACGGTCACGGCCACACAGCCAACTCAAGGTACGGCCACTGAGCCGACTTGGGGACCCAACACAAGGACAACACAAGAGATGGTCACGGCCACACAGCCAACTCAAGGTACGGCCACGGAGCCGACTTGGGGACCCAACGCAGCTCCTCCAAGAAAAACAAACAAATGAACGGAGCTGAACATGAATCCCCCCCACCGCCCACCCCTTTTTTTCCTTCACTGTATATGTTTCTTTTCCCTTTTTACCTCCTTTATGATGAATTCCTGTTCTGTCCTGTCTATATAGAAGTGTCTATTTGTACGTCTCTAAATGTTTTTGATGAATTGAACATTGTGGACCCTATTGGAAACAAGTGTAATGCTTAATTGGGTCGTCCACTCACAGTTAACAGCCTTTGTATTGAGTTTGTGCTTGAAATGTACTGTAATTCTGCAAACTGTTAATACATTTTTCAATCAATCAATCAATCAATCAATCAATCAATGACCCGGCCGGGAATTGAACCCCGACCTCCCAGTCTCAGGGCGGACACTCTAACCACCCATTTCTGAATAAAAGTAATAATAATCTAAAAAATCCCAGACTTTTCTTGGAAATCTGACCATATTTCATCACATTTTGGACAAAACCAAATTAGAAGGAGAACATTAAGTTTTCTTTGGCAATGCCCTTTAAATGTATATTCAGTAATTAAATTTTGTTTTGTTGTGATAATCCTCTCTACTATAGAGTGTGCTGACCATATAAGGAGTTCCTCCCTGTCTCCAGTTAACCCCTGGGGTAAAAAACAACAACTTTAGGTTTCGTTTTTGGCTAGGTGGCCAAGCCTTCATCCAATCAGGATTGAGAGGGGCCTTCCGTCAAACATGATCGAGCGGGGGCGGGCCTTGGTGTGCGTGCTGTTGGCCTGTTGCGTGCCCCCCCCCCCCCCCCCCCCCACTGTTAGTGCGTGCATGTGCACATCTTGTTAACGGGGCGGACCGTTTTTTTTTCCAAATCACCCAAATCACTGAATGCTGATTTAATTCATTTCTATACCAGATATTCATCACTCCTACGACTGGCTTTGTTAGTTTACGTGTCTGTCTGTCTGTCTGTCTGTCTGTCTGTCTGTTCGTACCAAAAAATGAGCATGGTTGCTACGGTCACCCAGTTCACCCGGGTGTGATTTCATTACGTCAGACATTACGTCAGACCACAGCTGATCAGGCTATATAAGACCTTACACCACTCAGTTCACACGGGTGTGATTTCTTTTCATAGAAGTGTATATTTGTATTTGCAGAAATGATTTTGCACCGAATCCGCTGGATTTTGGAATGTAACAAACATTAGGCAACAAGGCACAATTAACTAGAAAAAGTGCCCTTCTGGGCACAGGTCTCCACCAGGAGGATAGGAGTGTGTGTGATGTTTGGCAAAATGTTTAGGAGTAATATAATCAAATCATGTTTTGTGTGTGTGTGTGTGTGTGTGTGTGTGTGTGTGTGTGTGTGTGTGTGTGTGTGTGTGAGAGACACAGCTTGGCCTGTTGTAGCGCCACCATGAGGCTGATTTGAAAACTGTCAAATGGCATTTTTTCCTCAGCCTAGTGGGAATATGCATGCACAGTTTCACCGAAATCGGACACTGCGTTGAGTAGTTGTGGCGATTTGTACAAAACGGGTACCAAGCGGGCTACTCCTGAAAAGTTTAGAAGCCAATCGTAGGCAATGAAGGTGGATTACATGACTATGGAGAGCATGTGTACCGATTTGCGTGAAATTTGGATAACATCTGAAGGAGTAATATTAGAAAATGTGTTTTACATATGTCGGCCTCCTGGTGGCGCTATAAAGAGCAGATGTGAAAAATTCCAGGCAAAGGTTTTTCCTTGGCCTCTAGGGAGTTGGCATACAATGTTATCCACAAATCCGTGCAGTTGGAGGTAAAAACACTTTTCGGCCAGTTATAGCGCCACCATGAGGCTGAGTTGAAAATGTTCACGTGGCATTTCTTCCTCGGCCTAGTGGGAATGTGCGTGCGCAATTTCACGGAAATCACACGATGTGTTCATGATTTGCAGCATTTTTTTGAAACTGAACACTCCTGCGAACTTTGGAAGCCAATCTTAGCCAATCAGGATGGAGTCTGAGAAATCTGAAAGACCCGTTTGGTTGAATGACTCTAGAGAGACTGTGTACCAATTTGCGTGATGTTTGGACAAAATCTGTAGGTGTACTGTCCAAAAACTTGTTTTGCACAAAGCGGCCTCCTGGTGGCGCTATAACAGGCCGTTCTGGAAATTTTGGGGCAGAGGTTCATCGTTGGCATCCAGGGAGTGTGTGTGCAAAATGTGGCATCGACCGCGTTAACAGTGGCGGAGATTAGCTGTTCACAGACGGACACACGGACGGACACACAGACGGACACACGGACACACGGACGGACGGACGGAGTGCAAAACATACTCTCTCCCCATGCCTTCGGCCTGGTGGAGACAATGAAGCAACAGTGGAGCGTAGAAACATTATAGTCATATGTTGCATAATTATGATACATTCTATTTTCAATTGTATTATCTTATGCAAGGATGACCAATCAAATCAAATCAAACCAACCTTTATTTATATAGCACATTTCACACAACCGAAATTGACCAAAGTGCTTCACAGTAGAAAAAGTAAACATGGCAAAATTAAATTACATTATCCGTTCCAATCCATTTTGTACATTCAGGCCTGCATTCAAGCCGCATTGCATCCAATAAAAGCCTAATAATGTTCTAGCTGTGTGTGTGTGCGTGCGTGCGTGTGTGCGTGTGCGTGCGTGCGTGCGTGTGCGCGCGTGTGTGTGCGTGCTTGTGCGTGTGCGCGTGCGTAATAATTGACGTGATGTTTATTAATGCATGCATGGTATCACTAATCGGGATGGTAGTGCGGGGGGAACAGGGCGTGGCACGCTGTGGTGACCATGGCGATCAGAGCGACGAACTCTTGGAAGTCGATCTCCAAGTCTCCATTCTGGTCCAGGTCGGCGAAGAGCTCGTCCAGGGTTTCCTTGTCTTGGATTTTCTGTTCGGGATAATAATAAAAAAGCAACTTGTAAAGAGGATGGAACCGTTTCAGCGTATTGTGAAGCCGCTACAGAGAGGTTGAATCACTTTCACCCATTCTGGGCGGGAACCCCTTTTGGTGTTAGCATTATGTTCTGCTTTAGCTATTGAAAAATAGCAGATCTACAAGCTCGTAGCGCGCCACCGAGTGGCGCGCTACGAGCTTGTAGGTCTGCTATTTTAAAAAAATCGAAGAACGACTGACATAGAAACATAGCTTTTTCAGAAAACTGTCAGGATGTAGAAGACATTTTTAGAATCTGATCTCAGGTCAGAATGAAAACTGTCAGGATGTAGAAGACATTTTTAGAATCTGATCTCAGGTCAGAATGGGTTCAAAGAAAATGACGTCTCTGCATAGCAGTGAATGCTCAGAGTGAATGCACAGAGAATAATAACATACAAGGTCCATAATACATTTTAAAACGTTCAGAGTATCAATAATAACATACTAATAATAACATACAAGGTCCATAATACATTTTAAAACGTTCAGAGTACCAATAACAACATATCATTGTTGTCTGGTTTGCATGCATGTCCAGAACGGATACTTTTCAGACGATGGAAAAAGAACGTGTATAAACTTTGTCCTAAAACATTCTATAATAGAACAATGTGCCAAGGCATTCCTTTACGGTGGTAGGGCATTATTTTTACAGAGAAAATGTGGTGCAACCCTGTGTGGGGGGTCCCCGGAAGTTCCAGACCCACAGGATCATGGCCAGGGTGCCGGCCCGGTTCCGGCGAGCCGCCCCACGTCCGAAACGGTAGAGAAATGACAGAGTTACCATGTGGGGGTCTCTCAGCCACCCAGCCAGGCACCCACCCACACACATAGCTCCGTAAGGGAGTGGTTGCACCACTCAAAAACAAAACAAGGAGCTACAAGGTTTCTTCCCGACAGCTACGATATGCTGGCCTACCTTCAAGTCTGAGTGCCCCACCCCTTTCTCCCCATACTGTACATGTTTTTTCCATTTTTAACTTTCTTTATGATGATTTCCTGTTTTTTGAGTGGTGTAAACGACTCCTACAACTGGCTTTGTTAGTTTACGTTCGTCTGTTCGTACCAAAAAATGAGCATGGTTGCTTTGGTCACCCAGTTCACACGGGTGTGATTTAATTACGTCAGACATTACGTCAGACCACAGTTGATCAGGCTATATAATACCTTACACCACTCAGTTCACACGGGTGTGATTTTTTTATATATATAGAAGTGTATATTTGTACCTCTCTAAATGTTCCGATGAATTGAAAATAGTGGACCCTGTTGTAAACAAGTGTAATGCTTAATCATGGATCGTCCACAAAGTAGCGGTTTTTGTATTGACTTGTGCTTTCGTTTGAAACGTGCCCATTCGGCACACTGTGAAAAAGAAAATCAATCAAATATTTTATGAAGTGACTCATTCCATTGTTAATGAGATCTTTACCTTTATGAAGAGATGCATTTCATTGTTAATGAGATCTTTACCTTTATGAAGAGATGCATTTCATTGTTAATGAGGTCCTTCAGCTCTGCTTTCTTCAGCTTGCACTTGTGGCCCGTGTATTTGTGGAACACGCGGATCACGGTGATCATAGAACTCTCCAAGTCTGACATATCGGCACAAGCCGACTTCTGACTTTTTTCTGACTTCTGTGAAATGCAAAGCAAAGAGAGAAAACAAATCACACACAATGTATACCTCCGATCATACAAGTCATCATCTTAACCCATACTTCATCATACTTACAACAGAAATGGCTATAGATCTGCTATTTCTGGAGCGAATAGATCAAAATAGACATGCAGTTCTTTCACCCTTGATAACTGAGCATTTTAAGCCTTTTTAAAACACAATACATGCAAAGTATAGTACATTTGTAATAGGCAGATACTATCAGATCAGATACCAACAGCAAAAAGGTATATGATCATAGAAGAACAGATTGTCAACTAACAGGTATAGGCCATTTCTGTTTGTATAATGTCTTAAAAAGTATACATAAACAATGATGCAGGATGAATTAAACAAGTGAAGAAAACCTGTGAGATATTATGGGAGAAATGGATTGTATACAGTCCTGCAAAAAGTATAAAAAGAAAACCAGGTATACACTATAAGCACAATGCATTAGAGCAGTCGTTTTCAACCAGTGGTCCCCAACAAAAATGTGTAGAGTTTATGGCAACCAAATGGTCCCTTTAATAGATAATTTAACTAGCGTAAAATTATTCATTTCATGCTAGCTCTCAAGAGTTAAATTATTGTTTAACATCTGCATTACTTCATTTACAATTGTGTACAGTCTACACATTTAGAGAATGTAGAATTGTTATCTCTCCTAATAGTACCACATCAATACAGCCTGCAATAATTGTGGACAAAATTGTATCCAACGACAAAAAAATTATAATAATTTGGCTCAAATGCCAAATAAATAATGAATCTTGATATGAAAAAGGTTGTAAACCACTGCATTAGAGACAATAATGTATTATTTACCTTCATCTGGACAGACAGACGGACGCCTCTTCCTTGCGTGTAACGGTACCAGTGTGTGTGTATGGCAGCGTTGCAGTGAGCAGTAAGGAGACGTTATCTAGCAGTGGGAGTTTGTTGCCTCCTCAGGCCTCGCCCAGTGCTGTCAACATTAACCCATTTTGGACCGAGGTCGATAAAAAAAAGGCTTCAAAATCCTAACATTTGAACATTGAAAAACCCATGTTTTCATGTCAAGGACCCCCAGAATTATCTCTATTGGGCCACGGACCCCCATCTCAAAATATGTAGTTCCAGGGAGGGCCCACCCAGAAGCCAATATTTTAGTTAAAAATGTTCGCTCTGAAATATATATTCAAAGATCTGCGCCACATTTTCACGACTTTTCAAAAATAGCAGATCTACAAGCTCATAGCGCGCCACCGAGTGGCGCGCTATGAGCTTGTAGATCTTGTAGATTAGCTATTTTTCAATAGCTAAAGTATAACATAATGCTTAAAACACCAACATGGGTTCCCGCCCAAAATGGGTTAAACTCTATTGATCAACCACACCAAAGCACTGATGCTTAGTGTATGGGTGGTGCCTAATGGACGCCAGTGGTAATAGGACGGAAACCCACAATTTGCTTTTAAAAATCTTGTCGCTTTTGCTGCAGGGTCAGGTTTCTGCGTTTGTGTCTCGCCTAATGCAATGGACTAGATCAGGGGTGGGCAAATGGCGGCCCGGGGGCCACATGCAGCCCCCCACCTTCACTTAATGTGGCCCTCAGGTTAATGTCACAATACTGATATAATATTGGTTTCAGCTGTTTACAATTCCACAACATGCAAACAACATGACCCGCTTGAATTACTTCAGTCTAAATTAGTAGCTCAATGCTCAACACACGTATAATTAAAGGCATTTGAAATTACATCAAAATGTTAATTTTCAGGATTCCAATTAAAAAATAACAAAAGATAATTCAAGATTTCAATTTGAATATAGCAAAAATAGCCGATCTACAAGCTCAAAATGCGTCGCAGGCTCGCAGCGCAACCTTTTGAGCTTGTAGATCGGCTATTTTCGCTACGACAGTAATATATGGCCCTAGGGAGTGAGTGTGGAAATATAGTGGCCCTCTCCATCGTCAAAGTTGCCCACCCTTGTACTAGATTCTAAACGTGGTGCATGTCAACACATCCATATGTGCATATGCATGTGCCGCTGTGCGTGAGATCCTTATCTTGGATGGATTTTGAGATTCCCATTCAATATACGCCAAAATATTCCGATTTCAATGTAGGCCACACATGTAAAAAATAATCTATATAGTAGAAATATTAATTAAAGGACCACTTCACCAATTTTCAACCTATCTTCATATAATAGGTCCTCACTAATAATCATGATAAAATGGCACGATTTTTTTCTACTCAGTCTGTCTTTTTTTACAAAAATGTTTAGATTTTCATTATCGTGAGATCGATGGCTTCCATTTTCGCATTGCAACTTTTCAGGACTAGAAAGCCTGCAGTTTCTATTAGCTTGGATTCCCCATCGATGATGTCACTGGAAGACGGTTTCAGAACTGCCCACAGCCCTCCTATGAGACACAGACAGAGTAGAAAAAAATTGCACCATTTTTTTCATGATTATTAGTGAGGACCTATTATATGAAGATAGGTTGAAAAGTGGTGAAGTGGTCCTTTAAGTGGACTGCAGTCAAAGACTGGAATGAAGCCCCGGATTGGTGGCCTAGCGGTCCGGGCACTATAGGCTCCAATGTATAGCCTGACAGCACATCGCGGGTTCGAGTCCCGATCATCCCGACGGCCTCTGCTATGTGTCACTCCCCATCTATCTCTCCCTGTTTCCCGTCTTAACTATCACTCTCAATAAAGGCATGAAAAGACTGGAATAAATACTACAGTTTGCATTTCATTAAATCATTCTCCTGACCGATTCAGGGGTCAGATTATGTCCAAAGACCATTGGCTATATTTTCACAATGTTTGCCTCTTTCTTGCATAATAAATATCTGACAATTTGGTATAACTTTAGAAATGTGTTGATGCCCTGTGTACACTTACTGTATGTTGGTTTGTGAGTGAGGAAAACAATGTTGCACATTTTTTGCTTTAGCTTTTCAAAAATAGCAGATCTACAAGCTCATAGCGCGCCACCGAGTGGCGCGCTATGAACTTGTAAGTCTGCTATTTTTGAAAAATCGAATAACCACTGACATAGAAACATAGCTTTTTCAGAAAACTGTCAGGATGTAGGTCCCATGAACCCCCAGTTTGGGAACCACTGCCGTAGCCCACTACTATTTCAGTGTAGAGTGTGTTCTTGTTAACAATAAACCAGCGATATCAGACAATAGCTAAGTGATATCTGTGAGCCAATTAATTTAACCCATTTTGACCTGAGATCAGATTCTAAAAATGTCTTCTACATCCTGACAGTTTTCTGAAAAAGCTATGTTTCTATGTCAGTGGTTCTTCGATTTTTAAAAAATAGCAGACCTACAAGCTCGTAGCGCGCCACTCGGTGGCGCGCTACGAGCTTGTAGATCTGCTATTTTTCAATAGCTAAAGCATAACATAATGCTAACACCAAAAGGGGTTCCCGCCCAAAATGGACAAAGGCAAAGTGTGCATGGCCTGTCACACAAACGCATGGCCATAAGTGAGGAACTCGATACTGGCCTAATGGCTGCAAAAAGTACATCCAAAATTGTCCACAGGGGTGCCATAAAATCCGAAAGTGTGTTCCTCGTAATGGTTCCATGGAATTGCATAAAGGTTTGCAGTGCACACGACGTGTTGCAGGATCCATCAATCTAAAATGTTAAGTTTGATAAAGTGTGCATGACCTTTAACATGCTATCAATTGGTTTCATTATAATCCAACGAAATATAACTTTGGTGGGCCTCAGGGGGACACTATTATTAAAGTTCAATATGCTCAAAAGACCATAACGTTGTCTATAGGCTACCGTGTGTCTGATTCACGACACATGTTTTTTTTTTGCGGCTTTCGCCTTTATTTTATATTGTGCAAACCACTCCAACAACTGGCTTTGTACCCGTGTACCCGTGTTCGTACCAAAAAAACGAGCATGGTTGCTATGGTTAGCAACCAAAAAAACGAGCATGGTTGCTATGGTTAGTATGTGACGTCACTGACATAGCTGATCAGACCTTGCACCACTCAGTTCACACGGGTGTGATTTTTTATAGAGAGACAGACAGTAGGCTGACAGGAAATGGGGGAGAGAGATGGGGGAGTGACATGCAGTAAAGGCTGTCGAGCCCGCGGCACACTGCCAGGCTCGGGCTGCCGGCCAATGTGCCTGGACCGCTGAGCCACGGCCCAGGCCTTCACGACACATTTTGTCGGAATTATAATGTGTACAAGTAAGCCAAATAAAAACAAAGCAAGTATGGCACATTAGTTGTTTTGCTCATCATTAGCTTAATAAATTTTTTTTCCAGAAGGTTTTGTTGTTGAGCAATTCAAACCAAACAATGTCACTTTCAAATACATCCTACATTAACATTGGCTAATGGGAGGGTGGGTGGACAGATGGACAGACCACGGACGGACACATCATTATGACTCAAACATAATTATATGACTCAGACATTGTCAAGCTATTTAGTGTATTTTGCAGTTTCCCTGCTTGAAAGGGATGGTACAGACCATAAGGAGATTTTAACTGGGTTTCACTCAAACAATGACCACACTGACCACACGGTTTCCTTCTTTTTACTCTTCTTTACTTAGTTTTTGTAGTTGAGTACAGTTGTACATGGGCATATGAGTAAGTCAGCTGAAAAACCGGCTGTCTCTCCAGCTTTTATATGGCTGCACCGTTCTGCTCTGATGTTTCAGTGTGTGTTGCTCCTGTTTGGATGCACACTGTTGTTCCTCATGGAGGTTTGTGTAGGATTCCTCTTTCCTCCTCTCTTCCTGTGTTTGGTCAACGCCCTACTCTCAGGTGCAGTGAATGCACTGACGCTGATTAGTCAGGCAATTGGGGAGTGATTGAGTGACAATCAGCTGAGTGTCAGTGGCAATGAGTGTCAGTCAGGATTTTAACCCTTTGCTCTCCTTTTCTCCAAGTTGACTTCACAGACATAATACATAAGAACCTGTTGAGCACTTTGTGTTTCCGTATGTTGACAAGCTTTATGGAGATGCTGATTTTTCTTTCCAGCTATTTGGCAACTGCCCACACAGAGCCAAATAGTAGTAGGCTTAATTGGTGTACTGACCGACCATGGTATTATGTGCTTAACTGTGACCAGCCAACTGGCCCAAGCTGAACCACACAGAGAATATATCTTGTATAACTCGTATTGTCAAGAGGAAGGTGTAAGACTCAACAATACAAAAATTAGCTTACGGCTTTGTTATCAAAGCAAACAGGCTTCCATTATAACACCTCATAGTAAGGGCATTTTATCAGGTATTTGACAAATCTGGGAACTAAATCGTTAGGCAAAAAAGTCCAAATTTCATCATTCTTTAAGTAGCATGTGACATATGAAACTAGGGTGATTGCATGATTCTGAATCCATTCCAAGCATTAGTTTTGCACAAAAAACACTCCTTGGGCTAAATTAGGCCATATCCACTTGACCAAATGTGCTGACCTCATCACGTTTGTGTGGCCGTTTTCCTCCCAAGGAGTGTTTTTTGTGCAAAACTAATGCTTGGAATGGATTCAGAATCATGCAAACACCCTAGTTTCATATGTCACATGCTACTTAAAGAATGATGAAATTTGGACTTTTTTGCCTTATATAGGATGTTATGGGCATATTATGCATATTATGCTAATAACTCAATTTCCCACAGGAGTTGAATTTCAAACTTTTAGTACATGTTATTAGACACCTTTAGAAACACATTGGTGAAGAAATTTCTTGGTAACGATTTAGTTCCCAGATTTGCATAGATTTCTCTTACTATCAACAGTGCCTCATGCTGATCACCTGCCACGCCCCATTGATGAAATAATTTGTTCAAAAGTAGCCCAGCCCAAGTATTGACTGTATACATTAATATACTTTTCAGCTGTTCGACATTTCTGTATTCATTGTTTTTGTGGTGTCATGTAATATTTGAATATTTTGGGACCACCATTTTTTTATTTTCATCAAGATTTTTATCTTGATGAAAATCAAAAAATGGTGGTCCCAAAATATGTCTATTTGTACGTCTCTAAATGTTTTGATGAATTGAACATGGTGGACCCTCTTGTAAACAAGTGTAATGCTTAATTGGGTCGTCCGTCCACTCACAGTTAACAGTCTTTGTATTGAGTTTGTGCTTGAAATGTACTGTAATTCTGCAAACTGTTAATACATATTTCAATCAATCAATCAAAAGTTTTAAATATGTTCCCTTGTCCTTGAAATGGATTAAGCTTGAGAATCAGTGGCCCCATTTACATGCAGAACTTCATTCGGAATGAATGGATTCATTCCAGTCATGAGAATAAAAATGCTCATGTAAACACCTCAATTGGAATAGAATATCCCATTCCGAATGAATTTTCATTCCGGTCTGGAGGGGTGGTATATACCGTTTGAATCGGTATAGATCACCATATAAACACTTTTTTCCG
This sequence comes from Electrona antarctica, assembly GCF_951216825.1. Classification (NCBI taxonomy): domain Eukaryota; kingdom Metazoa; phylum Chordata; class Actinopteri; order Myctophiformes; family Myctophidae; genus Electrona; species Electrona antarctica. The sequence continues at coordinate 52,393,836 of NC_136790.1, forward strand.
AATGCTACTGGAAGTTTGGAATACATGTATTATTTTACACATGTCTGCCCTTAGTAGACTATAGTACTTTATGCCCATGTCCAAGCAGGGATGGCTATTTGGATACATTTTATGTGCGCAGAAATGCGCTATTTTACCCATTAGAAAAATATAAATACACCAGTGTTTTTTTCCCCCCATAATAAAATGCGCTATTTACAAACCCATCTGCAAATTACATGTGCCATTGCCAATTGCAGTGTATGGGTGTATGGATGCTGTGTTTTTTAGTAGTAGTGGGTTGTTTTGTCTGGAGGTCGCATGTGGTTGCAGGGACTGCGCTTCAAAATATATTTTTATTTTATTTTATCAGATAATAGCTGTTAGTGTTTGTCGGTTATTCATTTCTTAAGGGATAACGGTTATGGGTTGGCCATCTCTGTCGTCCAAAGTTATATTCCGAATGAATGCTTTGGTCATGTAAACAATTGAGGAATAGGAATACTTGTATTCAGGTTCCATGTAAACAGTTGGGTATGAATCTCTGTTCGGAATGGATTCATTCATTCTGAATATATTTTGTGCATGTAACTGAGGCCAATGACAGAACCAGGGTGTCCCTTGTCCCCCAGGGGAATATAAATGTCCCTTCTCACCCCGCCTAGGGCACTAAGTAAGGGATAATATCTGGCTAGGTGGTCATTTTCGGGAGATAATTCACCGACAGGGAGTTTAACCACAGAGGCGAAGCCGAGGTGGTTACACTCCTGTCCCTATATCCCGCAGCTGGTGCTCAGAGGGTTTGATTAGGCAGCGGTCATTATCGACACATAATTCACCGCTGAATTAAGCGATTGACCAATCAGAATCAAGCATTCAACCAAGCCATGTAATAATGTTTTTTATCAATGAAGTACAACTTGTTTGTTGACGTGTACAGCAGGCGTCTGTACCTTTAAGAAAGACCCGCCCCCTTCCTCCTCGACCTTACAACGTAACGCCCTTTCCTTCCGACTAGGAAATTCGGTCACGGTGACGTCATGAAACCAGCACGGACACAGCAGGTTTAGTTTAGGTTTTGCCTAAATGGATTGACATACATTTATTTGTCACTGTATTTGTACAACAGCAGTGTTTTAATCCTCCGCGTTTTCTGCTTGCTTTCTGTGCGGCTGGGATTGAGGAAGCGCCCCTTCACACACACACACACACACACACCAGGAACAGATCCTCCGTCACCTACACACTGCAGTAGCTTTTCGGGGTAAGAAGAGTTTTACATATTTTTGTCCAATATTTCCATAAACCTTTTTAACGGCCCAAGCCACCCTGTTCTTTTCCATCATGTTTAGTTAGTTAGACCGTCATGATGATTGATTATCAATCAATCAATCAATTACTGGCGTTGTTTTCCCCATAGGATGTATTATTATGTCATATATCAAAAGTCGGACCAAACCAAACTGGCACGAAATAAGGTTGATTCAAGTAATAATACCTGTTAGACTACATTAGCAATCTGCTGACCCAATTGTAGGCCATTTCTCTCCAACATCCTTTGGCCTCAGAATCAGAAATGGCCTATTTTCGTTTTTCATGCTATAATTAGATCAGGCCAGGGTGCCTAATGCCTTAGAATTAATGTCAATCTCTGTCTGTGTCTCCCTCTTTTCGTGTGTGTGTGAGACAGATAAGTCCTATCTGATTGTATTAAACCATGTTAAACTCACCAACATTGCAGCTCAGCTGTACGAAAAGCTTGAATTATCCTCTTTCTATCTACAAAGGTTTTGTTTCATAAACCATAGACATGTATGACCTGTATGCATGTCAAGAGATTCCATGCAGGTGATTGTTTTGTGTTTTGTGAGTTTGGAAGTGCTCGTTTTTCAATACCCTCCTGCTATGCAATTTAGAAACAGGTGGTAGGCTTAGCTCTGGTCCATAGCCTTCTACTGCTTCTACCAGTAGAAGGCTATGGACCAGAGCTATGGTAGGCTATACTATGCAGGGCTGTTGAGTTGACTGAGCGCTTCCAAACTCCAACACAAAAAAGAAAGAAATATATCACCTGCATTCACCAGAATATCTTGACAGAAAGTAGCTCACAACATGTCTAGTGGTGTCAGTGGATAGACATGTTAGAAAGAGGAAGGAGGATCATTCAAGCTGTAATGTTGGTAGGTTTAACGTCGTTTATGTGACTCTTATGTTTGGATGTAGTATGGGCTGTGGTATTGCAACTCTATTCACATATTTCAAAAAGATCTAGTGTTGCCAAATTGCGGCTGCTACTAACTAGTAGCCTATATATGATGATTTGCTAGCCCTGGAACATGACTGTCGATGCATTATCATGTACTGTACGAGCGTCATGTGAACCATGGCTAATGTTTTGCATATTATTGTATGTTATTGTTTGTCTTCAAATGTCTCTATGAATTGAACACACACGAGCACAATAGAGGGTATGTGCATGTTTAAAGTGAATGGCACATTGAGTGGCAAAGCAACAGGCAAAGTGAGTTTGACATTAATAATAATAATAGCTTGAATTTATATAGCGCCTTTCATGAACCCAAGGACACTTTACAATAAGCCATAAGCCTGAGAGAATAAGTGTCTTTTCAAGGCAGCCTTAAAAGAGTCCAGTGTTGGAGCATGGCGAATCTCTATTGGAAGAGAGCGCCACAGGGTGGGGGCTGCCACACTGAACGCTCTGTCCCCGAAGGTTCGCTTGACTGCCTTGGGGACAGAGAGGAGGTCCAAATTTGTGGACCGCAGGTTCCGTGTCACAGGAGGTTTATGGAGGAGGCCTGAGAGGTACTGTGGAGCCAGGGCTTTTTTGACATTTGTAGGTGAGAAGGAGGAGTTTATAATTGATGCGGAACTTGACAGGAAGCCAGTGCAGTTGTTTGAGGGTAGGGGTGATGTGCTGCCAAGGCTTGGTGTGGGTGAGAACTCTGGCAGCAGAGTTTTGGACATACTGCAGCCTGTCCAGGTACTTGTTTGGGACCCCAAACAGGACTCCATTGCAGTAGTCTAGGCGGGAGGTAACAAATGCATGGATGAGGGTCTCGGCCACGGAGTCGGAGAGTGAAGGGCCGAGTCTGGAGATGTTCTTAAGGTGGTAGAATGCTGATTTGATATGTGACTGGTAGGAGAGGGTTGAATCCAGAATGATGCCCAGATTGCGGACTTCCAGAGATGGAGATATGGAGCTGCCATCAACTTGAAGCAGGAAATGTCCAACTTTATGGAGCAGTGCCTTGGGAGCCACGACCATGAGCTCTGTCTTTGTTAACTAACTGTTTAGTACTTTGAGAAAGTTAGTGGTCATCCAAGATTTTATTTCAGTGAGGCAGTTGACAAGGGACTGAGGGGGGAGCTGAGCGGAAGGTGAGGTGCTGAGATAAATACATTGTTTAATGTTGTTTAATGCAATCAGATAGGATTTTTCTGTTTGGATGCATGGGTTGTTGTCAAGGCCAGAAAGTAGTTTTTTTTGCCACTCAGTAGGCGTTCCTGCATAACTTCCGGGTTTGATGATGATGTCACGCACATACCCTCTATAGAAACAAGCCCTTTGTACCACTGTACCTTCAATCAATCAATCCGTCTCTCTCTCTCTCTCTACCTCTCCAGCCCCCTCCTCCTCTCTCTCATCCTACATCCTCTCTCTCATCCTACCTCCTCTCTCTCATCCTACCTCCTCTCATCGTCTCCATGGCTGAGGTACTGCGGCTGCTGCTCCGCGTGGCTGAGAAGGCCGCCAACGTGGCGCGGGTCTGCAGGCAGGAGGAGCTCCTCTTCCAGCTCCTGGTCCAGGAGAAGACCGGAGACGACAAGAACAAGAAGTTTGTCCAGGACTTCAAGACGCTCGCCGACGTGGTGATCCAAGAGATGATCCGCCACGACGTCGGAGCCCAGGTAGTTTTTAGATAGGTTCACACGCCGGCATTGTCCCTAACCCTAGCCGCACACGGAAGCCACATGGTCGGAATGGCGGTGCGTCGGAATGCCATAGTTTTTATAGCACTGGTTCACAAAGTGGGGTAGGGACGGGAGTCGGACGATAATCATAATTATCGTGATAAAAAAAATGTGGAGATTTTAATTTATGGTGAAATTGTCCTCCGTTATACACTAGGAAGAATTAGCTTTTGTTGAACTGTAAATTCAGCACCAGTTAAACACTATTCTTTATGAAACTGATCTGTGAAGAGCGCATTTGGTAGGCTCTTATTTTACTCTACACGAATAGATTTGGCAGGGATATCAGATACCCCCCCCCCCCCCCCCCCCCCCCTTTTTTTCCCTCACTGTATATGTTTCTTTTCCCTTTTTACCTCCATTATGATGAATTCCTGAAGTGTCTATTTGTACGTCTCTAAATGTTTTGATGAATTGAACAAGGTGGACCCTCTTGTAAACACGTGTAATGCTTAATGGTGTCGTCCACTCACAGTTAACAGTCTTTGTATTGAGTTTGTGCTTGAAATGTACTGTAATTCTGCAAACTGTTAATAAATATTTCAATCAATCAATCGATCAGATCTACAAGCTCACAATGCGTTGCAACGCAGCACGTTGTGAGCTTGTCGATCGTCTGTTTTTGGCGAACATTCCCCCCGGAATGGGGATGCTGGGGGTTCCAATTGGTTAACAACAACAGTGGCATTTAAAGTTTTAAGCATATTTTGGTTATTGTGATAATATCGTTGATCGCAATAATCTTTTGCCAAAACAATCGTGGCTCAGCGGTCCAGGCACCTTGGCTGGTAATCCAGTCTGGCAGTGTGCCGCGGGTTCGACTCCCGTTCCCGACAGCCTTTACTTTATGTCACCCAAAAAAACCAAACAATTGTGGCGTGTAATTTTCATATAGTCCCTAGTCTGTATGTAAGCCATATTTTATGTCTATTCAAAAATTGATGATCTATGATATGCGATCTGAGCTTTTAGATGCACTACTTTAAAAATAAATACGAATAAAATCAAATCGTATGGGTGTCCCTCCCTGGCCTGGCTAATAAGCCAGACTGGCACAATATGTTTTTCAACTGGGGGTCCGCAGCCAAACATGTAGCGTTCCTTGACATGAAGATGTTTGAGACTTTCGCAAAGCTCTCGCAAAGAATGTTGCACAGTTCTTGATGCAATATGTAAAGTGGATTTATATGAATCTCCTGCCCTACTGTTTCTGTTCAGTTCCCCGAGATGACTGACTTCATACAAGGAGAGGAGTCCAACAAGTTTGAAAACGGGCTTGGTAATTACTTTCTGACACATTCTTATTTCACAAACACCTTGACAGTGACGAGTCTGCGCATGAATGTCAAGAATCTGAAAAAGTTCAGTTCTACTGTATGTAATACTTTAGAAGTCAAATGACAGATGGGCGATGATGAGGTTCCTTCCTACAGTACATTTGGTCTGCGTTCACTGTGAGTCTTATATTAGTGTTCCCTCTAGCCTGCTTTGAAGATTAAGCTGTAACTTCTGTTTTATCTAAAAGGCAGTATGGAGAATATGACAAAATGTAAACAATCAATCTCGCTTATCATGCTCTTGTGAATGAAAGTCAAGAAGGTGATTAAACCCATTTTGACCTGATTCTAAAAATGTCTTCTACATCCTGACAGTTTTCTGAAAAAGCTATGTTTCTATGTCAGTGGTTCTTCGATTTTTCAAAAATAGCAGACCTACAAGCTCGTAGCGCGCCACTCGGTGGCGCGCTATGAGCTTGTAGATCTGCTATTTTTCAATAGCTAAAGCATAACATAATGCTTACACCAAAAGGGGTTCCCGCCCAAAATGGGTTTTAAAGAAGCATTGCTTATTGACTATATAGGAGAAACCTTTTCTAGAATATATTCCATGCCTCGGTGTATGGTATGTGCCACACTCACTGTATGTTCAAAGCTACGTGTATTAGCTGCATAAATATGTCTTATGTCTCTCTCTCTCTCTCGCTAACCTCTCTCTCACATGCACTCAACTAGGAGAGAGTGTGACGGTGACCGTGTGTGCGACAGAGGCGGAGACGGCAGCCCTCCTGGCGACCGTGCTGGACGGCGACAACGTGGCAGCGTCTCTGCTGTCACGGGCCATCCACCAAGACCCAGCGATGAGCGACACGGGACCCGAGGGTCTCGACGTGCCGTGTAGCCCCTCTGAGATCGGCATCTGGATCGATCCTATTGGTAAAGAAAAATGCTTTTTATGAACTCTTCGCCCGCAATAGAATCATCCTCATTTTCGGGAAAAACTCGTTTTTCATTGTCCCGTTAAAACCGGGAAAGCAGGCCTGGGCCGTGGCTCAGCGGTCCAGGCACCTTGGCCTGGTAGCCAGAGTCTGGCAGTGTGCCGCGGGTTTGATTCCCGATCCCGACGGCCTTTACTGCATGTCACTCCCCCATTTCCTGTGAGCCTACTGTCTGTCCCTATATAAAAAAAATTAAAATAAAGGCGAAAGCCAAAAAAAACATTAAAAAAAAAACGGGAAAGCATCCACATCATATTAGAATGTTAAGCATTGGCTGTTCAGAAATAGCAGATCTACAAGCTCACATTGTCAAAACGTTTGGCTAATTTTGGTTTTGTGGATCTTTTGTGTTTTAGACGCCACCAGCCAATACATTGAAGGTCGTGAGGAGGTGTTGACGGAAGGCCAGCTGTCTCCGTCGGGTCTGCACTGTGCCTTGGTTCTCATCGGGGTGTATCTGAGGAGCACAGGAGAGCCGGTCATGGGCGTCATCAACCAGCCGTTCAACTGCAAGGATCCGGCAACCGGTTGGTAAGTAAAGTGGAAAAAAGACGACGTTGTGATTGTGAACACGATAAAATTGATAAAATAAAAATCACAAGTTTGCGTCCTCAACATGCACATACAACATAGGGTATTTTTTTTCGGCAACGTTTCACTCTTTAACAAATTTAACACATTTAGGCCTGACTTCGAAATTTAAAAAAAATCTTCTAAATCCTCCAGTTTTCTGAAATAAATATTTTCACCATTTTTCAAAAATAGCAGACCTACAAGCTCGTAGCGCGCCACTCGGTGGCGCGCTATGATCTTGTAGATCTGCTATTTTTCAATAGCTAAATTATAACATAATGTTTAAAACACCCAAAAGGGGTTCCCGCCCAAAATGGGTTAAAACCGAGGAAGTGTCTGTGCCATTTTATACTTTGGCTATTCAAAAAATAGTAGATATACAAGCTCATAGCATGTCACTTCGTGCCACGCTGCAAGCTTGCACATCTGCTATTTGAACATTTTTTGAAAAATCTAGAAAATGTGGAGAACTACTGCATTTGTAGAATCGGCCTCGGGTCTTTAACCCATTCTGGGCGGGAACCTTTTTTGGGTGTTTTACCCCCTCAGGCCGGGAACCCATTTTTGGGTTCTGTACAGTATGTACAGTATTAAAAAATGGTGACACTGGTGAAGCATCTGTGTCATTTTTTACTATACAGTACTTGTATGCAATTGTAAAACGTGAGAAAGAAAATGTGTCAGACATGGGTCGGATCACATGATTTTACAGTACTTTTGTTATGCCAATTTCTTTTAACCTATTCTGGACGGGAACCCCTTTTGGTGTTTTAACTAAGCATTATTATGCTATACTTTAGCTATTGAAAAATAGCATATCTACAAGCTCAACAACATATTTTCAGATTGGAGTCGGAAGCCAAATACATATACATTTTGGGGTCCTTGACATGAAATAGTTTGAGCACCACTGACATGGAAACATGAGGTTTTTCAGAAAACTGTCATGATTTAGAAGCTCAGGTCTAAATGGGTTAACCAGGTGGGCTATATAGACACATGGTTTCTGCATAGCAGGCTACCAGCATGGAAATGAGGACACAAAATATCTTGACTTCTAACATGGAAGACTTATCTGTTTTAATTTCTGATCCTGCTGCTCTAGACCTTGTTTCGAGGGTAATCGGTGCTTTTTGGTGTACCCCTTTTGGTGTATTAAGCATTATATTATGCTTTAGCTATTGAAAAATATCAGATCTACAAGCTCATAGCGCGCCACAGAGTGGCTACGAGCTTGTAGGTCTGCTATTTTTGAAAAATCGTAAAGATGCGGCACAAATCTTTGAATATACATTCTTTCAGAGCGAACGTTTTTTGTATTTCGACGTCGGGCCTAAATGGGTTAAAAACATGTCGTGAGTACTTTTCCCACCACTGACTCTGAATGGATTTCGCCCTCTTGATTTACAGCTGGAGAGGGAAGCACTACTGGGGCGTGTCGTGTGGAAGCGTCAACGCCTGCTCGGTGTCCCGGCCCGCGGACAGACGTGACGGGAGCCGAGGAGGAGGAGGAGGCGGCGGAGGAGGCGGCGGAGGAGGCGGCGGCTTGTCGTTGGTCCTCAGCTCCAGCGAGAAGCGGCTGGTGAAGGAGGCGCTGGCCCCGCTGTGCGGCGGCGCGGACAAGCTAACGTACGCCTCGGGGGCCGGCTACAAGATACTGTGCGTGATCCAGGGCCTGGCCGACGCCTACGTCCTCTCGGAAGGAAGCACCTTCAAGTGGGACTCGTGCGCGCCGCACGCGCTCCTCCGGGCCCTCGGGGGCGGCATCGTGGACCTGAGCGAGTGTCTGCGCCGGTCGTCGTCGTCGTCGTCGTCGTCCGGCGCCGGCGTGGCGGCAGAGCGACCGGAGGGGGCGGAACTGGTCTATCACCAGCCCGACGCGGCCGCGGGGAGCAAAGGGGCAGAACGCTGGGCCAACCGGGGCGGCCTGGTGGCCTATCTGGACTCCACGGCACTCCACAGTGTCTTAGGGGGGTTGAAAGGCAAGCTGTAGTCGTCGTACCACAGTGCAGGAGAAGGAGAAGACGCTGGGCAACCCCGATATCACAGAAATACGTAGATATGTACGGAATTGCACGACTAGAAAACCACAAAATCCGTACATATGACACTGAAATCATCCCCATAGACAATGACGGAGGGGCGCCGACGCCGTCTCTACCGAACTTGAGCCACGGGAAGACGCCATCGGGCGGGCCGTGAGTTACCGTTGCGAGCGTTGCGAAGTTCGGGTAGAGCCGCCTCAGCCCCGTCCGAGTTGTAACCCGACATGGACCGTAAATAGTAAATAATGTCAAACCCGAACTCGCCCATCCCGACCCAGCCACGGTGAATTAGCACTTCCGTAACCAGTGAAAAGCCAACGTCTCCGTCGCGGTCAAAACATTAGTCGTGTAATAATATGTACGGATCGTTGGGGGTTTTCTAGTCGTGTTTCTATGCATGTACGGAATTGCAATTCCTACGTATATTTCTGTGAGATCTGGGCTGCGCTGGGCGCAGCACGGACAATTCAAGCCTTTTTATATTTAGGTGCTAGTACAAAAAGAAATGACTTAACGTTTGGACGTCGTACGTACACGGTCTTCATTCACGAGTCATGAATGATAAATGACAGGCTTGAATTGTCCCGTGCTGCTCCGGCATCTTCTCCTTCCTCTGCAAGCTGTAATGGATTTAGTAGTGATGAATATATTGGATATATATATATATATATATATATATATATATATATATATATATATATATATATATATATATACTGAGCACAAGCTGAAGTAGCTGTTGCTGATATGTTATGTTATTTTAGGTATAGAGGGGTCTTTTATATCAATTAATTTAATGAACGTTTTATTATCTGCAAAGGTGTGCCATTTTACTATGCAGTACTACTTGTGTGCGCTCTGTTGTAAACGTGAGAAAGATTGGGTCGTATTTTACAGTACTATTATTCGTGTTTTATTGATTAACAAAAAGGTTTTAATAGACCCAAATACTTTGTGATTGTCTAAACTTTAATTAGCCCATTTGGGGCGGGAACCCCTTTTGGCGTTAGAATTATGTTATGCTTTAGCTATTGAAAAATATCAGACCTACAAGCTCGTAGCGCGCCACCGAGTGGCGCGCTACGAGCTTGTAGGTCTGCTATTTTTGAAAAATGGAAAAGACATTTTTAGAATCTGATCTCGGGTCAAAATGGGCTAGACGATCACAAAGTATTTGGGTAAATAATAAACCATGTGACTCTGGTGAAACATAGTACTTAAAGCCTTTAATGAGATTAATACAGATTATTTGAAAATACTATATATGACCCAGGTCAGGTGAACATTAATAAACAATGTGCTTTATGTTTTTCTTCACTTTAAAATGTTTCTTTTATTTTTTGTTTAACCCATTCTGGGCGGGAACCCCCGTTGGTGTTTTAAACATTTTGTTATATTTTAGCTATTGAAAAATAGCAGATCTACATGCTCGTAGTAGTACCAAGTGCCGCGCTACAAAGCTTGTAGGTCTGCTATTTTTGAAAAATCGCAAAAATGTGGTGCAAATCTTTGAATATATATTCTTTCAGAGCGAACGTTTTTTTAAAACTAATCTTTACTTTTGAGGGGTTCCTGAAACAACATATTTTCAGATGGGGGTTGGTGGCCAATTATATATATCATTTTTGGGGTCCTTGACATGAAATATTGAGCACCACTGATATAGAAACATAGGTATTTCAGAAAACTGAGGATTTAGAAGACATTTTTTAAATTTCGACGTCAGGCCTATGGTGAAAATAGCCGATCTACAAGCTCACAACAGCTTGTAAGGAATACAGGGTCAGAGTTTAATGCAAGCTTTCGGTTGTGTGACCAGTGGTGGAAAGTAGCTAATTTGCTCAAATACTGTACAATTGAGGTACTTTACTTTTAACTTTACTTGAGTATTTCCACATTTAAATACTTCATTCCACTGTATCTCAGAGGCAAATATTGTACTTTTTTTTTAATATACTCCAATTACAACCTAATTTAGTTGCTAGTTTATTTTTCAAAAGATTTGATACCTTGTGAAACAGGAAATTCTGCACAATGAGTCGTTTTACTTTTGGTAACTTTATGTATATTTTGATGAATACTTTTGTACTTTTACTCAAATAAATTTTGATTAATACCGGACTTTTACTTAAGTTGTAACAGAGTATTTCTACATTGAAGTATTGATACTTAATGAGTACAAAGAAAGGCGCCATTGGGTGTGACCTTTCAGTTCGTCATGCCTGAAGCTTGCATTAATCTGATATCTCCACCAGTGTGGTTTTTGGCAGCAAATTTTGTTTGTTTTAGTCATTAGTCTCTTCAATGGTTTTCACTTAGTTTCAGTCACATTTGAGTCACCTGGAAAGTTTTAGTGTTAGTCTAGTTTTAGTCGTCTACATATAAGATTTTAGTCTACTAAATCTAGTTGATTTAGTCGACTAAAATGTATTTTGGTGGGCGTTGATGCCGTCGTAATGACTGTTTTCACACCTGCTGAAAATAGCCGATCTACAAGCTCACAACGCGTCGTGCTGCGATGCGTTGTGAGCTTGTAGATTGGCTATTTTCAGCATGCTACCAAGTGTAAAATTACTTATTCTGGATCTCTTGTCCACTAGTCCCTTCCTAACATTTTAGTCTAGTTTTCATTTGTTGACGAAATTGTCAGTATATTTAGTCATTGTTTTAGTCATCATGGCTTAGTTTTTATTTAGTTTTTGTCAGTGAAAAAAGGTAGTCAACGAAAAAATTGTCATAGTTTTAGTCGACGAAAACAACACTGATCTCCACAGTATTTTGAGTGTGGGGCTGCTGTTTTTTCCCCCCTCTTTTACACAGTATGACTATTAATATAAAAAGTTCAAAAGGAGAATATTGTGCACCTCCAGTTGCCGCTGATGCAGGACAGGATAAGCAGCAGTTTTCGAAAAGGGAGGCGAGGAAGGCCAAATTGCTTGGCTGAAACATTGTGACACTTGTTCTGGTGTAGGAGTCTCTGCACATCTCTAAAAACTAGTCCTTTTAAGGAGCAGAGAACTGAACTTGCCCTCTCTCCATATTAACCACAGCACTATTGGTTCAAGAGGGCACAGAATGGAAAAGCCATAATAGGTATAAGCTTCGCTGAGCATGACCGCAACAAGAAATAATATGAACTTCCATTTTGTAGGTATGGAAGCCTATGCAGGCTTACAGGCTCCAGAAGTATTATTTAGATTTGAGCTTAAAAAGCATTACTTAATTCACCTTATTCCTACCGTACGCCCACTGTGGGTGGGGGGGGGGGGGGGGCCCTATATCAAGGGGTTTACCTGCTTATAAGAGACTTTGGCATTATTTTTTGAGTGGTGTAAACCACTCCAACAACTGGCTTTGTACCCGTGTCTGTTCGTACCAAAAAAAATGTACCCGTGTCTGTTCGTACCAAAAAAAATCACACCCGTGTGAACTGAGTGGTGTAAGGTCTTATATAGAATGATCAGCTGTGGTCTGACGTAATGTCTGACACAATGAAATCACACCCGTGTGAACTGGGTGACCATAGCAACCATGCTCATTTTTTGGTACGAACAGACAGACAGACAGACAGACACGTAAACTAACAAAGCCAGTTGTAGGAGTGGTTTACACCACTCAAAAAATGAGCATGGTTGCTATGGTCACCCAGTTCACCCGGGTGTGATTTCATTACGTCAGACATTACGTCAGACCACAGCTGATCAGTCTATATAAGACCTTACACCACTCAGTTCACACGGGTGTGATTTTTTAAAGTGTAGTTGCTTATTTGAGCTTGCTTCCTAATGTTTCTTAAACCAGTGCTTCCCAATTTCTTTTCATGTCAAGGACATGAAAGAGAACCACTGATATAGAAACAAGTGTTACAGGATTTTTTTTTTAGGATTTAGAAGACATTTAGTCCACTTGCCAGAATGTGAACCCAGGCATGTTGAGTACACCAACGTTTTATGTTAGAAATGTTGAGTATGGGTCAAAATCAAGGAGATGGGTCACACACACCAAGACTGTGGTTCAAAAGTTTATTTCAAACCAATGACAAACATTTCGGCTATCCAGCCTTCATCAGTGTGGAGTGTGACTGAATGTGTGTTCCTTTTAAAGGAGTGGAGTATGGGTCCCCAGCATGTAGAAACTGCCAGATGCTAACTTGCATATGTTGAGCAATTTGGCTAAAAAGAGCCATAGCCACTTGCCCCAAATGTGCTGACATCACATTTGTGACGACGGCAATGGCCGTTTTTAGCCCAAACAAGTGTTTTTTTTTGCAAAAACTAATGCCTGGAATGGATTCAGCATCACGAAAACCCCCTAGTTTGACACGTCACATGCTACATAAAGCATGATGACATTTTGAATATTTTGCCTTCTATAGGTTGTTAATGGTATGGTCACATATTATGCCAATTATGAAAATTGCTCAACATATGCAAGTTAGCATCCGGCAGTTTCTAATTCTAAATGCTGGGGACCCATACTCAACATTTATAACATAAAACTTTGGTGTACTCAACATGTCCGGGTTCACAATTGGACTCTATGGGCTGGCAAGTAGACTAATTTGCAGAATCAGTCTGTCAGATGATCTAGCAGAGATTAAAATAGGGTGCTTTTTGCCCAAAACGCAGTTTATAGTTAAGGGACGCAATACAACGACCTCTGCATCCACAGGATGCACTACTGTACTGTTTAATATTATAGTTTATTTTGCTAGCTTTAGTTATAATAATCATTTCTTCTTCTGTTTTCTACATGAATATAACCACATTATAACCATATAAAATGAAATGGTGCAATTTGTAAAAATGACTCCTAACGTGGTTGAAGTGGGACTCATAAAATGTCCCTGGGACTCATTTCAAAGACCATCCCTGCATCCTGGGACTCATTACATTGAAAACCTGTTTACATCACTGATCTAGCATACAATCTGCTTGTAGTTTTGCAATAATGTTTAAACCAGTATAACTAATCCAAGAACAAGGACCGTCCTGTACATTAAATCACAAAACAAATTAAATTGCACATATAGGAAATCATTTTTATTTCAAAAAATCAGAGAAAGCGGAGGAAACAAACCCAACTAAACAGTGATATTTTTAAAACTACTTTGCCATCCAGGCAGCCCCCCCCCCCCCGCCCCCCACCCCCCTAATAAAAAAAATGGTACATGTACTTTTTTTCTTAAGTGTCCTGCACATTAAACCCCTGATGATTGTCATATTTTTTGCAATACCTTTGCATATTCTGTTCAAAATAAGAATAAGAAAATAACGGAACTGTCGGAGCTTCGACTGATAGAATTGTTTGTTGGTTGGACTTTAAACTGAAGCTCACAGGAGAGGAGTGAGAGGACGCGTCTAAAGGAAGCTTCACTTCTGCCTAAAAGGTTGAAATGCAACCATTTTCTCAGACACAGGTTTCCTCAACACATTAAATTTAGACCTGACCGAAATAAAAAAAGTCTTCTGAAAGATATATTCAAAGATTTGTGCCGCATTTTCACAATTTTTCAAAAATAGCAGACCTACAAGCTCGTAGCGCGCCACCGAGTGGCGCGCTACGAGCTTGTAGATCTGCTATTTTTCAATAGCTAAAGTATAACATAATGCTTAGTTAAAACACCAAAAGGGGTTCCCGTCCAGAATGGGTTAAACCACCTCGAAACTTGCAGAAATCATTTTAAATAAGACCTTGAAAAGCTCGAGAAATCTTTGAATTTTACTATATGTGAGACATTTCCACCATTTTTTTATTAATGTTGGAACCTCATTACAATTTACATCACTGACATTGACCAGCGCACCAAAAACGTTAGGCGAAATGTACGATTTGTTTGTGTGCAATGTTGATGGAAAAACAATATTGGTCTTGTCATCCGTGTTTAATTCTTGTCAAGGCCTTACAACAACACATCTGCTAAGAAAACGAGATTACAGATGGAGATCATCAACATTTCGAACTTTAGGCCTTAACCCATTTTGGGCGGGAACCCCTTTGTGTGTTTTAAGCATCGTTATACTTAGTTATACTTAGAAAAATAGCAGATCTACAAGCTCATAGCGCGGCACCGAGTGCCGCGCTACGAGCTTGTAGGTCTGCTATTTTTGGTCCCTGGAACAACATATTTTCAGATGCGGGTCGGCGGCCAATTACATATAATCTTGGGGGTCCTTGACATGAAAATGTTTGAGAATGACTGACAGAAACATGAGTTTTTTTGTGAAAACCGTCAGGATTTAGAAGACATTTGTAGAACCGTTCCCAGGTCAAAATGGGTTAATTAATACAAGGACTCATTGGGTAATTTCTTGTGCTGTAATAATACGTGTATCGATCACATGATGTCAATGCAGTGGGCTAGCTTTGACATACAGTAAGAGCTTCTCCAATTATGATAATGACAACCCTTGGAAAAATGTCAAATAATTCTCATTTACCATGTCAATGAAGCAAAAATAACAATTTAATTAATGTAATTACAAGATACGAAGTCCTTTTTTTTTTTAGCAAATCATGTACTACAATTCAGTCAACCCCCTTAACATTTCTACTGGTATAGAAGTGCAAAACTTAAAAATAACTGCCTGGCGCTTTTTTTCCATCAAACTTCAATATCACAAAAATAGCTGTCGTCATCAAAATGCTTCAGATTCATACTGTACTCTTCCAGAAATCAATCTTCAGAGATACATGTAAACAATAATCCCCCCCTCCCCCAATCTACATTTTTTTTGGAAGTACAATATTCCCCGGAAATGACTAGATTTAAGAATAGTTTATGCTGAACCCAAACACCACGTGTAACGGATAGATGGAACTGAACCCAAACACCACGTGTAGCGGATAGATGGAACTGAACCCAAACACCACGTGTAGGGGATAGATGGAACTGAACCCAAACACCACGTGTAGCGGATAGATGGAACTGAACCCAAACACCACGTGTAACGGATAGATGGAACTGAACCCAAACACCACGTGTCACGGATAGATGGAACTGAACCCAAACACCACGTGTCACGGATAGATGGAACTGAACCCAAACACCACGTGTAACGGATAGATGGAACTGAACCCAAACACCACGTGTAACGGATAGATGGAACTGAACCCAAACACCACGTGTAACGGATAGATGGAACTGAACCCAAACACCACGTGTAACGGATAGATGGAACTGAACCCAAACACCACGTGTAACGGATAGATGGAACTGAACCCAAACACCACGTGTAACGGATAGATGGAACTGAACCCAAACACCACGTGTAACGGATAGATGGAACTGAACCCAAACACCACGTGTAACGGATAGATGGAACTGAACCCAAACACCACGTGTAACGGATAGATGGAACTGAACCCAAACACCACGTGTAACGGATAGATGGAACTGAACCCAAACACCACGTGTCACGGATAGATGGAACTGAACCCAAACACCACGTGTAACGGATAGATGGAACTGAACCCAAACACCACGTGTAACGGATAGATGGAACTGAACCCAAACACCACGTGTCACGGATAGATGGAACTGAACCCAAACACCACGTGTCACGGATAGATGGAACTGAACCCAAACACCACGTGTAGCGGATAGATGGAACTGAACCCAAACACCACGTGTAACGGATAGATGGAACTGAACCCAAACACCACGTGTAACGGATAGATGGAACTGAACCCAAACACCACGTGTCACGGATAGATGGAACTGAACCCAAACACCACGTGTAACGGATAGATGGAACTGAACCCAAACACCACGTGTAGCGGATAGATGGAACTGAACCCAAACACCACGTGTCACGGATAGATGGAACTGAACCCAAACACCACGTGTCACGGATAGATGGAACTGAACCCAAACACCACGTGTCACGGATAGATGGAACTGAACCCAAACACCACGTGTCACGGATAGATGGAACTGAACCCAAACACCACGTGTCACGGATAGCTGGAACTGAACCCAAACACCGCGTGTAGCGGATAGATGGAACTGAACCCAAACACCACGTGTCACGGATAGCTGGAACTGAACCCAAACACCGCGTGTAGCGGATAGATGGAACTGAACCCAAACACCACGTGTAACGGATAGATGATGGAACTGAACCCAAACACCACGTGTAACGGATAGATGATGGAACTGAACCCAAACACCACGTGTAACGGATAGATGATGGAACTGAACCCAAACACCACGTGTAACGGATAGATGGAACTGAACCCAAACACCACGTGTAACGGATAGATGATGGAACTGAACCCAAACACCACGTGTAACGGATAGATGATGGAACTGAACCCAAACACCACGTGTAATGGATAGATGGAACTGAACCCAAACACCACGTGTAACGGATAGATGGAACTGAACCCAAACACCACGTGTAACGGATAGATGGAACTGAACCCAAACACCACGTGTCACGGATAGATGGAACTGAACCCAAACACCACGTGTCACGGATAGATGGAACTGAACCCAAACACCACGTGTAACGGATAGATGGAACTGAACCCAAACACCACGTGTCACGGATAGATGGAACTGAACCCAAACACCACGTGTCACGGATAGATGGAACTTAAAGGGACCTCTTGACATTTGTTTTTAACTCTTTCCGTACTGGTATACTGTAAAGTGAAGTGAACTGTAGAACAGTGGTTCCCAAAGTGGGGTCCGGGGACCCACAGGGGGTCCCTGAGGGAGTTCCAAGGGGTCCCCAGCTAAATGATAGTTGGGAACCAAAATGGACACTTATGGGTCTGTAACTCAGAGAGTGTACAAATGGAACCAAATGGACCCTTGTACGCTCCGAGTTAAATTAACATTTATTTTACAATATAAATTGGGGGTCCCAGAGATAGAAATGCCATTAAATGGGGGTCCGTATAGACTAATATGCATGTCAAACTAGGGGGTCCTTGAAATCCAATGGTTGAGAATCACTGCTAGAGACATACAGATCTTGTCTTATGGGGGGTCCCTGGCGTATATTTTGTAATGGGGGGTTCACGGGACACAATGAGTGTCAATTAGGGGGTCCTCGACATGAAAGCGTTTGGGAACCACTGCTGTAGAATGAGGCTGGTGTCATTTTACTTTTCCCCCTCCTTCTCATCACAAGCATAGCATATCATTGGTGTTGGCCAGAAACCCCTCATCTCCACAGTGCAGTGGGTTTTTGAGTGGTGCAACCACTCCAACGAACAGCAATGTCCGTGTTCAACTATGTGTGTGACTATGTGTGTGACCAGTACCAATGAGTACCAAAAGTGGCGCTGTTGTGCCAGAAACAGAGAGAGAGAGAGATGGTGCTGCATGTTGCCTGCTAATGAGAGAGAGACAGAGAGGGGGGGGGGGGGGATTTGCACCACTCAGTTATATATATATATATATATATATATATATATATATATATATATATATATATATATATATATATATATATATATATGGCATTTGAGCCACAGACCACCATTTGATGACATATAGGGCTCCATTTTCGTCACCGCTAAACCCCTTATCCCTAAACTTCTTTGGCTTTTTTTACTAATTTGAAAAACATTTTTGAATAGTTCAACTAGCCAATCTACATTGACACATTGTGAGCTTGTAGACTGGCAATTTTAACTATTCAAAAATGTTTTGCAAAATAATTTAAAAAAAAGGAAGAGTTTAGGGATAAGGGGTTTAGCGGTGACGAAAATGGAGCCCTATATGTCATCAAATGGAAAATGGAGCCCTTAGTCTCTCAGACCCAAAACTAAAGGAATATGTTGTTATTGTTGTTGGATAAGGTTCGTCTGCAATTCCATATTGTTGTTGGTACCATTAGGAGAGATAACAGGCAAACGTTGACCAAGAATAACACTCATTTTAGATTCTCTAAAATGTGTAGACTTCTTGTAAATTAAGTAATGCAGATGTTTAACAATAATTTAACTCTTGAGTGTAAAAAGAAACCAATTGGGTTTCATTTTTACACATTCAAGAGTTAAAGATCTATAAAGGGTCCATTAGGTTTACCGACTTTCCATCATTTAGCTGGGGACCACCTGGAACCCCCCCAAGGACCACCTGGAACCCGCCCCAAGGACCACCTGGAACCCCCCCAAGGACCACCTGGAACCCCCCCAAGGACCACCTGGAACCCCCCCCCCCCCCCCCCCCCCAAGGACCACCTGGAACCCCCCCCAAGGACCACCTGGAACCCCCCCCCCCCCCCCCCCCCCAAGGACCACCTGGAACCCCCACCAAGGACCACCTGGAACCCCCCCCAAGGACCACCTGGAACCCCCCCCCCCCAAGGACCACCTGGAACCCCCCCCAAGGACCACAAGTTGGAAACCACTGCCATCATGAAAATGTGGCGCAAATCCTGACAGTTTCCTGTCAGGATTTAAAAGAAATTTTATAAATTTCGACGTAAGGCCTAAATGGGTTAAAATCGTTAATCACAAAAATGTGTGTGACAATTAATGGTGACAGCTGGCCTGCCACTTGCAACAGAATCCCCAAAACGGCATCATTCAGCCTATACTGGCTACAAGTGGCAACGAGTTACACTGCAAATCTTTTTGGTGTGGACTGGGCTTTAAACCCATTCAGGGCGGGAGGGGAACCCCTTTTGGTCTTTTAAGCAATATGTTATACTTTAGCTATTGAAAAATAGCAGATCTACAAGCTCATAGCGCGGCACCGAGTGCCGCGCTACGAGCTTGTAGGTCTGCTATTTTTTGAAAAATCGTGAAAATGTGGCACAAATCTTTGAATATATATTCTTTCAGAGCAAATGTTTTTAACTCAAATCTTTGCTTCTGGGGGAGGGGGGTCCCTGGAACAACATATTTTCAGATGGGGGGCCGGCGGTCAGTTTCATATATTTTTGGGGGGTCCTTGACATGAAAATGTTTGAGAACCACTGAGATAGAAACATAGGGTTTTTCAGAAAACTGTCAGGAGTTAGAAGGAATTTGTAGAATCGTCCTCAGGTCTAAAGACTGGTGTTATGGCACCATCTGGAGAGATGAAACTCGAGGTATACTCGTCATAAAATGGGTGGAGATGAAAAGAAAACCTTGACCAACAGCAACAGAGGCACGACTCTGGATTTTCTACACAGCAGTGCCCCCTACAGGTGGCACCAAAGAAAATAATTCCAACTCTAAATAGGCTGATTGCACACAGAATAAATCTTCCTACTTCCGGACCCCTTTCTTACTTAGTTCCTCTTCACAGGTGTTACCGGATAAGCCTCTGTTCCAGTGGGTTGTCAAACATTGCACAGTGGGTTGTCAAACATTTTAATTTCAAGGACCCCCAAAACTCTAAGCGTGTACACATGGAACCATATTGACAATTTGGTCCCATTTGTACACTCTCAGAGTTACAGACCCATACGAGGCCTTTTGGAACCCACTCTAGGACACTTTTTAAGACCCACTGGTGTTGTAGCAGTGTGTTTCCACAGTGAGTGAGCGAGCGAACCACACACACACACACCACACACACACACACACACACACACACACACACACACACACACACACACAATAGCAGCACCCTGAAGCCCTAACCACACCCAAGGGTCAAGAGTCAAGACGACTTTAGCATTGTCCCTGCGGTGTGATATGTCTTGTTGCACGTTGACCCACGTTTGAAACCTAGTGATGGGGTGCATACTTAGTTTAGACTAGTCATTGGTTAGACATGGGTTAAGGTTAGGTTTAGGTGTGCTGCCCCGTGGGAGGTTAGGGTTAGGGTTTGAGATAGGTTGTAGTTGTAGGACTAATGACTGGTCTAACCAATGACTAGTCTAAACACCCCTAGTGATTCAACACATGGAATTCAATGGCCCCAAACCACACCAAAGGGTTGAGTCTGTTTTAGTGTCAACTCCTTTGCAACCGTTTGGACCCAAGGAGGAGTTGAAAGGTGGTGGTGACCCTTTGGTGTGGTTAGGGGGCTTGACTCCGTTTGACCAGCATGGAACGCAGAGCCTTCATTAGTATCATCACAGGTAACACCTGTGAAGGAAGTAGTAGGGAAGGGGCCCAGGTTCTTAACAAAATGGTGTGTGTGTGTGTGTGTGTGTCTCATCGACCGTGCATAGAGCCCTTTGCTAATGGGCACTCAGTCAGATGTGGCTCAAATTGGTGGGATGGCACTCTACATTCTCCTAGCATCACAGAGGGCACTCTACATTCTCCTAGCATCACTCTACATTCTCCTAGCATCACTGAGGTCTGCAGACTTTGGAAGAAAAACAAAATCCCAATGTGGCTCCATTATTATAAACTTTGGGTATTCAACAATAGCAGATATACAAGCTCATAGCCTACGTCACTTATTAGCGCCACAAGCTTGTAGATGTGCAATTTTTGAAAAATCGTGAGAATTTTCTGCAAATATTTGAATACGATTTATTCTTTGAAGGCAAAACGATCAAATCTTTGCATATGGGGATCCCTGGAACAAAATATTTTGAGATGGGGGTGGGGGTCGGCGGGCCAAATACATATATTTCTGGGGGTTCGTGACATGGAAAAAGCTTGAGAACCACTGACATAGAAACATACGTTGTTCTTTTTTCTTCAGAAAAGCCTTTACTGATTATCTGATTTAGAACACATTTGTAGAATCAGCCTCCGGTCGGGGCTAAGATTCGAATCACTCCCACAATATCTGTAGTGCATTTTGACAGGATGTGTCTCTGATGTGTACAGTATTAATATATACGTTAATGTTCTAGCGATATCTAGCAGCTCAAATGGCACTTAAAGATAACGGGAAGCAAATTCAAGCAAAACTGAACATAATAGATTTGTGATGTAATAACATTTACCAGGAAAGAAAATTAATCAAGTAACCTGAAGCTCAACAAGGGCAACAAAAGGAAAAATCTAAACAAAAAGAAAAAGACAAAATGTCAAGGTGTCCCTTTAATCCTATGAAATATGAAACCTTACCAAAAAACGCTTATTTTATGTTTTAACCCATTTTGGGCGGGAACCCCTTTTGGTGTTAGCATCATGTCATGCTTTAGCTATTGAAAAATAGCAGATCTACAAGCTCATACGAGCTTGTAGGTCTGCTATTTTTGAAAAATCGAAGAACCACTGACATAGAAACATAGCTTTTTCAGAGAAACTGTCAGGATGTAGAAGACATTTTTAGAATCTGATTCTCAGGTCAAAATGGGTTAAGAGTACAAGGGGGAAATGCATGAAGAATCATACAGTATTATGTCATATGACATACAGCACATTGTACGGTCCAATATTAATCTTCAAGGACAGTAGTCCGGCAGCCGGGGGGCATGGTGTGGGAAATTTGGTATATAGTGTATTTTTTATTATTGGCCTAAAATATTGTCTATATATATATACATACATTCATGAATCCACCTGTTGACCGGCTTTTCGGTATTGAGCAATTTGTTTTTATAGGGGCTTATATGTGACCATAACCATTAACAACCTATAAAGGCAAAATGTTAAAAATGTAATTATGCTTTAACCCATTTTGGGCGGGAACCCCTTTTGGCGTTTTAAGCATTATGTTACGCTTTAGCCGTTGAAAAATAGCAGATCTACAAGCTCATAGCGGGGCACCGAGTAACAGGATCTTTTTTTTAAATAATTAGACAGGATGATTTAGATCGCGAGTTATTAACGTTTTAAGATTTTCGCTGTCATCGGCTAAACAGGGGGGGGGGGGGGATTTTCTATGACGTCTCACTGTTGCTCAACATCGAGGATTGCGCAACAGGCGCTCCCAGGCTGTGGAGCGATGCGATCCGTTTTCATATCAATAAACTTCGTCTTGGGCGTCGGGCGTTACTAATAGAAAGGACAAAGAACCCATTTTGGGCGGGGAACCCCTTTGTGTTTTAACTAAGCATTATGTTATACTTTAGCTATTGAAAAATAGCAGATCTACAAGCTCATAGCGCGCCACTCGGTGGCGCGCTATGAGCTTGTAAACTTGCTTGTAGGTCTGCTATTTTTGAAAAATCGTGAAAATATGCCTCAAATCTTTGAATATATATTGTTACAGAGTGAACATTTTAACTCAAATCTTTGCTTCTGGGTTGGGGTCCCTGGAACACCACATTTTCAGATGGGGGGGCGGAGGCACATTACTTATAATTTTTGGGATCCTTGGGATCCTTCCAACATGAAATATGGAGCACCACTGCACTGATACAGAAACATGAGGTTTTTCAGAAAACTGTCAGGATTTTGAAGACACTTTTTAAATTTCGACGTCAGGCCTAAATGGTTTAATGGTATGGTCACATATAAACGCCCTATACAAATAAATGCTCGGTGTGGACAGCCGGTCAGCCGGTGGATTCATAAATGAATGTATATAGACAATATTTTAGGCAAATAACTAAAAACTATATACCAAATTTCCCACGTTGAACAAAAAAGCCTGTTGGCTGCCGGACTACTACTGATCCTGTGATTCCATTAAGTTTGAGTTTTTATAATGTGTGGAACTCCGTTTTTGCACTTATGATTGAATGGGAAAATGTACCCTACATTATGGAAAAATGAAAATAATGAATTATTGTACCATGTTTGCCAAATAGCACAGTTATTAGATTCTCACATTTCTGCCTAATGGGAGTCGTTCCTCCTCTCAAATTATATTAACGCGACAACTTTGATGATTAGGATCAATTCCTGTTCAGAAGGAAAGACAATTCTGTTTATATTCAGAATTACAATCTGTAGAGACTGAAAATCAACCCCAAAAACCAACTTTTGATACTAACTTTGTTAAAAGTAACATAAACCACCAAATTATAAATCAGCCAAACAAAGCAAAAGTGGTTTAGTAATTTTGCTTCCGTTCTGACAAAAAGAAAAGAAAAAGCCATTTTCGGCATGTTGGCTAATGTCAACAATTTAACTAGCACGCCATCTTGCCGTCTTGAGCAGAAGTGCACTTTCTTTTTCTTTGTCTCTAAATCTAAGCAACGCAAAATCACTTTAACAATTATCAATGTTACGAAGCTGCATTTAAATAAACGTGGGAGGGGGGCAATATTCCTTTCCGTATTTGTAGATTTGTGTCAGAAATCTCATGACTTGCAGGTTCAGATTCGTTCCTTAAACTCACGTGAGCAAGCGACGGCTGTAAAAGTAGGCCCACACACACGTCACTAGTGCACACATCCAGTGGCGTGCACAGACATTTAGAGGGGCAGGTGCTCAAGTTAAAAAAGGGCACCTTGTGCAGCGCGTGGAACCGGCCGGTTGCCTTAATCCATTTTGGGCGGGAACCCCTTTTGGTGTTAGCATTATGTTATGCTTTAGCTATTGAAAAATAGCAGATCTACAAGCTCATAGCGCGCCACCGAGTGGCGCGCTATGAGCTTGTAGGTCTGCTATTTTTTGAAAAATCAAAAAAAAAAGAAAAAAAGTTTTTTTTTCCCTCTTTTTTCTTCAAAAGGGCACATTGCCAAAAGGGCAGGGGGTGCTCTAGCACCCCCTAGTGTCTATCTGTGCACGCCACTGCACACATCAAAAGGTAATGCTGAAGAAGTTAAAACTGCACGGATCAACATATTATTTCCAACGTTATGACGATCACGGTCAAATTAATCCAAGAAAACAGTTTCTTGCACTGTATTAACCGGAACAACACAACCGTAAACGGAAACAAACCCTATCCAAAACAATAGCGCAAGTTTAGAGAACCAAAAAAAGGTTTTAAAATTGCAAGTGAATAAATCATGCATGCAATGCAGGATTTGGCAGGAAAATTAAGACGGGGGAAAGAAAAAAATGTTTTCATTGCAGAACAGTTCAATGCCAAGGCTACGGTCTCCTTAAAAGGACCACTTCACCACTTTTCAACCCATCTTCATATAATTGGTCCTCACTAATAATCATGATCTTTTCTACTCAGTCTGTGTCTCATAGGAGGGCTGTGGGCAGTTTAGAAAGCGTCCTCCAGTGACATCATCATTAGGCAGATTTTTTTTTTAAACAAGATTTTTACAAAAATGTTTAGATTTTCATTATCGTGAGAACGATGGCTTCCATTTTCACATTGCAACTTTTCAGAACTAGAAAGCCTGCAGTATTCCCCATTGATGATGTCACTGGTGGACGGGTTTCTGAACTGCCCACAGCCTTCCTATGAGACACAGACTGAGTAGGAAAAAATGGTTGTATTTTATCATGAACATTAGTTAGGACCAATTATAGGAAGAGAAGTTGAAAAGTGGTGAAGTGGTCCTTTAAAAGACCAAAAAAAAAAGAAGAGAAATGAGTGGGTGTGGGGGGAGGGGGGGAGGGAAGCACCATCACTGCCCATCTTCCAACCCCTTCCAGAAAATACTTCAATTGGGGAGCAAGTTATTCCTCTTCATGATCCTAGGCTCTCTCTCTCTCTCCTTTTGGCTAACGCCATGCTGTTGGCTGACTGGATGGCAGCCCTGCCCGCGTGAATCTACCCCGAGTTCTACCCCTCTCATGAAGGGGGGGGGGGGGGGCAGCTCTTGGCACACGCCTCGCGGGACAGGCGGGCGAGAGACACAAACATGGCCATTTATTATTCGTTCCGGGGGTTCCCTGTTGTTGCTGCTATGGTGATAATAAAATCAAGACATCCAACAGGTTAGGTTTGGTTCACCTCTGAAAAGGCTTACGGACCTTCTTTTTCCTCCGAGGAGGCTTGCCGCTTTCCGTCCACGAAGAAGACGACGAGGTCTCGCCGCCGGGCTCCGGCCGCTGCTGCTGCCCCCCACCCGGCATGAAGAAGCTTGTCTGAGCCTGGGGAGGGGAGAACGGCGGCGGCATCCCCCCTCCGGCCCCCCCACCGCCGCCGGCACCCCCTCCAGCCCCGCCCCCAGGGGGGTGATGCTGAGATGGGCCCCCCGAGGGGAAGAAGCCCCCGTTGGCGGTCATGTCGTTGACCGGCCCTCCCTGAAAGATTCGGTTGAAGAAGTCCTGTAAGTCCGCAGGGTTGCTCGGGCCTGGACCGTTTTCAGACGTCGTCCTGGAAAGAAAAAAAAGACGTGGACTAGGATTACAAAGTCTGATGTTTTCTAGGGATGCACGATTAATCCATTTTGGGCGGGAACCCCCTTTTGGTGTTAGCATTATGCTATGCTTTAGCTATTGAAAAATAGCAGATCTACAAGCTCATAGCGCGCCACCGAGTGACATAGAAACATAGCTTCTTCAGAAAACTGTCAGGATGTAGAAGACATTTTTAGAATCTGATCTCAGGTCAAAATGGGTTAATCGGTAGCATAATTGGAATCTGCCATAAAAATGCCATATCGGCATCGGAACGGTCTCAAAATAATACAGATTATTTAATCGGTTTTCACCAACAAAATTAAATGAAAAAAAAAATCTACATTTAATTTGTGTACTCATCTCATTCAGTTGTGAAAACAGATACTTGGAAAAGAGTATATGCTATTTATTATTTGACTAAATACTTTATTAACTATAAACTGCGTTTTGGGATGCAAAATGCACCCTATTTTAATCTCTGCGTCAATGTTGGGATCCGGTTCCTCCGGATCCCAACCCTAAATAATAATAACGGCCTATGATCTACTGACTTCCTTCCAGGGTAACTCACCTCTGTCGCGTGGAGGAGGAGCTGCTGTTGTTCTTTGAACCAAAGGAGATGTGATACGGCACGCGGTGCGTGTCTGGAGAGATACCTATTCTTTGGCAACCGGCCCACTCTGAAACATGAGAGCACATCGAGAGCGAGTCAAAACGGCGAGCAGCAACGCTTTGCTGCCAGAGAGACAAATTACCTCCTTTTGTCTGTCTAACTAGACGCCCTAAGGCCTCGCACAACATCCTCCCACGTCCCTTCTGCTCGACTCCAAACCGCTGCCTAATATACAAGCATCTAATGGACCTGGTATATCTCTCTCCTGCTTTGAAAATACAGAATTACATTTTCATTTCGAGGACCGCCAGTTTATTATGCATTTGGAAGAATTTTTTTGTTATACTTTCTTACACTGTAAGATCCTCAGCACTCATTTAACTGAGAATGTACACACTCTGAGTTACAGACCCTTAAAGGAGAATTCCATACTAGAAGGCTTCTTACCTTTATTTGTAGTTGTTACGTCCCTACCAAAGAGGTCCAGGTGTTATTTTGTGCAAAAGCTCCTTATTGGCTATTTCCCCTACCATAACCCCTCAATGAATTGAATGGGGCATTGGGGTGTTGTGCTAATTCGCTTATTTCTATGGAAATAAGTAGTAAAGTGTGCCGCTTGGGATATTATTTACATTATGAAGAGGATATATACAAAAAAATGTTTTTTTGAGCGATGGAAATAAGCGAATTAGCACAACACCCCAATGCCCCATTCAATTCATTTAGGGCTTATGGTAGGGGAAATAGCCAATAAGGAGCTTTTGCACAAAATAACACCTGGACCTCTTTGGTGGGGACGTAACAACTACAAATAAAGGTAAGAAAGCCTTCTAGCATGGAAATCTCCTTTAAGGGTCCATTTGGTTTCCGAACTATCTTTCATTTAGCTGGGGACTCCCTGGACCCTGGGGGTCCACCCTTCACATGAAATTCAGAACAATGGGATTTAGGTTCAAAATCGGCGAAGTGTCACCGTTAGGATGAGCAACCTCGGCCCGACTTAACAGATTGACTATTATTTTCTGAAGGAGGAAAGAACATATACTGTCCCCGGGAAATACATTTCAAGAAACGTCATTTTCACCTGTGATGTCATAGACCTTTCCATCCATAAAGGCAAAGTATGTGATGCGTAGGCCCAGCATGCTGGACTTTAACTAAGCATTATGTTATACTTTAGCTATTGAAAAATAGCAGATCAACAAGCTCGTAGCGCGCCACCGAGTGGCGCGCTACGAGCTTGTAGGTCTGCTATTTTTGAAAAATCGTGAAAATGCGGCACAAATCTTTGAATGATTTTCACCTGTGATGTCATAGACCTTTCCGTCCATAAAGGCAAAGTATGTGATCCGTAGGCCCAACATGCTGGACTCGGCCCACAGATCTCCCTCCTCGGCGCTGTGGCAGCGGTTGCACTCCGCACAGAACCGAGCTTCCGTGGGCTCGCGGTTCATCTCAAATCTCCTGCAAGACAGATCGGTCAACAACATTAACCCATTTTGACCTGAGATCAGATTCTAAAAATGTCTTCTACATCCTGACAGTTTTCTGAAAAAGCTATGTTTCTATGTCAGTCGTTCTTCGATTTTTTTTAAAATAGCAGACCTACAAGCTCGTAGGACTGGACTCAAGACAGATCGGTCAACAAAATTAACACTGTTCTAACTGGACTGGAGTCACGTTTGCTAACAAACATGCACGACCAAACAATCCAAACAGCAGTAATCGTGATCTTTTTTTTTATGACGTTTGTTTTGCTTATCGGTGTCAGACATTTTGTAAAAGGGACAGGCTACAAGTCATATTCAACGGAAGCTAGTGACACACCGATGTCACACGTTGCTGCGTCAGACACTTTGTCGCCGTGTGACAGGTGTGATGTGCAACGAATCCGAAACCGAGCTGTTTTCAGCACTCCAATGATCCAAAAAAAAAAGTCATGTGTGTTTGTTTCAACATTTCCACTCCTCTC
Organism: Electrona antarctica; assembly: GCF_951216825.1. Taxonomy (NCBI): domain Eukaryota; kingdom Metazoa; phylum Chordata; class Actinopteri; order Myctophiformes; family Myctophidae; genus Electrona; species Electrona antarctica. The sequence goes on from NC_136790.1 coordinate 52,422,350, forward strand.
TATAGAGCGTCGCAGTCCCGCCCCCTACCATGGCCCAGGAAATGATTCTCCGTTCATTTTCCTCATAGACATTTCAGAAAGTATTTATTTAAAGACGTTTACGCCGCGGACAAAGCCAACTCGAGTCGTGACAAATCATGACAACAAACGGCAGGTTACAACACTTTTTTTGTTGTTTTTCTTCTTTGTAATTATTTGTTTGGTCCAAAATATTGTTTGTGTTGTCATGTGTTGTCACGACTCGAGTTGGCTTTGTCCGCGGCGTAACCGTCTTTAAATAAATACTTTTTGAAATCTATCATCTAGTCTATGGGGAAAAATGCACTGGGATTCATTTCCTGGTCCATGGTCGGGGGAGGGACTGCGACGCTCTATACGCTGTGAGAGGAGCTGAACTCCTGCTGTGTTCTGTAAAACAATGGGAGGAGAACTCATGCTTGCAGTTAACCCAATTCCCCCAAAGTGCAACTTAACCCTAGAAAACGTTTAGTGCCGTTGTAAGCTTGTAGATCAGCTATAAAAAATACTAGTATTATAAAAGTACTACAAAAGTATTTTTGTTCCAATTGGTCCAACTTAACCCATTTTGGGCAGGAACCCCTTTTGGTGTTTTAACTAAGCATTATGTTATACTTTAGCTATTGAAAAATAGCAGATCTACAAGCTCGTAGCGCGCCACTTATAGCTTGTAGGTCTGCTATTTTTTGAAAAATCGTAAAAATGCGGCACAAATCTTTGAATATATATTCTTTCAGAGCGAACGTTTTGTAAATTTCGACGTCAGGCCTAAATGGGTTAAAAAATAACCAACATGAAAAAGATGATAAATAGTCGGTAACATACTAGTGCTTGCCCTCACACTTGGTACACATCATGGTGTTTCATACATACTTGTGCTTGCCCTCACACTTGGTACACATCATGGTGTTCATACATACTTGTGCTTGCCCACACTTGGTACACATCATGGTGTTTCCTACATACTTGTGCTTGCCCTCACACTTGGTACACATCATGGTGTTTCATACATACTTGTGCTTGCCCTCACACTTGGTACACATCATGGTGTTTCATACATACTTGTGCTTGCCCTCAGACTTGGTACACATCATGGTGTTCATACATACTTGTGCTTGCCCTCAGACTTGGTACACATCATGGTGTTCATACATACTTGTGCTTGCCCTCACACTTGGTACACATCATGGTTTTTCAAACATACTTGTGCTTGCCCTCACACTTGGTACACATCATGGTTTTTCAAACATACTTGTGCTTGCCCTCACACTTGGTACACATCATGGTGTTCATGGCTTCCTTCAGGTCATCCTGGAGCTTGGTGAGGAACTCGTTCATGGACTTTGAGAGCTCCGTTGCCGCCATGCGCTTCCTGGAGAGCGAGGGAAAAAACCTTTCAGTGACTAAATGGTAAATGGTGCATTTATATAGCGCCTTTATCCAAGGCGCTTTACACAGTGCATTACATTCACCCACACATTCATACACCGATTGCGGCGGAAGCCATGCAAGGTATCAACCAGCACATCGGGAGCAATTTGGGGTTCAGTGTCTTGCCCAAGGACACTTTGACATGTAGACAGGAGGAGCCGGGATTCGGACCGCCGACCCATGGATCATTGGACGACCTGCTCTACCTCCTGAGCCACAGTCGCCACATGATGCCTTGATGACATTATGAAGGCAAACCTTTCAGTGACCGTGCCATGATGACTGGATGACATTATGCACCGTAGCACTGATCATCAACATCAACGTTTTCAACCTTTTTCATATCAAGGCCCATTATGTATTTTCAGCATTTGAGCCACGGGACCACCATTGGATGAGATTTAGCCTCTCAGACCCAAAACTAAAGAATATATTGATTATAGTTGTTGTTGGATAAGATTTTGTCCACAATTCCACACTGTATTGATGTTTAGGAGAGATAACAGGCAAATGTTGATCAAAATAAGAATTATTTTAGATGCCAATTGTGTAGACTTCTTGTAAATTAAGTAGCCTAATGCGGGTGTTTAACAAAAATGAAACTTTTGAGAGCGTAACGTTCATTTTACACTCTCAAGAGTTAAAGATCTATAAGGGTCCATTTGGTTACCAACTCTCTATCATTTAGCTGGGGACCCCCCTCAAGGACCACAGGTGGTCCCCGGACCACAGGTGGTCCCCGGACCACTGGTTGAAAACCACTCGCCGTACAAATTGACAAACGTCAAGGAAATGAATCCAACACATCTTGATGACATCATCAAGATGTGTTTCACCATGTTAATAGGAAACACAGAATGGGGGAACTTTTTTTATTATTTCCACACAACAGCTCTAAGGTATATTAATGACATAGTAAAATGTTGAAAATGAGTGGAATGCCCCTTTAAGCATTCATCAGGGAATGATGAATGACTCCCTCTTGTTTTTTCAAGATTTACTCTACATATCATAGCAGTACAATCTCTCAATGAGACATGAGTAGATTGGGTATTTTCAGAGAGATTTGGTGTAGGAAGAACAACGGGAGGAGGGCCAAGTACAGAGCCCTGGGCTGGGTGTTCTGGTCGATAAAGGTATATCGGGTTTTAGTGGTTAATAATACTCACAGTTCGTACTCTCTCCTTGTTTCAGGGTTACTGACAATATCCCACGCAGCTCTCAGTACCTTGAACGCCTCGCCGGCACCCGGGTGCTTATTTTTGTCTGGGTGAACCTAAGAAGGAAAGGACAGAACAGAACACAGGTGATTAAAGGCAATATCAATATCATTATCCCATAAGACCTGGAACGCCATCTGTGTCACCTTAGCGGTTAAACCACTAACTAGCATATCTACAAGCTCGAGCATGTAGATCTGTAAAATAATTATGAAAATGTGTGCAAATCTTTGAATTCTTTCACAGCAAATGCTTTTAACTCAAATATTTGCTTCTGGGGGGGGGGGGGGGGGGGGGGAGTCGCTGACTCACCGGAACAACATATTTTCAGATGTTTCAAATACAGATAATTCTGGGGGTGATATAGAAACATGATTTAGGAGACATTTTGTAGAATCTGGTGGTCTCAGGTCTCCATAGGTTATATTATGAGATGAGTGTTAATTTCATCTACTAAAACTATGACGATTTCTTTTTGCGTCGACTACCTTTTTTTCCACTGACAAAAACAACAACAAACTAAACTAATCTATGGGGACTAAAACTTTGACTAAAACTACTGACAATTTCATCAACAAATCAAAACTAGGCTAAAATGTTAACCCGTTTTGGGCAGGAACCCCTAAAGTGTTTTAAACATGGTTATAATTTAGCTATTGAAAAATAGCAGATCTACAAGCTCATAGCGCGCCACCGAGTGGCGTGCTACGAGCTTGTAGGTCTGCTATTTTGGAAAAATCGTGAAAATATTTATTTCAGAAAACTGGAGGATTTAGAAGATTTTTTTTTTCCATTTCGAGGTCAGGCCTAAATGGGTTAATAAGGGACTAGTGGAGAAGAGACACAGTAGAACTAAGACAAGTCATGTTGTGTTTGGTTGTGTCGTGGTGCAGGTCTCACTCTCCCAAAATAAACGGATGTACAACCGATCTGCTATTTTCGGCACACACCCGGGATCAGGTATTATAAATCAGGCATTCGATGGCCTCACGGCCGGCCAAAAATACAATTTTAGTCGACTAATCAACTGGAGATTTAGTCAACTAAAACTAGACTAAAACATTTCAGATGACTAAAAGTAAATGGAGTTTCATTCAAAAGACTGACTAAAACTAGAGACCAGAGGAAATCGAGCCTTTGCTGCCTGCGGCTGCCCCGGGGCTCTGGAATAGCCTGCCGCTCAAACCATTTTGACCTGAGATCAGGTTCTAAAAATGTCTTCTACATCCTGACAGTTTTCTGAAAAAGCTATGTTTCTATATGTCGTTCTTCGATTTTTTCAAAAAATAGCAGACCTACAAGCTCGTAGCGCGCCACTCGGTGGCGCGCTATGAGCTTGTAGATCTGCTATTTTTCAATAGCTAAAGCATAACATAATGCTTAAAACACCAAAAGGGGTTCCCGCCCCAAAATGGGTTAAGTCGTCCATGGACATCATTTTAAATTGAACTGAAGACATATTTATTTTCTCTGGTTTTTGAGCACAGCTACCGTACATCTGGCACCCCAAGACACTAGCCTGGCTCCAAGCCCCCTGAATCGCTAACCACGGCCATTTACAAAAATATGTTCTGCCGATTGAGTGTAGTGTCCAGGCTACCTCAACACCGTTTTCTGCCTGTGCATATTTAACTTCGTATTCAATTGCTGCATGCATTTGTTTGTATATTTTGCTGTGTCATTGTTGTTCTCTTGCTGTGTTGTAGAGTATAGCACTTTGGTTGGCTTCAGTCATTTTAAAAAATTTAAAATAGCGCCACCTCTAAGCCTTTGACATGTATTAAATATTGTGTTCATGAAAGGACCAAGTCATCCCAGCTCAGTGGCCTTGTGGTTAGAGTGTCCGCCCTGAAACTGGGAGGTTGGGGTTCGATCCCCGGCCGGGTCATACCAAAGACTGTAAAAAATGGGACCCAATGCCTCCCTGCTTGACACTCAGCATCAAAGGGAATGGATTGGGGGTCAAATCTACTAATCAAATGATTCCCGAGTGCGGCGCACGCTGCGGCTCACCGCTCCAAGAGATGGGTCAAATGCGGAGAACAAATTTCACTGCGGTAACGTGTGTGACAAATCGTACGACTTTGACTTTGATCCCCACAATATCCCTAATGTATATGATCAGATCTAAGAAAAAGCTTGTTTTAGACTCCGACTCCTCTGTATTAGAGAATGGTATGTAAACTGTACTGACGCACAGCGGAAATCACTGCAGAGGGTGGTGAAAGCTGCGCAGCATATTATAGGCTCTTTCTTGCCATCAATTGACCCTGGAGGAACAACATATTTTCAGATGGGGGTCGGCGGCCAATTACATATATATTTGGGGGTCCTGGACATGAAAATGTTTGAGAACCACCAACATAGAAACATAGGGTTTTTCAGAAAACTGTCAGGATTTAGAAGGCATTTGTAGAATCAGGCTCAGGTCTAAATGGGTTAAAGAGTAAACATTGGAGGCATAGGCTATGCCAGCCTGCGGTACAGTACAGTACAGTACAGTACAGTACAGTACAGTACAGTACAGTCATACACACCTGGACAGCCAGCTGTCTGTAAGCCCTTTTCAGCTCCGTTTCAGTAGCGTGAACTTCCACGCCGAGCACCGCAAAGGGGTCCAGATCTTCCTCTGGCACCTGAGCCATGGCCAGCAGTCTCTCCAGCTCCTGGTCCGGCTGGTACCTCCCCCCCGGCGTCCTGCCGGGCGACTCCGGGCTGCTGCTGCTGCTGCTGCTGTTGGACGGACGCGGCGCTCTCCTGAACCAGTTTATGACTCTCGCGAGCCGGGAGCCCGCCGCGCCCCAGAACCTCGCGCCCCACAGAGCCGCCCACCACCGCTGGCCCCTCTCCCCTCCGAGTTTGACGAACAGGCGCCTCGCCCCCAGGTACCCCAGAATGGCTATGACGAAGAACATGCCGCAGCAGGCCATGAACGCCCGCCTCGCCCAATAGAGCGTCGTCAGGACGACGCCGACCACGCCCGCTCCCCGGACCCTCGTCCACTCCAGGATCCGCCGGGCGTCCGCCTTCATCCCGGGCACGTCCGTGACCCTCGCGAGCAGCCGCAGCGCCAGGTTGTAGACCGCCACGCCGCCGGCCTCCACGCCCACGCCGCAGTTGTGCGTGAGCGTGACGATGAGCTCGATCACCATGTGGACGCAGGACATGCACCAGGTGCTCAGCGAGTCAGACAGCATCTCGCGCAGGGCGCCCACGAACTGGCCGCCCGTGCGCCTGCGGCCCCGCCCCTGCTGGTGGTGGTAGTTGCGTCTCCGGGTCTGCTTGTGCCGGCTGCCGCTCGGGGCGCCGGACAGGCTGCCCTTCTGGACGGAGGAGGAGGGAGGAGGAGGAGGAGGGGCGGGGGCGGCGGTGTAGGACGAGTTGCTCTGCTGCTCCGAACCGCTGTTCCTGGACCGGCACCTCTTCCCGCCGGGAGCGCCTCCCGTCGAGTTTCTCCAGCCGCCGGACTCCCCTCCGTCCGCGTCTGCCGTTGTGTTTGGGCTTTCACCTCCTTGTCCGTCTTCCTCCTCTTCTTCGTCGTCGTCGTCGTCCACCGTCGTCTCCGGCGTCTTCCTACGGCCCTCGGACGAGGCTCGCTCTTCCGAGACGATCCGAAAATAGCGGAGAGCGGAAACCTCTTTGTCCGCGTCCTCGCCCTCGCCGGGACCTCCCCAGCAGCTCTCCGTTTCTCCGTTTCCTGAGGCTAGTGGCGCGGCTGGGTCCGGGGCGTCCTGAGGGTTAGATAGAAGACCTTCCGTCGAGACCTCTTCACTTGGTCCTTCGCGTTCCTCCTCCTCCTCGGTCCCTCTGGCTTCACAGCAACCGGGCTCGGCCGTCGGAGTGGAACCACCCGTGACCGGGTCGCCAGCTGGGCCCTCATCCTCGTTATCTACAATGCTGTCCATGTCCTTCTCGGCGGGTTCTTTTTCCATTTTTTCCCCTCTTAGCCTCTTGATTTGCTTCTGTGAGAATTAAGTGTCATCGGAGGTGAAAGCGCCTGTTAGAGCCTGCATAGAACATGCTCGGTCAACATTTTCCCTAAAGTCTCGTGAGAAGAGAACAAGACCCTGGATTGACTGAAGGTACTAGGTGTCATATCCACAATGTCAAGAGCCACATCCAGGACAGGCGTGCAAAAATAAAAATAAAAAGGGCTTTCTTCGCAGTCACATTTAGGAGGTGAATCTTTCTTCTTTTGATCTGAAAAAAATAAAAACAAGCAAACCGATCACAAGTTACCCCCTCTGAAAAAGCCATTTGGTTTTCATAAGGAATGTTTTGATTGATTGATTGATTTATTAACAGTTTGCAGAATTACAGTACATTTCAAGTACAACTCAATACAAAAACTGTTAACAGTGAGTGGATGACACCATAACATAAAGCATTACACTTGATTACAATAGGGCGCACCATTTTCAATTCATCAAAACATTTAGAGACGTACGAATATACACAACTATATAGTCAAAAAGAAATCCTCATAGGAGGTAAAAAGGGAAAATAAAGGCCCGGGCGGTTAGCTCAACCGTCTGGGCACCTTGGACGGCGTGCCGCGGGTTCGACTCCCGAGCCCGACGGCCTTTGCCGCGTGTCACTCCCCATCTCTCTCCCCCTTTCTTGTCTGACTACTGTACCCTATCAATAAAGGCAAAACGCCCCAAAAAATATCTTTAAAAAAATAAAGGGGAAATAAATATATACAGTGGGGGGGAAACGGGGGTTCACCGCTTCTACATTTAAAAACAAAAAAAAGGTGGCTAGTGGGAGTTTACTTTCACTTCAAAGTAAACTGAAACTTAAGGAAAAAAAGCTGTAAACCAATTGGATTCATTTTCAACTTATTTCAAGGAGGAAAAAAATAAAGCACTGAATAATTCAGTACTGAAAATTAATACTGAATGACCATGTATCTTTTCATCTTTTGAAGAATTGAACATGGTGGACCCTCTTGTAAACAAGTGTAATGCTTAATTGGGTCGTCCACTCACAGTTAACAGCCTTTGTATTGAGTTTGTGCTCGAAATGTACTGTAATTCTGCAAACTGTTAATAAATATTTCAATCAATCAATCAATGTAATGTCTAAAAAGCCTAACAAGCTTGTCACTGTGAGCTGCTATAGTTAACTGTACTATGCAAATGTGTCTCAGTTAATCTGCCTATCATTACCTTCAGCTATGGACATTCAGATAGTTTCTATCTAGACATACACGTGGCTTAATTTACTCGCGTAGGTCATCTAATAAATAATAACCTTTAGATAGATACTATAGTTTCGTTTGCTTTATTTAATACTAGGCAAGATATTAAGACACGTGTCTTCTGTATCTTGCCTAGTACAGCCTGTCACACAATAGCTCAGCCACAGGCCACGATAAGCCACGTTTACTTTGACAAGACTTCCTCCTATCGATTATCAAACAGCCGCGATCTGTGAGCTCACGCGCGCGTTGCTGCGACGCGTTCATTGTGAACTTGTAGATCTGGTATATTCGCCGAATTGTTCCATTTTTCGACAAAATGTTCACCTATATTGTGTCATCATCATCAATGCCCCAGGGCGGGACAGATTATAGTTCATGCCAACTTATAAACGAATTAAGTTCACTTTTGGTCATTTAACAAAGACATCATGCAAATAAAAGATGTTCTGCCCTGGAAGAGGGAGAAAGAAACTGACATAATGTTGAACCAACAACGCGTTTAGCTAAGCCTTTAGCCCCGACACGACAGGAAGTCCCACTTATAGTAGCAGCTAAAACTGTGATGCTAGCTGTGATTTCTTCCTTCATGTTAAAAAATAGCAGATCTACAAGCTCATAGCGCGCCACCGAGTGGCGCGCTACGAGCTTGTAGGTCTGCTATTTTTGAAAAATCGAAGAACGACTGACATAGAAACATAGCTTTTTCAGAAAACTGTCAGGATGTAGAAGACATTTTTAGAATCTGATCTCAGGTCAAAATGGGTTAAAAAAGGTGTTAGCATGGGAAGCTAAAAGCTGTGGAAATGATCCAATGAGATCCAATGATATAAAACGATTCGGGAACGACGGCGGGGGGACCGTTTAAAACGTGCTGTTCGTAGAAAGTGTCACGTTGTGCCTTACCTCCCGAAATAAGGGTGTTTTATCTTAGTAGTTGTTGTTGTAGCTGCATTGTGTCGGCTAGCTGTAGTGAGACGTGTTGTTTTCCTTTGCTACTTTCAGCTCATTCTTCTTCTACTAACCCTACTTCTGTTTGTTTCTTCTTCTCCTCCTTCTGCCTGTGGTTATTTTTGGAGGTGTATTATCGCCACCTACTGTCTGACATAAAAGTTTGAAAAAGCCTCATCTCTCTTTTCACTTTGCAAAATAAGGCATTGGTGGTAACCATTTACAATTTAGCCATTTATAGCAGACACTCTTAATCCAGAGCGATTTACATTAAGCAAGAACAAAAAGCATGGCAACTAACCCTACTAACCCTATGAACATGCGTAAGATAAAGAACGTAAGAGTGGAATATGTAATGAAACTATACATAGGCCTATAAACTACTATACTATACTACTACTGTCCTATAAAGTGCTATGACTAGTGCTGTATATAAAATGCGGAGCCGCGGACCCCCATTTGAAAAGGTATGCCCCCCCCCCCCCACATGAGAGAATATGAGAATATTCTTTTTACAGCTCTAGCAGTGACTCAACCATTTTAATTTCAAGGACCCCCAGATTGACCTGCAGTATGGCACGTGTACAAATGGAACCAAATGGACCCTTTTTACGGCTTACGGGTTTGTACACTCTCTGAGTTACAGTCCCATACAGGTTCCTAACTATCACTTATAATACTAATACTACTACTACTACTAATAATAATAATAATAATAATAATAATAATAATAATAATAATAATAATAATAATAATAATAATAATAATAATAATCTATTAAGGTGTATTCAATTAATCAAGAACTGAACTAGACAAACAAATAACAATAATATATAGGCAAAAACATCATAAGAAAGAAAGATATGTAGGCCTATAGCCAGTTAGTTACAATTTGCATTTGTAACACAAGTTTGAATGCAAAGCTGAACATTAAATAAAACAATGTAAAAAAATAAAATAAAGATAAATGAGGAAAAAAAAAAAAACAATGTAAAAGACAGAAGATTCTGCTGCTGCTACAGAATCTACTTACTTTAACCCAGAAGATTGCAACATTGGAGTTGGTGTTGACCATAGATGGAGCTGACCCCAGGGGGCGCAATTATGCGGATGCAGAGGACAAATTAATGAAGATCTTTTTTTTAACCATAATGCCCCATATAGGCGCGCGCGCGCACGCACGCACACACACACAGACAAAATCTAATCATTATTTAATTTAATCAGACTAATCCGGGGATGGTGCATTATAGTCATTGTGGTAAATAATTATGGAACAAACTGTCCTGAGATTGCAAATGTTTCATGTTTTTTTTTCTTCTTTTTTTTCTTTTTTGTAAAAGCATGCAGACTTATCCTGCAATTTGAGATCCATACCCATTTCTCTCATGTCTATGATTTGTCAGTCAGTCAGTCAGTCAGTCAGTCAGTCAGTCAGTCAGTCAGTCAGTCAGTCAGCCAGTAAGTCAGTCAGTCAGTCAGTAAGTCAGTCAGTCAGCCAGCCAGCCAGCCAGCCAGAATGCAGACAGACAGACAGACAGACAGACAGACAGACAGACTCTACATGCTTCTCTCTCTCTCTCTCTCTCTCTCTCTCTCTCTCTCTCTCTCTCTCTCTCTCTCTCCCTCCCTCTCTCTCTCTCCACTGGGCGAAAAACCCAAGAATCCCTAGAAATCGTTGCCCGAATATTACCAGATATGATTCAAATACGGTGATATCCGTATGGATACTCTCCGGATTCTTGACATATACTCCCGTAATGGATTTCATGTTCGGAGAATATCAAAACTCCAGAATGGGACCAATTTTATTCTTCTAGAATATGGAGTTAATTTTATCCAGGATACATGTCATATCCAATGTCAAGATATGACTACTATGAATATCCTAAGTCCTAACCCCAGTTGTATCTTTTGTCAGAATATGACCTGTTGTCATATCCTAAGTCCTAAAACCAGTTGTATCTGTTGTCAGAATATGACCTGTCGTCATATCCTAAATCCAAACACCAGTTGTATCTTTTGTCAGAATATGACCTTTCGTCATATCCTAAATCCAAACACCAGTTGTATCTTTTGTCAGAATATGACCTGTCGTCATATCCTAAGTCCTAAAACCAGTTGTATCTTTTGTCAGAATATGACCTGTCGTCATATCCTAAGTCCTAAAACCAGTTGTATCTTTTGTCAGAATATGACCCGTCGTCATATCCTAAATCCAAACACCAGTTGTATCTTTTGTCAGAATATGACCTGTCGTCATATCCTAAGTCCTAAAACCAGTTGTATCTTTTGTCAGAATATGACCTGTCGTCATATCCTAAATCCTAAAACCAGTTGTATCTTTTTTCAGAATATGACCTGTCGTCATATCCTAAATCCAAACACCAGTTGTATCTTTTGTCAAAATATGACCTGTCGTCATATCCTAAGTCCTAAAACCAGTTGTATCTTTTGTCAGAATATGACCTGTCGTCATATCCTAAGTCCTAAAACCAGTTGTAACTTTTGTCAGAATATGACCTGTCGTCATATCCTAAGTCCTAAAACCAGTTGTATCTTTTGTCAGAATATGACCTGTCGTCATATCCTAAATCCTAAAACCAGTTGTATCTTTTGTCAGAATATGACCTGTCGTCATATCCTAAATCCAAACACCAGTTGTATCTTTTGTCAGAATATGACCTGTCGTCATATCCTAAGTCCTAAAACCAGTTGTATCTTTTGTCAGAATATGACCTGTCGTCATATCCTAAGTCCTAAAACCAGTTATATCTTTTGTCAGAATATGACCTGTCGTCATATCCTAAATCGTAAAACCAGTTGTATCTTTTGTCAGAATATGACCTGTCGTCATATCCTAAATCCAAACACCAGTTGTATCTTGTCAGAATATGACCTGTCGTCATATCCTAAGTCCTAAAACCAGTTGTATCTTTTGTCAGAATATGACCTGTCGTCATATCCTAAGTCCTAAAACCAGTTGTATCTTTTGTCAGAATATGACCTGTCGTCATATCCTAAGTCCTAAAACCAGTTGTATCTTGTCAGAATATGACCTGTATATTTCAGTGTACCCAAAACTTTATACTAGGCCCAGTTCTTTTTTCCCCTCTACACCAAATGTTTCATCCAAAAAGGCGACCTACTTTGAATATAAACATCAAGCTAAAAACAATTTACAAAACAAAAATCACTTCAGTGCAAACAAACATTTATTTATCAATCTGAAAACAGGGGCCATGCCTCCAAAAGATACGGATGCAACGTGAAAGCATTGAATACAGTTGAATGAAGTGTACTCGGGGGCGGCAGAATCAAGGGTAGTGGGGACCAGGCAATGTGTATTCTGGCATAATTTTGAATCATTCGAGCATGGGGGTACTTTTTTACAAAAAATTATAGCGATTTCTTTTTTTATTATTTACTATAGTCCTACTAGACCCCACGATATTATATCTGGCCACAAAAGATCACAGGATCTACTGAATGTGAAGGTATAGCCTACTGGGAGGAAGCCACACTGTCATGTACGTTTGACACATTCAGTAGATCCTGTGATATTTTGTGGCCAGATGTAATTTCTTGGAGTCTAGTAAGACTATAGTAAATAATAAAAAAATAAATCGCTATAAAAATGTGAAAAAATGAAACAGCTAAAATTCCTAAAACAAAAAAAAAGCAGCAAATGAAAAAAGAAATTACATTAATCTTTTACTTTCTATAATAACCTAAAACATGAACCTAGGTTGAAAAAGTCACAGGAAGGAACAATACAATGAAGGTTTAAACATTTAAATACATTTTAAAACAAAAAAAGGCAGCTTGAAAGTATTGTAGCCAGGACATTCTCAGTTTGTCCAGGACATTCTCAGTTTGTCTGAACAGGACAAGAACAAGAACACATGATGGCGCACAGGATGGAGCACAGACGACGGGAGTCAGGGTGAGGAGCAGATGAGGGGAAACCACTCACACGCGTGAATTCCGTTTGTGTCCAAGCATAGGCACGGCTGAGGCATGGTAACCCCCTGCCTGCCTGTGATTGGTCTACAGACACTGCCCGTCTTAACTGTCCTCGGAGACGCGAGGTTAATTAATCCGTGGTGAGATTGAGAAATAAATAGGCTACAATTTTGTAGAAGAGGCAAACTAATATTGTTTATGCAGTTTGCTTTGATTGAATAACACGTATGTTGTAACCTACTATGATTTGATTTGGGTGTGTTCTAAATAAAGTGTTAGTGTTGATTATCATGTATTAATCTAATTATAGTAAACTAATACTATTACACTAAGATGGATAAAGATGAAGGGAAAATATATCTTTTTATAGTACAATAATATTTCAAGTTTACACAAATTACACAATAATCAACACAAACACACCCAAATCAAATCATATTATGGCGTGCATGTTCAATAAATTATTCCATCAAAGCAAACGGCATAAACAATATTAGTTTGCCTTTTCTACAAAAATAAAACGTACAAGTTAGCGTTCTCTTGTATCATACCATACTACTTGTATCATTTCCCACCACGGAGTAACCTCGCATCAGACTATCCAGCATATCCACCTCGGAGGACAGTCAAGACAGGCAGTCACAGGCAGGCGGGGCGTTACCATGCCTATGCTCGGACACAAACGGAATTCATGCCTCTCACACTCACGCACTCACACTCCTCCAGTCCCTTCCTCTTCACCCTCCAGGGCCTCTTTTATGTACAGACGTTTGCCCTCTGGAGCAGGGGGGGATCTCAGGGTAAAGAATCCAGAATGAACCCTCATGCGGGTCTCCTTGGGCTCCACACCCCTCTGGAGCAGGGGGGGATCTCAGGGTAAAGAGTCCAGAATGAACCCACATGCAGGTCTCCTTGGGCTCCACACCCCTCTGGAGCAGGGGGGGGGGGATCTCAGGGTAAAGAGTCCAGAATGAACCCTCATGCGGGTCTCCTTGGGCTCCACACCCCTCTGGAGCAGGGGGGATCTCAGGGTAAAGAGTCCAGAATGAACCCTCATGCGGGTCTCCTTGGGCTCCACACCCCGCCAACTGTTGTAGGCATATGAAATTAAATTGGAGAAAAAGGGGGTAAATTAAGTGGTTACTCAAAGAAAAGAAAAAGTACTCGTATCGGTACTCGGTATTGGCGAGTACTAACAATTAAGTACTTTTACTCAGTCTGAAAGAAATCGGGACAACGCTATTATGTCATTGGCAACTACACACATCTCCAAACATTCTACCCCTTTGTGTATGACCCCTCTGCTTCATGTCCTGCAGCAGATTTCTCTGTAATGACCACCTCACTGTTATATCCCTTGGCTTAAATAAACCAGTAAGACACCTAAGAGGCGGATGTGTGCACTCGTTGACGGTAGACTGCTGGCCAGTGCTGGGCGAGCACTGGCGCTTTGGCATGGAAGGGTCAGATCAACATGGAATGAATTCTTTCCATATAGCCTAATAGTCCGGCAGCCGACAGGCTTCTTTTGTTTAAAATTAACATCCTATGGCAGGCAAAAATGTCAAACTTTAATTTTGCTTTAAGTAGCATGCGACATGTCAAACTAGGGGGTTTATTATTCTGAATCCATTCCAAGCATTAGTTTTGCACAAAAAACACTCATTGGGCTAAAAGCAGCCATAGCCACTAGCCCAATGTGCCCAAAATGTGCTGACCTCAAACTAATGCTTGGAATCGATTCAGAATCATGAAAACCCCATAGTTTGACATGTCACATGCTACTTAAAGCATAAAGATCATTTTTGACATTTCTGCCTGCCATAGGATGTTAATGGTAGGGTCACAAGAAACCCCTATACAAAAAATGCCCAATAGTGACAGCCGGTCAGCAAGTGGATTCATGAATGTATGTATATAGACAATATTTTAGGCCAATAAAAAAAAAGACTATATACCAAATTTCCCACCCCATAACCGTGGCTGCCGGACTATAAGGAGCATGTCTTGAGTGTACAGTGTTTGATGATGTCAGATCAACATATGGAATGTCAGAACAGGTCAGCTCCATATATGGAGATCTAAGGGTGGTAGCGGGGACATTCTCTTGTGTACAGGGTTTGATGAGGGCCGGGCCTTAATTCGGGCCTGTTGAGAACTCTAGTTGCCGGGCGCAGCTGCACTAATAACTTTGGGGCAGGCCCGTCTAGAGTTTAAATGGACAGGTATCAGTCAAAAGGGAGACATCAGGTTCTGACATTTCACATGTCAGTAAGAGCAGGTCAATAGCTCACCCGATCCCTCCGGCTAGTGAGAGCCTTCTTCCTCTTCACATCCTCCAATGTCCCGGCCAGCTCAATTCGTATGGTTGTCTTGAGGCTTTCAAAAGCCCTGTTACAGGCTTCTAGTGAATGCCAAATGACAACACAAATACCACATTATGATCTCTAAATGTATTATATTAAGGCATCTCAAAAGGATGGTGATAGAAATTAGCAGACAAACTGTAAACTGTCAAACTAAATGGGGGTACTCTGACGAGCTAGCTATAGAGACAGGGAGACCCCTATTATTTAGCAAACACTACAGACATGATTACCATTTGAATAGAAAACCAACCTATTTAACAAAAAAATAACACCAATATTACATTTGTCAATATTTGGTCATTGTGCCATCTGTTATTTTTAACCGTATCAAATCAACACTAATCTACAATTTAGGCATTTAGCACACTTTATCAAGAGCGATTTACAGTAAGCAAGGTAAACATACATAGAATGCAGAGACAGTGAAGTGCCTCAGTAAACTAGGATCACATGGTAAGCTAGGTCACTCAATTGTTAAAATTGCTACTTCAAAAGGACTAAGTCGCCAAATGAATGTGATGTTAGACTTACTCCTGATCAAGCTGAGGTCCCAGTGTGGCTCTGAGTCCTTGATCGCCTCCACAATGGCCTTGGTCACTCTCACATTGTGATCCTTCCTGAAGCTGTGGATAATCACACTTTTAAGATATCATTCAGCATAACACGATAAAAATGTCCATTGACTATGCGTTGTTATTTCACAAACAGAGGCATTTCAGAGGGGGAAAAAACGTACAAGTCAGTTGGCTGGACGTACCATTCCTTTCCCATTTCTCTGTAGGTGTTCCGGACAGAGGCCTGTAGGGACATTAATACAGTGGTGTCTAATCTGCTTCATGGAGAGGGCATAGATAATATCGGTACATGCTTAATGCCATAATACATGGATAATATTGGACATACTGTTATACTAACAGTAATACATAGATGATTGAGGATCCCCCAGATCAGCTCAATGTGCACACATCGTTTCCTCACTCAACAGTAAACAAACCAACGTACAGTATACAGTAAGTGTATACAGGGTATTTGCATAAGTCACAATTTAATGACTTTCAAGACCTTTTCAATACCAAATTGTCTATTACATAAGAAAGCAGAAAACATGAAAAAAGGCGATCTACAAGCTCACAACGCCTCCCAGTTTGAGGCGTTGTGGCTAGGGTGGGGCCCCCAGTTAAAATATGAATATTCTGGGTAGGGGGGGCATCCACCCTTCTGGTGAGCTGTTACCGCTCTACAAATTGTGAGGGGAAAATAAATAAGTTAGGATTGAATTACTGTTATTATTACAAGTTTATGTTCTGTGTTTCATTTTCCAACAAAATCACAATAACCTTGGTCAATAGGTAGCAGTGCAGGACCACAGGTCATAGCTGGGTCTCTTCGGGGTGTAGTGTCTTAAGCGCATGCGTGTTCCCTCATAACCGAGAGGACATGTGAAAGAAAGCCACCAAAATAATGCACCGAATAACACGTGCGTGCGTGGCCAAAATTCTTACCATATTCAAGATCACGCCCCAGTCATGGTCCGAAAGAAACTGGATCATGGTAGACACCCTAGGATTCACACTAAGTCGTGATTTGTTTTGCTTTCCACTTTAGTGCCTTTCTCTGGGTTGATCAAGAACATGCATCTGCAGACACACAAGGACAATGAAGAAAATCTTTAGATTATAATACAGCTATGTAAAGAAAATAAACTAATGTAGATTATATTAAAGCAATTAAAAAATAATAAAGACTGGAGGGTGGTGTATGTGTGTGTTTGTGTCTATGAAATGCGTACTGAATGTTTAAGCTTACTTGTTTTAAAAGGCCATATTCGAAGATCATGTTACTCAAAGGTTCCTGGTCTTTGGTCGTCTTCTCCACCATCTGGGTTGACCTGATAAAATAGAATTCAAATTATTAATGTGTGTATATCTAAGTACTGTGTGTGTGTGTGTGTGTGTGTGTGTGTGTGTGTGTGTGTGTGTGTCCACGCACGCACGTGCGCAACTATGAATCTTACCATAATCAACAATCTCACTAATCATGGTGAGAGTGAATCAAGGTAGACCTAGGATTCACAACTATAGATAAGATGTGCTCTCCTTCTCTGGGTTGATGGAGAACAGACACCTGCGGAAATAGAATAAAAACAGTATTATATATATATATATATATATATATATATATATATATATATATATATAATAAAACAAAGAAAAATATATTTTTAATTGAAGATGTTCATTTAAGGCAACTTCTAATGGAAAAGATTTAAATTAGGCAGTGCTACTTTCTTTTAGTGCAGGCTAAAGCAAACACAAAAATACACACCTCTCCAGAAACTCCAGGGTTGATGCCAGCGCTGATGGGTAGACGTTTTGCAGAAAACAGGACTCTGAATAAGAAACAAAATAATAAAACAAGCATCATTAAGATTTTAAAACTGCTCATCACCATCAACATAAAAGATTTGTGCCAATCCTATGCTTTCATGTTGCATCATTTGATGTCACAATATCATCAGCAACTGGTTGACACTCTGGAAACTTTCAAGCAATCACTAATAAACAAGGTGATAAAATATGAAATACTATTAGAAACTAACTAACTACTATAACATTTGCAATCGGAGGGGTAACCCAGTTAAAAATGGTAACCAAACATGTCAATGATCAGTCAGTCAGATCAGTATAAAGAATATGATGTCACTTCCTGAACTGCCACTCCCCTCACTGTGTCAGTCACTGAAGGCAGCATTCAGTGTTTGGTTGCAGCATGCTGTGTTGCTGCTTTGTACTCCACCTAAACTTCACGTTATACTCAGCGGTGAGTAAAATTTATGAAATCCAGTGCAACTGTGCTCTATATAAAGGTTAATTTGATTATTTTACACTTCCCTATCGACCATCAGTGATGTAAATAGGTTTTGAAATGTCAATATGGTCTTCCAGAAGCACACAAGAAAGAACCCTATACAAAACCGCCACTAGACCTATTATCAGTATGTATCTAAAGTAACTCTAAATTACTGTACTGTCCTTGTATGTAACTCATCTGTACATTTAGAACTCATGGCATTGGCTTGGCAGCAACTGTCAAAGTGTGCAGTGACACAGAGATCCTTCCAACCGCTTTTCTCTGTGAATTCCTGAACTTTTTATCAAAAATATTTCATGCATGAAAACAAATTCTACATTATCTAAGCACATGTTAACACGCACCAGGCTATAGGACATCAGCTATATACAGTAGTACCTCAAAGACAGGCTAAAACAAAATGTGCTGGAGACAGTAAGTGACTATCGGATCTACAAGCTCACAATTCCATGCATTGAGCTTGTAGATGAGCTATCTTTTATTTGGCCCATGTTTGACCAGTTTATATGATGGTTTCTTGATTACTTTTGATGTAGTCTTTCCTTAAATTGTCACTACAGTATTACTGTCATCTGGGGACCCCCGAAAAAAATCAGACCGACCGGTAGAGAACCACTGCACTAACAAAACTGTACATTCCTCTTTTTAATTGAAAGCAATAATGAAATTGCCAGAAATTATGCTCTCATAGTGCTCAGTTACATAATCATGTGCACAACTGCAGTGCTAATTAGTGCTAATATACAGCCACTGAGCGAAAAACCAAAGAATCCTTTGCCCGAATATGACCAGATATGATTCAAATATGGTGATATCCTCCATATGGATACTCTCCGAATTCTTGAAATATACTCTTGTAATAGATTTCATGTTCGGAGAATATCAAACTCCAGCCATGGGACCAATTTTATTCTTGTTGCTGAACAAACACTATAGCAATGATTACTGTCACAATATAGAGCTACTTAAACTGTTACTGAACAAACACTGACTATACCAATGATTATCACAATATAGAGCTATTTGACACTTATTTCAACCAAAGAAAATCCTCTACAGTACCTTTAATTAAGCAACATGTTTTAAGTCTTTTCAAACGTGGCTCTGCAGTCTGCAGCCAAATAGCCTACTTTTGGTTTGACATGAAAACATTGACAAAGGCAAACATTGACAAAGGCTGAAAACACTACAGTATGAAGTGCAAATGTAGCTGCAAACCAATAAATAAAAGCTTAGCATTACATTACCTGTAATCTCCATTCCATGCTACAGCTTCTGTGTGTGTCTGTCAGCTGCTGAATGCAGGCAGGCTCCTCTCTGTTCAAAGGACAGGCTACAGCGTGTACTCTTTCATGAGCCAATGGCTGCCTGCCACGTCACTGCCTAAACGTCACAGCCAATCAGATTTCGTCTTTTCAAAAAAGAGGTGCACTATGGGTGAACTGAAGAGCTGCAATGCATTGTGGGATGTGTAGTTGATCTTTTAAGTGCTTTCCATTAACACCCCTTATGTCACGTTTCTTCAGCAACTACAATGATGAATGCCTGATTTATTTCACTTTCATTCACAATATAATATAATAATACAGATTGTTTGGGCCTTAAACTGATTATTTTCTTACAACCTGTCAATTAATGTATGTTGTCTGTATTGACTGTATGATGCAGTTTTTAAAAAAAAACGTATTTCAAGCAGTTTATTTGTGTTTGATATTAAATTATATGGTTAATATCAGGTGGGTTACACTCAGCAGTGGTTCTGGGGAGTTCCAGTTGTTCGAGGACCACCAGTGGTCCTTATAGGGGTTCCAGGTGGGCCCCAGCTAAATGATGGAGAGTTGGTTAAACCAAATGGACCCTTATAGATCTACGTAAAATGAAAAATGAAAGTTATGAAACCAATAACTGCGTCTGGCACCACAAGGGTGCCAGAGGGTAGTTGCAAATTCTGCACCCTCATAGTTTAAATTTAAAAATTTGATTGACATTTGACAATTGACATTTTTATTTGCCGGCCTCAGTCATTTAATCCTGGAGCCAAGCATGGTGTGCACGTGTGTCTGTGTGTGTGTATGTGATTGTAAAATCCATAATCTTTTCAAATAGCTGTTAATGTGTGTGGGTGCCGCTACTACACACATTGGAAAGATTTAGCATAGACAAGTATTAAAGAAGGTCTTTCCCCCTCCGTAAGGTTGCAAGATACCATCCTGGAATTTATACCCTCACATCAGTAAGCAGGAACTGGGAATGGCAATGACGGACCTGAAAGTCTGACGTGGCATATGCATGTCAAACTGGGGGTCCTTGAAAAAGGTTGAAATCACTGCTAGAGCCGTACATATCTTATATCAGTATTATCAAGCTCAAAGTTTCCATGGGAAATCTGAGCATGAGAGAGGTCATGTAGGACATGTAACTTCTCTGCCTGGATAGCTGTGGCGGTGGGGGTCTTTCCCTGTCCCCCACTCAATAACCATTGACACAGTTGTAGTTATATTTACACTTTTATCTCAAAATGATTTTTCTATTCTACTGTTAGCTTGTATCCTATCCCCCCACCCCCCTACCACACACACACACACACACACACACACACACACACACACACACACACACACACACACACACACACACACACACACACACACACACACACACACACACACACACACACACACACACACACATACATATGCCTACATTCAGTTTTCTTGCATTTTGCTTATCTTAGGAGGTGATAACTTTGATTCAGACAGACAGACAGACAGACAGACAGGCTGTATGTCTGTCTGTCTGTCTGTCTGGCTGCCTCGCTGTCTATCTCACTGTCTGTCTCGCTGATAGATAGATAGATAGATAGATAGATAGATAGATAGATAGATAGATAGATAGATAGATAGTTAGATAGATATTTTTAAACCCCTCTGGGCAGGTGGGAGACTGGCATGTTATATTATGATGGTGCCATTTACCAAAACACAGACAGGCACCATGCACATTTTGCAGGTGCCTGTGAATTATTTTGTAGTCCACTTCCAACTCTGTGTGGTCGATCATACGTCGATCTAACTACAGACAAATGAGCTGCAATGTTTTGGGAAGAATGTCCTGGAACACAGATTAATTAATGCCAAGTGAAGTCATGTGAATCCTCAATGCCATTTGGGTCATGGTGTCATGAGTGACCTCCCGCTTTGCCCTCCACAAACGGCGAGGGAACTGTGCAGTTCACGTCATTTGACCAGTACAGTCCTCCTAATACCCTTTCACTTGCCATTCTTTATTATTTTTAATAGAAACCCTTAAATGCTGCACCAGCTGACCTTTCTGAAATTTGTCTATATAGCAACTCTAGTCAGCTTTTGGTCATCATTTCTCACCAGCTTTGTTTAAACAGTAATTGACTGAATGGTTATACATATGGAGATATTATTAACTGAAGTCACACACACACACACACACACACACACACACACACACGTCTCGTTAGGAGGACTGTACTGGTCAAATGACGTGAACTGCACAGTTCCCTCGCCGTTTGTGGAGGGCAAAGCGGGAGGTCACTCATGACACCATGACCCAAATGGCATTGAGGATTCACATGACTTCACTTGGCATTAATTCATCTTTCAACTGTCTTCCAGGACATTCTTCCCAAAACATTGCAGCTCATTTGTCTGTAGTTAGTATGATCGACCACACAGAGTTGGAAGTGGACTACAAAATAATTCACAGGCACCTACAAAATGTGCATGGTGCCTGTTTGTGTTTTGGTAAATGGCACCATCATAATATAACATGCCAGTCTCCCACCTGCCCAGAGGGGTTTGAAAATATCGTGGCAGCCAGCGAGACAGACAGACAGACAGACAGACATACAGCCAGTCTCGCTGTCTGTCTGTCTGTCTGTCTGTCTGTCTGAATCAAAGTTATCACCTCCTAAGATAAGCAAAATGCAAGAAAACTGAATGTAGGCATATGGATGTGTGTGTGTGTGTGTGTGTGTGGGTGTGTGTGTGTGTGTGTAGGGGGGTGGGGGGATAGGATACAAGCTAACAGTAGAATAGAAAAATCATTTTGAGATAAAAGTGTAAATATAACTACAACTGTGTGGGGGACAGGGAAATCTGCCGATCTACACACACACACACACACACACACACACACACACACACACACACACAGTCAGACTTGCCTGATCAACAAAAGGTCCTAGGACTCTAAAAAAGAGCAGCAGCTGCTTACTGTTCCAGTGGCTACAATAACACCAAGCATATCAGATTCAGCGTCAAAAAGTAAGTCAGAACAAGTGTCTTTTACCTGAAACAAAAAATAATTGAATCGACTTTCGTGTCTATTCCTTGATCGTGGATGCTTAGAAGTGTCGGAGAGACACGAGACCCATTTCATCGGATTTGGCATCCTTCAAATATGAAAAATGTGTCCTGCCTGAAAAAAAAGGATTTTGTTTAAATATTTAAATGATTTATAATGCCCAAAGGTCGCTTCAAAGTCTTGGGTGACTGTTGACCTTTAGGAGTGTCCGTTTGGGAGGAGACTTATGTTTTCTCGTTCGTCTCGGCCAGCTGATCGACGATCTGTTTTCCGTTTGTCTCTACGATTTTTGGGGAATTTACTATTGATTTTAAGGACAGAAGGCCGCAAATGTTGAATCGGCTTAGTCCGAATGTCGTGTCTATTCCTGGATCGTGGACGCTTAGAAGTGTCGGAGAGACACGAGACCCATTTCATCGGATTTGGCATCCTTCAAATATGAAAAATGTGTCCTGTCTGAAAAAAAAGGATTCTTTTAAAATATTTAAATGATTTATAATGCCAAAAAGGTCGCTTCAAAGCCTCTTGGGTGACTGTTGACCTTTAGGAGTGTCCGTTTAGGAGGAGACCTATGTTTTCTCGTTCGTCTCGGCCAGCTGATCGACGATCTGTTTTCCGTTTGTCTCTACGATTTTTTGGGAATTTACTATTGATTTTAAGGACAGAAGGCCGCAAATGTTGAATCGGCTTAGTCCGAATGTCGTGTCTATTCCTGGATCGTGGACGCTTAGAAGTGTCGGAGAGACACGAGACCCATTTCATCGGATTTGGCATCCTTCAAATATGAAAAATGTGTCCTGCCTGAAAAAAAAGGATTTTTTAAAAATATTTAAATGATTTATAATGCCAAAAAGGTCGCTTCAAAGCCTCTTGGGTGACTGTTGACCTTTAGGAGTGTCCGTTTAGGAGGAGACCTATGTTTTCTCGTTCGTCTCGGCCAGCTGATCGACGATCTGTTTTCCGTTTGTCTCTACGATTTTTTGGGAATTTACTATTGATTTTAAGGACAGAAGGCCGCAAATGTTGAATCGGCTTAGTCCGAATGTCGTGTCTATTCCTGGATCGTGGACGCTTAGAAGTGTCGGAGAGACACGAGACCCATTTCATCAGATTTGGCATCCTTCAAATATGAAAAATGTGTCCTGCCTGAAAAAAAATGATTTTTTAAAAATATTTAAATGATTTATAATGCCCTAGAGGTCGCTTCAAAGTCTTGGGTGACTGTTGACCTTTAGGAGTGTCCGTTTGGGAGGAGACCTATATGTTTTCTCGTTCGTCTCGGCCAGCCGAATTGTATGCGCATAGCCTACTGTACAGATTAGGCAAGCAGGGCTCAGAGCATTATTGGTTCCCAGTCCCTGATGGCTCATTGAAGTCAGTCAGAAGGAGATATTTTAAAATATGTCCTCTGCATGCTCATGGATGACTAAGACCCCTACACATTCTGTATCCGGCCGGTTGACAGGTCACTAAAGTCATGCCTGTGTGCCGTAAACCCCTTCAAACTGTTGAAGAGCTTATACAGTTGGTGAAGAAGCCTGCATGTATGGGGGGCTGAGGTGGACTCGGGAAACCTTGATGTTTAAATCCTCAGGCCTCTGAGCGTTATGGGCTCCCATGAGTCCCCGATTATATATTGCTCATTCAAGTCAGGCACAATACATAATGTAATTATCAAACAAATAGGTTATATGTTGTCCCTTTCGCACTGTACAATGTGTGTGTGTGTGTGTGTGTGTGTGTGTGTGTGTGTGTGTGTGTGTGTGTGTGTGTGTGTGTGTGTGTGTGTGTGTGTGTGTGTGTGTGTGTGTGTGTGTGTGTGTGTGTGTGTGTGTGTGTGTGTGTGTGTGTGACTTCAGTTAATAATATCTCCATATGTATAACCATTCAGTCAATTACTGTTTAAACAAAGCTGGTGAGAAATGATGACCAAAAGCTGACTAGAGTTGCTATATAGACACATTTCAGAAAGGTCAGCTGGTGCAGCATTTAAGGGTTTCTATTAAAAATAATAAAGAATGGCAAGTGAAAGGGTATTAGGAGGACTGTACTGGTCAAATGACGTGAACTGCACAGTTCCCTCGCCGTTTGTGGAGGGCAAAGCGGGAGGTCACTCATGACACCATGACCCAAATGGCATTGAGGATTCACATGACTTCACTTGGCATTAATTCATCTTTCAACTGTCTTCCAGGACATTCTTCCCAAAACATTGCAGCTCATTTGTCTGTAGTTAGTATGATCGACCACACAGAGTTGGAAGTGGACTACAAAATAATTCACAGGCACCTACAAAATGTGCATGGTGCCTGTTTGTGTTTTGGTAAATGGCACCATCATAATATAACATGCCAGTCTCCCACCTGCCCAGAGGGGTTTGAAAATATCGTGGCAGCCAGCGAGACAGACAGACAGACAGACAGACATACAGCCAGTCTCGCTGTCTGTCTGTCTGTCTGTCTGTCTGTCTGAATCAAAGTTATCACCTCCTAAGATAAGCAAAATGCAAGAAAACTGAATGTAGGCATATGGATGTGTGTGTGTGTGTGTGTGTGTGGGTGTGTGTGTGTGTGTGTAGGGGGGTGGGGGGATAGGATACAAGCTAACAGTAGAATAGAAAAATCATTTTGAGATAAAAGTGTAAATATAACTACAACTGTGTGGGGGACAGGGAAATCTGCCGATCTACAAGCTCACAAAGCGTCGCAATGAAATAGGTTGAGAGTTTGTAAATCAACTGTTTCCGGTGGGCGTTACTTTACCAGGGGCCGCGCGCGGCGTCGTGCAAGTGCACTGCACACACAGACACAAACAGTAAACACAGACGCACGTGGAGCCTTGGGCGTTTTACCGTTTATTTTACAAACTTTAGGCCTACATTAAATTATTATTAGCACTCTCTCTCGTCTCTCTCCGACGAATACTCCTTTCGTCCGTTTTACCCTACATGGCACGTGCAGTAGCCAGTGTGCATGCTGTACTTTCAAAGTAGCATTTTCTACAGCAAGACAGGAATCTGTTAATGTGTTGGTAACACTACCTTCAGCAAGATATGTTTAACGGTACACAAACGTTTTTGTCCGTGCACCCCCTGTTACCTCCTGACCTAGCTGAGCTGACGAACCTCCAACGCTCAGTCTCTCATTTGGATGAAAAGTATACATTTTTTACTATGATTATGGAAAATAATCACAGAATGTCACTACACTGAAAGACATGCCAGCTGCTGTATACTCCTGCAGCTGCTCTATACATCTCCTTACAACAGTGTTGCAGATTTGGCTGTTTGTGTTAAATATCACCATAAATCCACCATTACCCTTTTCATGTCACGCACCCCATAGAGCAGTGGTTCCCAAATGTTTTCATGTCAAGGACCCCCAAATTGACATTTATTAGCCCGCGCCCCGCGGACTCCCATTTGAAAAGATATGTCAGGAACTCCCATAAGAGAAGATATGTACGGCTCTAACAGACCCCCCATTTAATGGCATTTCCATCTCTGGGACCCCAATTTATATTGTAAAATCAATGTTAATTGAGAGTGTACACATGGTTCCATTTGTACACTCAGAGTTATAGACCAATAAGGGTCCATTTGGTTCCAAACTATCATTTAGCTGGGGACCCCCTGGAACTTCCTCAAGGACCCCTGGGGGTCCCCAGACCCCACTTTGGGAACCACAAGGGGTGCACGCACCATAGTTTAACCCCTGGTTTAACCTATGTAATTGTTGGGCAGAATGGCCCCCCAACAACCTTTACACAATAGAGTGCCACCCCCCTTTTGTTTTTGAAAAATCGTGGAAATGTGTTATTTGGAACACGTGACAAAAATAAGATGTAGCTGCTGGTATCCTTATAGTATTGTTACTGTTACCACCCAACTCTATTTTGGAGGTTTTAGATGATGGCATAAATCAATGCTATTAACACACAATGAAATCGTAAAAGGTGCTTTGAACTAAACCTCTTAACTCAATTGGACACTCAAACTGTCTGTTAAAATAGCTAACTCTACCACCTCTCATGCAAGTAAGTGACAATATATAAATTCCAACTTTGAGGCAGTATTGCTTTGTTTAAAAAAGAAATGTTTTCTTAATTTTCTGAAAAAAATAACAGTGGTTTCTTCCTGACAGCAGAGATGTATGTCCTTGTGATGTATATTGGGTTTGTATTTGATAACATTTGGCATATCAAAGAACTCAGGATATCAGCTCTGTATTCTACAGAAAATCCAGTGACTTATCCAATGAGATATTTTGGGATTCTGGGCATTTTCGCCCAGTAGAAATCACCAGATTCTGTCAATGTTCATGAACTACCAAGTACCAATATCAGTAAAATATCTCACTCAAAACAGGCCCAATGGTCATATGGTGCATATGAACAAACTCAGGATATGCATAAGAAATGTCCGTATTCTAGAAGAATCCTAAACCCGGAAATTAGGGATTCTTGCTATTTTCGCCCTCAGGTCATTTTCGGAACACATACATGTCAAAAATAAAATTACGCTCATATCCTAGTACAATATATTGTCTTCAGGGTGTATATTGAGTTCATATTTTACATAATATGCCGCATATCAACAAACTCAGGATATGCATAAGAAATGTCCGTATTCTAGAAGAATCCTAAAACCGGAAATTAGGGATTCTTCCTATTTTCGCCCTCAGGTCATTTTCGGAACACATACATGACCAAAATAAAATTACGCTCATATCCTAGTACAATATATTGTCTTCAGGGTGTATATTGAGTTCATATTTTACATAATATGCCGCATATCAACAAACTCAGGATATGCATAAGAAATGTCCGTATTCTAGAAGAATCCTAAAACCGGAAATTAGGGATTCTTGCTATTTTCGCCCTCAGGTCATTTTCGGAACACATACATGACAAAAATAAAATTACGCTCATATCCTAGTACAATATATTGTCTTCAGGGTGTATATTGAGTTCATATTTTACATAATATGCCGCATATCAACAAACTCAGGATATGCATAAGAAATGTCCGTATTCTAGAAGAATCCTAAAACCGGAAATTAGGGATTCTTCCTATTTTCGCCCTCAGGTCATTTTCGGAACACATACATGACCAAAATAAAATTACGCTCATATCCTAGTACAATATATTGTCTTCAGGGTGTATATTGAGTTCATATTTTACATAATATGCCGCATATCAACAAACTCAGGATATGCATAAGAAATGTCCGTATTCTAGAAGAATCCTAAAACCGGAAATTAGGGATCCTTGCTATTTTCGCCCTCAGGTCATTTTCGGAACACATACATGACAAAAATAAAATTACGCTCATATCCTAGTACAATATATTGTCTTCAGGGTGTATATTGAGTTCATATTTTACATAATATGCCGCATATCAACAAACTCAGGATATGCATAAGAAATGTCCGTATTCTAGAAGAATCCTAAAACCGGAAATTAGGGATTCTTGCTATTTTCGCCCTCAGGTCATTTTCGGAACACATACATGACAAAAATAAAATTACGCTCATATCCTAGTACAATATATTGTCTTCAGGGTGTATATTGAGTTCATATTTTACATAATATGCCGCATATCAACAAACTCAGGATATGCATAAGAAATGTCCGTATTCTAGAAGAATCCTAAAACCGGAAATTAGGGATTCTTCCTATTTTCGCCCTCAGGTCATTTTCGGAACACATACATGACCAAAATAAAATTACGCTCATATCCTAGTACAATATATTGTCTTCAGGGTGTATATTGAGTTCATATTTTACATAATATGCCGCATATCAACAAACTCAGGATATGCATAAGAAATGGCCGTATTCTAGAAGAATCCTAAAACCGGAAATTAGGGATCCTTGCTATTTTCGCCCTCAGGTCATTTTCGGAACACATACATGACAAAAATAAAATTACGCTCATATCCTAGTACAATATATTGTCTTCAGGGTGTATATTGAGTTCATATTTTACATAATATGCCGCATATCAACAAACTCAGGATATGCATAAGAAATGTCCGTATTCTAGAAGAATCCTAAAACCGGAAATTAGGGATTCTTCCTATTTTCGCCCTCAGGTCATTTTCGGAACACATACATGACCAAAATAAAATTACGCTCATATCCTAGTACAATATATTGTCTTCAGGGTGTATATTGAGTTCATATTTTACATAATATGCCGCATATCAACAAACTCAGGATATGCATAAGAAATGTCCGTATTCTAGAAGAATCCTAAAACCGGAAATTAGGGATTCTTCCTATTTTCGCCCTCAGGTCATTTTCGGAACACATACATGACCAAAATAAAATTACGCTCATATCCTAGTACAATATATTGTCTTCAGGGTGTATATTGAGTTCATATTTTACATAATATGCCGCATATCAACAAACTCAGGATATGCATAAGAAATGTCCGTATTCTAGAAGAATCCTAAAACCGGAAATTAGGGATTCTTCCTATTTTCGCCCTCAGGTCATTTTCGGAACACATACATGACCAAAATAAAATTACGCTCATATCCTAGTACAATATATTGTCTTCAGGGTGTATATTGAGTTCATATTTTACATAATATGCCGCATATCAACAAACTCAGGATATGCATAAGAAATGTCCGTATTCTAGAAGAATCCTAAAACCGGAAATTAGGGATTCTTGCTATTTTCGCCCTCAGGTCATTTTCGGAACACATACATGACAAAAATAAAATTACGCTCATATCCTAGTACAATATATTGTCTTCAGGGTGTATATTGAGTTCATATTTTACATAATATGCCGCATATCAACAAACTCAGGATATGCATAAGAAATGTCCGTATTCTAGAAGAATCCTAAAACCGGAAATTAGGGATTCTTGCTATTTTCGCCCTCAGGTCATTTTCGGAACACATACATGACAAAAATAAAATTACGCTCATATCCTAGTACAATATATTGTCTTCAGGGTGTATATTGAGTTCATATTTTACATAATATGCCGCATATCAACAAACTCAGGATATGCATAAGAAATGTCCGTATTCTAGAAGAATCCTAAAACCGGAAATTAGGGATTCTTGCTATTTTCGCCCTCAGGTCATTTTCGGAACAGATACATGACAAAAATAAAATTACGCTCATATCCTAGTACAATATATTGTCTTCAGGGTGTATATTGAGTTCATATTTTACATAATATGCCGCATATCAACAAACTCAGGATATGCATAAGAAATTGCCGTATTCTAGAAGAATCCTAAAACCGGAAATTAGGGATCCTTGCTATTTTCGCCCTCAGGTCATTTTCGGAACACATACATGACAAAAATAAAATTACGCTCATATCCTAGTACAATATATTGTCTTCAGGGTGTATATTGAGTTCATATTTTACATAATATGCCGCATATCAACAAACTCAGGATATGCATAAGAAATGTCCGTATTCTAGAAGAATCCTAAAACCGGAAATTAGGGATTCTTGCTATTTTCGCCCTCAGGTCATTTTCGGAACACATACATGACAAAAATAAAATTACGCTCATATCCTAGTACAATATATTGTCTTCAGGGTGTATATTGAGTTCATATTTTACATAATATGCCGCATATCAACAAACTCAGGATATGCATAAGAAATGTCCGTATTCTAGAAGAATCCTAAAACCGGAAATTAGGGATTCTTCCTATTTTCGCCCTCAGGTCATTTTCGGAACACATACATGACCAAAATAAAATTACGCTCATATCCTAGTACAATATATTGTCTTCAGGGTGTATATTGAGTTCATATTTTACATAATATGCCGCATATCAACAAACTCAGGATATGCATAAGAAATGGCCGTATTCTAGAAGAATCCTAAAACCGGAAATTAGGGATCCTTGCTATTTTCGCCCTCAGGTCATTTTCGGAACACATACATGACAAAAATAAAATTACGCTCATATCCTAGTACAATATATTGTCTTCAGGGTGTATATTGAGTTCATATTTTACATAATATGCCGCATATCAACAAACTCAGGATATGCATAAGAAATGTCCGTATTCTAGAAGAATCCTAAAACCGGAAATTAGGGATTCTTCCTATTTTCGCCCTCAGGTCATTTTCGGAACACATACATGACCAAAATAAAATTACGCTCATATCCTAGTACAATATATTGTCTTCAGGGTGTATATTGAGTTCATATTTTACATAATATGCCGCATATCAACAAACTCAGGATATGCATAAGAAATGTCCGTATTCTAGAAGAATCCTAAAACCGGAAATTAGGGATTCTTCCTATTTTCGCCCTCAGGTCATTTTCGGAACACATACATGACCAAAATAAAATTACGCTCATATCCTAGTACAATATATTGTCTTCAGGGTGTATATTGAGTTCATATTTTACATAATATGCCGCATATCAACAAACTCAGGATATGCATAAGAAATGTCCGTATTCTAGAAGAATCCTAAAACCGGAAATTAGGGATTCTTCCTATTTTCGCCCTCAGGTCATTTTCGGAACACATACATGACCAAAATAAAATTACGCTCATATCCTAGTACAATATATTGTCTTCAGGGTGTATATTGAGTTCATATTTTACATAATATGCCGCATATCAACAAACTCAGGATATGCATAAGAAATGTCCGTATTCTAGAAGAATCCTAAAACCGGAAATTAGGGATTCTTGCTATTTTCGCCCTCAGGTCATTTTCGGAACACATACATGACAAAAATAAAATTACGCTCATATCCTAGTACAATATATTGTCTTCAGGGTGTATATTGAGTTCATATTTTACATAATATGCCGCATATCAACAAACTCAGGATATGCATAAGAAATGTCCGTATTCTAGAAGAATCCTAAAACCGGAAATTAGGGATTCTTGCTATTTTCGCCCTCAGGTCATTTTCGGAACACATACATGACAAAAATAAAATTACGCTCATATCCTAGTACAATATATTGTCTTCAGGGTGTATATTGAGTTCATATTTTACATAATATGCCGCATATCAACAAACTCAGGATATGCATAAGAAATGTCCGTATTCTAGAAGAATCCTAAAACCGGAAATTAGGGATTCTTGCTATTTTCGCCCTCAGGTCATTTTCGGAACAGATACATGACAAAAATAAAATTACGCTCATATCCTAGTACAATATATTGTCTTCAGGGTGTATATTGAGTTCATATTTTACATAATATGCCGCATATCAACAAACTCAGGATATGCATAAGAAATGTCCGTATTCTAGAAGAATCCTAAAACCGGAAATTAGGGATTCTTGCTATTTTCGCCCTCAGGTCATTTTCGGAACACATACATGACAAAAATAAAATTACGCTCATATCCTAGTACAATATATTGTCTTCAGGGTGTATATTGAGTTCATATTTTACATAAAATGCCGCATATCAACAAAACTCAGGATATGCATCAGAAATGTCCGTATTCTAGAAGAATCCTAAAACCGGAATTTAGGGATTCTTGCTCTTTTCGCCCAGTGCTCCCTCTCTCTCTCTCTCTCTCTCTGTGGGTTGCTGCATCCTGTGTGGGTGTGCATGATTGTGTGGGTGGGGAAAGAGTTCATATGCTGTGAATGTGTGGATGGATGGATTTCTTTTATGCCTTACTTTGTGTGTGTGTGTGTGTGTGTGTGTGTGTGTGTGTGTGTGTGTGTGTGTGTGTGGGGGGGGGGGGGGGGGGGGGGGACTGTGGTTTGGAGTACTGTGGTGTATCTGTTTGTTCTTTACAGCATTTATTATTTATCCGTGAAGCACATTGAGTTCACCTTGTATGAGATATTATACCAATGTGCCTTACTTGATGTAGACATGATCCTACTGATCATGGAACATATTCCAGGAGTGTACAGTGTCCATGAGCATGAGGATTCTGACGAATATATACATTTAATAAAGAAGAGGAATGTGATTCCATGAAACCATCCAACTTTAGCACAATTCCTAAAAATGAAAAGAATATATCAGAGGTATATGCCTACAGTACAATGTCATTGCTTTGCATTACGACAGTGTGAACTTGTTGCTGCTGTGCTGCTGCTGTCCCCTTTTTCAATAATCAATAATTAACGAATAAGTTGTTATAAGACATTTACTAAACACAGACATAGGATGAATGTATAGCCTATTAAAGCTTTTTGATTGATTGAAAGTGCAAGTCAATGGGCCTACAAAAACGGCTATAGGCCTACTTTGAGGACAAAACCAAAAAGCACTATAGACACTCCATTTTAAATCCATCATACAGAGGCCTACAGATATACACTTTTTATGAAAAACAGGAAATCATCATATAAATAAAGTAAAAATCACACCTGTGTGAAGTAAGTGGTGCAACTCTGTGTGGGGGTAGGGTGACCAGATCCAAACTGTTCATTTGAGGGACAGAAGTATTGCTTGTGTGGGACAAGTGGGATGGGGGGACGGGGTCCCCCCATCCCACTTGTCCCACACAAGCGATACTGGAGTACCGGGGTTAGCAACTTACTACTTGAGTTGCTATTAAATGCCTTGATGTCATATTCGACCATAGGCCTATTGGCTATCATTTATAAACTCCTCTGGTGTCTCACATTTTGTTTTAAAATCATGCTTTATTTGTATGCTATTTTAACAGGCTTAAAACCACATCTTGCAGGAAGAGACAATGAGAGAGCTTTACAACAGAAGGCCAACTATTAGGGGACTAACTATTAGGGCATTTGAACACTGATGCAATTGCCTGCCAGTCACAATGTGGGACAGGGTCTCAATTTGTGGGACGCCTGAAAAGTTTTGGTAATGAGGGACTGTCCCACGCAAAGAGGGACATCTGGTCACCCTATGTGGGGGGGGGGGGGGGGGGGGGTTCCAGACCCACAGGAACGCACCCAGGGTGCTGACCCGATTCCGGCGAGCCACCCCGCGTCCGAAACGGTTGAGAAATTAGAGTTACCGTGTGGGGGTCCCTCTACTGTACCCTCCACTGTACTGTACCCTCCACTGTACTGTACTGTACTGTACTGTACTGTACTGTACTGTACTGTACTGTACTGTACTGTACTGTACTGGCACACCCAAAATCAGTTAATATGTGCGTGTGTTTGTGTGTGTGTGTTAGGTTGCGCATGCAGGTGGTGAAAAACAACCATGCTGTTTTCATGCTCAGACGCACCCAGCCACCCACCCACACACCCACCCACACACATAGTCACTTAAGGAAGTGAACTTAAAACGTGAAAACATGTAGCCTACAGTAGTAGGGTTGCACTATGTAACTTTCCTCTATAGCTTCTACCTCGGATTTGAACTACCGTATAGTTGAATAGATGGACAAGGCCATATAGTAGGCCTGATCCCGAGATACTTCCTACACTCACCTGCATTGCACCTGTCTCATTCCCTCCCTATACCTGCCGCACAATCCATCCTATACTGCCTTGAACTTGTGGGCTCCGCATCAATTGTGCCTACAGTAGGCCTATAGTATAGTATAGTGAACCTTATCCTTTGAAATGAGCTAAAAAAGAATTATGAAATCACCCTCTTCAAAACAGCATCCCCCAGCATCACCATCAGCACCATTATATGAGCAGTGATGCAGACATGCATGCCCGGGGATCCCCTCAATGCGTCACAGAGTTTCCATCGGCAACACTGGTCTATACCAAATAGGCTATTACACCAACGACGTGTCTTCCACGATTGTTTGATCAAACTAACTACATTTATTCTCTTTATACTTACTATAATATGAGCTTCGAGTAGGCTATATAGCCTAAACCCTAAATTGAATACATGTATCAACAGATTTGTATTCGAGTTATTAATACGTTAATAATAGCCCTCAGTCAAGTCGTGTGTTGTTTTGAAATGTTAGGGCTTACAGTTTACAAAGAACAACAGGGTGTAACTCCAATAAGGAGCGCCGGAGCGGTATATAAATATATCTCTCCAACTGTTGTGTATTCTGTGTAGCTAGGGACAAATCTGGGAGAAACAAAGGGTAGCCTAATAATGTCCTTCGTTCGCACCCTCGCCACCCACGCCTTCAGTTTGAAAAGTAGTCGCCTCTGTAACCGGCAGAGGAAAGCTCTTTTTCGGTCAGATGGTGCATGTGCTGCAGTCCGCCCCCGTAATTCTCGCACCCACACACACACACAAACAGCAAAAAGACAGTCAGCACAGAGCAGAACCAATAGCCTATACGGTGCGCCGGGAGGGAGGATTTTCTGCCAACGGATTTTTTTCCCAGACGCGGCTTGCATGACTTCGCCGTTCTTTGTGGAGGAGAAGAGAGATTCGCCAACAAAGGTAAGGATTAAGGATCTTGGATCACAAAACATCATGATCGACACACACCTTTGTTTATACTAGGACTAGGCTATAGTCCGGACGAGACGCGCCAGAAGAACTCGAATTATGGCGAGATGCCTCGCTTTTTTTAAAGACCGTTTTAATAAGCAACTGATCAATTAAGCCGGACACTGTATACGTTTATTTGGAATCATTGATTGATTGGATTTATATATACCCTAGTTAAGTCACCAAAGCTGAGTCTAGATCTTTTCCTACCTATATCTGTGTGTGTACTGTGTGTGAGCTGAAGGTAAGGCTGTTTTCTTTTTATAGTCGGCTATAATAAAGTCTTAAACTTTTTATTTTTTTAATGGCATACCATCTGAAGAAACAATGGACCTGAACATTCGAGGTGTGACTTCTAGTGGGAGGTGTGCTAGCCTACGTCTATTGGGAAATAAACATGCAAAAGCACGCTGTTTTACTTAATACTTATACTTACTTAGCCTACTTAGTTCTTCTGTCCAGAGAGCAGTTTGAAAACTGCATGGAGATGCACTAGCATTCTAGCAAAGCCAACGTTTCTTTCTCTAATGCACATGATAATGTTTTGTTTCTAAACTTATAACCTATAATTTACAGCATTTACTACAACATTGTCATGTACTTTTGAACATTCCATCCTACAGCCTATATTCATTGAAGAGATCTGCTTTTTTTCTTCTTTTCCTTCTTCAAAACACAAGTTAAAGATGGAGTGCCACGATTTATTTCCCCCCTAAAACATGATCATCAGGTATTATTTTAATATAAGGAGGAAGAAAGTTTTTCCAAAAAGTGTACAGTATTTGTTAAAATCATGTTTTTATGTGGACACGCCCACCAGTTCATTAAGTATGCCTGGTTTGCCTGGTGGGTGGTGATGGCCCGGGTGGTGATCCACCTGAACTTAAGCCGCACCCACAGCTGTAGTTGTATGATAAAGGGGGAGGAGCTGATAATGTGATGTCACTATATTACTGTTTATTTCATTGGCCCGTTTGACTGTCAAGGGTTCAGCCTCCAGGAAGAAACCCTAAATACAAAGTTAATACACCATTGCACATACAAACGACTCCAGGGTGTCTAATGAAGTACTGTCACCTCATAGACACATGAAAAACTGGAAAAATACAGAAATTGTGGTACTCCATCTTTAATGTAATTCCTCTCTCTCCTACTTTTAATATCTTTCCCGTATCTAGTTCTAGTTGGCCATGTCTTTGCCGCGCACCCTGGGGGAGCTGCAGCTGTACCGCGTGCTGCAGAAGGCCAACCTGCTGGCCTACTACGACACCTTCATCCAGCAGGGCGGCGACGACGTGCAGCAGCTGTGCGAGGCGGCCGAGGAGGAGTTCCTGGAGATCATGGCGCTGGTGGGCATGGCCACCAAGCCGCTGCACGTGCGTCGGCTGCAGAAGGCTCTCCGCGACTGGGCCAACAACCCCGCCGTGTTCAGCCAGCCCGTCGCCAACGTGCCGCCAGCGCACGGCATACCTCTGTTCAAGGTGGAAGGCACGGCGGGCGGTTTATCGTCGGCCGGGCTCCGGAAGGCTCTGAGCTGCAGCAACGGCCAGCCCGGTTCGCCCGCGTGCGAGAGGGAGCTGCTGCAGGACAGGGCCTGTCTCACCCCGATGCACAGCGGCAGCCCCAGAAGCCCGTGCTCCCAGCAGGCCTCCCCGCAGCCGCCGGACGCACACTACAGGGACAAACTCTCGCCCATGGACCCCCATTGGCTCAGCAGCAGCGGCGGCGAAACCGAGGGGAACTTCGCCATGACCTCCGGCTCCGGGACGGAGGAGGAGCAGCCGAGCCCGCCCGCGTCGTCGCGTCGCCCAGGACCGGCGTCCACGCCTCCGGCCTCTTCAACCCTCAACCCCGCCGCGCCTCTCTCGGCCTGGCCCGGGGGCCAGCTGGACGCGGAGACGGCCCGCGCCGTGGGGGAGAGCGTGGAGAGGCTCCTGAGGACCCTGCCCAGGTCGGAGCCCGGGGAGGTGAAGACGCTGCTGAGGATGAACAAGAAGCTGGCCAAGACGGTGGGCCACATCTACAAGATGGCGCCGCAGGACGCCAACAAGGAGGAGGAGATCCGCAAGTACAGCCTCATCTATGGACGCTTCGACTCGAAGCGGAGAGAGGGCAAGCAGCTCACACACCACGAGGTAAACACAGAAACTACAACTCACACACCACGAGGTAAACACAGAAACTACATCTATGGCCGCTTCGACTCGAAGCGGAGAGAGGGCAAGCAGCTCACACACCACGAGGTAAACACAGAAACTACAACTCACACACCACGAGGTAAACACAAAAAACTACATCTATAGCCGCTTCGACTCGAAGCGGAGAGAGGGCAAACAGCTCACACACCACGAGGTAAACACAAAAAACTACAGCTCACACACCACGAGGTAAACACAGAAACTACAGCTCACACACCACGAGGTAAACACAAAAAACTACATCTATGGCCGCTTCGACTCGAAGCGGAGAGAGGGCAAACAGCTCACACACCACGAGGTAAACACAGAAACTACAACTCACACACCACGAGGTAAACACAAAAAAACTACATCTATGGCCGCTTCGACTCGAAGCGGAGAGAGGGCAAACAGCTCACACACCACGAGGTAAACACAAAAAACTACAGCTCACACACCACGAGGTAAACACAGAAACTACAGCTCACACACCACGAGGTAAACACAAAAAACTACATCTATGGCCGCTTCGACTCGAAGCGGAGAGAGGGCAAACAGCTCACACACCACGAGGTAAACACAGAAACTACAACTCACACACCACGAGGTAAACACAAAAAAACTACATCTATGGCCGCTTCGACTCGAAGCGGAGAGAGGGCAAACAGCTCACACACCACGAGGTAAACACAGAAACTACAGCTCACACACCACGAGGTAAACACAGAAACTACAGCTCACACACCACAAGGTAAACACAGAAACTACAGCTCACACACCACGAGGTAAACACAGAAACTACAGCTCGCACACCACGAGGTAAACACAGAAACTACAACTCACACACCACGAGGTAAACGCAGAAACTACAACTCACACACCACAAGGTAAACACAAAAACTACATCTATGGCCGGAGAGAGGGCAAACAGCTCACACACCACCTAGGGGTCCCCGGACCCCACTTTGGGAACCCCTGGTCTAAAGGAGGAGTGAGGAGTGGGTGATGCAGTGGTTCCCAATCTCAACCTTTTCAGGCTGTGACGTGACTTGACGTAATCCTAATTAAACTGGAACCCCCCCCCACCCTGACGTCCGATGAGCACTTGGAATGTAGCAGTTGAGGGCATTCCATTTGGATTGACTCAGTTCCACAGATACATATTGTGAAAATAGTAGACATACAACACCTCGCAACACTTGTAGGGTTCCTATTTTCACAATTGTTGCCTCTATCTCTCATATCATTTGACAATTTTGGTCAATGTTTGACCAGTTTTTAGAGTATAGTTTGTTTTGTTAGGTATTAAGGTCTTAAAAGTCCTTAAATTGACACTTCACTGTCCCAAAAATCATGTGGGGTTCCCGACCCACAGGTTGAGAACCATAATGTAATGTTTCAAATAAAAAATTCCAAACTGTAATGGCATTTTATCTGCATATATGTCCATCTTGTCTGTATCACAGAGTAATGTATTGCTGCAGGATCATAGAGTCGTGGGCAGCAGCTGCCATCGCTGCCTTTGGCCCTATAGTAGCGAGAGACCGCGGGTGAGGAGGAAGAATAAATACATAATCAAAATAATGTACATCTGAGCTATTTCCATTTTCCCACGTTTTGTATGTATTCTATAGAATTGTGCCCGTTGGCCTGGGCCATGGCTCAGTGGTCCAGGCACCTTGGCTGGTAATCCAGTCTGGCAGTGTGCCGCGGGTTCGACTCCCGATCCCGACGGCCTTTACTGCATGTCTTCCCATCTCTCTCCCAATTTCCTGTCAGCCTACTGTCTGTCCCTCCATAAAATATATAAAATAAAGGCGAAAGCCACAAAAAAAACATTAAAAAAAGAAAAAAAAGAATTGCGCCCGTGCTCCAAATCCAGTAAAAAGTGAAATTAGTGAAAGTCGTAAAAAAAAGCTGTGAAAGCTAGAGAAAAGCATTCTGGATGTTGTAGTATTCACAGTTTGGGCCAGGGAAAGTTCCTGCAGCAACACAGTGCAGATGGTATTGTCTTTTTTTCTTTTTTTGCAAATTTTTTTTAATAAAAAATAGATAAGATTGAAAAGTATTAAAAATACTCCCTTTAACCCATTTTGGGCGGGAACCCCTTTTGGTGTTAGCATTATGTTATGCTTTAGCTATTGAAAAATAGCAGATCTACAAGCTCATAGCGCGCCACCGAGTGGCGCGCTACGAGCTTGTAGGTCTGCTATTTTTGAAAAATCTAAGAACGACTGACATAGAAACATAGCTTTTTCAGAAAACTGTCAGGATGTAGAAGACATTTTTAGAATCTGATCTCAGGTCAAAAAGTATTAAAAATCCTCCCTTTAATGTTAGTTTTTGTTTCCCTACCCCACACACAGTTGATCATCAATGAAGCTGCTGCCCAGTTCTGTATGAGGGACAATGCTCTTTTGTTGAGACGTGTGGAACTGTTTTCTTTGGCTAGGCAGGTGGCGAGAAAATGCGCCTACACGTCCACACTAAAGCATGCAAGGTAAGGAGAACCAACTACTCTACTCAGAGCGGGGGTTTTTCCCACCTGTAACCACTAACCAATGACCATTACATACACCCACACACCTTCTGGCGCTGTAGCCCAGGGGTTCTCAACCCGTGGGTCGCGACCCCTCGGGGGGGCGCCAAATTATTTTAGGGGGTCCCCAAATTATTTTAAAAAAAAAGAAAAAAGATTTTTTTTAAATTTTTATTTTCACGATTTTTCAAAAATAGCAGACCTACAAGCTCGTAGCGCGCCACTCGGTGGCGCGCTATGAGCTTGTAGATCTGCTATTTTTCAATAGCTAAATTATAACAATGCTTAAAACACCAAAAGGGGTTCCCGCCGAAATTGGTTTAAGGTTATTGTAGGTTATTGTAACGTTGAGAACCCCTGCACTAACCAATGACCATTACATACACCCACACACCTTCTGGCGCTGTAGCCAGTGCTCTTTGATCCAAGGGAAAAATGATCGTGCACGCTTTTTATGTATACTTCAAATCTTATGCTCAGCTCCTGGTATAGTAAAACAGGAATGTAGTGTCTGTCTGTGTT
Organism: Electrona antarctica; assembly: GCF_951216825.1. Lineage (NCBI taxonomy): Eukaryota > Metazoa > Chordata > Actinopteri > Myctophiformes > Myctophidae > Electrona > Electrona antarctica. Next base: position 52,462,346 of record NC_136790.1, read on the forward strand.
GTATTTCAATGTAGACATTTAGCAGATGTAGGATTGTATGGATGTAGCACCACAGAGCCAAAAGAGTATGATAATAACACCATTTGATCTAAACAAGCCAGGGGTCTCTCTTAGATTGTGCTGTTATCAAGAGCAAATTTTGTCTGCAATAGAATATGTTAGTCTCGCTTTCAATGTGTGAAATTCCTGCTTTGTTTTGACTGCATATTGCATGGAAACATTAGAATTGATTGTTGTTGTTTCCTGCAGGACGAGCACAGATGACAACAACTTGACATCCCAAAAGAGGATGAAACACGAGGTGAGTTGTAGTACTGTACTGTACTGTACTGTACATGCTCGGACATGTGCTGGACACAACGTCAAACAATCTAGGATTAATTTAGATTAATTTAGCATTTTATGTAGACAATAGCACTATATATTATATGCATAGTTTCGTTATAGTGTATAGATATGCCACTGTTAGGTTCTTGCTTACGTATATGATTCATGATGACTATTTTATTTACATGATGTATTACCATGTTTTTGTTGTTCTTGCTTACTGTAATTCGTTCAGCCTAAATTGTAATCTGTCACTCTGGATTGCTGCTCCTCTGTCAACTCCTGATGTTTCGATGGTCGACCACAACGGGTCTTCCTCAGGCAAAAAAATAACTAAGAGGAAGACCTATTGTGGGCAAAGAAAAATAAAGTATAAAAAGTGCCCTCGGGGCACAGGTCTCCACCAGGCCAGGTCAGGTTGTGGCCTCCTGGTGGCGCTATAATAGGACAGGTCTCCACCAGGCCAGGTCAGGTTGTGGCCTCCTGGTGGCGCTATAATAGGACAGGTCTCCACCAGGCCAGGTCAGGTTGTGGCCTCCTGTTGGCGCTATAATAGGACAGGTCTCCACCAGGCCAGGTCAGGTTGTGGCCTCCTGGTGGCGCTATAATAGGACAGGTCTCCACCAGGGCAGGTCAGGTTGTGGCCTCCTGGTGGCGCTATAATAGGACAGGTCTCCACCAGGGCAGGTCAGGTTGTGGCCTCCTGGTGGCGCTATAATAGGACAGGTCTCCACCAGGCCAGGTCAGGTTGTGGCCTCCTGGTGGCGCTATAATAGGACAGGTCTCCACCAGGCCAGGTCAGGTTGTGGCCTCCTGGTGGCGCTATAATAGGACAGGTCTCCACCAGGCCAGGTCAGGTTGTGGCCTCCTGGTGGCGCTATAATAGGACAGGTCTCCACCAGGCCAGGTCAGGTTGTGGCCTCCTGGTGGCGCTATAATAGGACAGGTCTCCACCAGGCCAGGTCAGGTTGTGGCCTCCTGGTGGCGCTATAATAGGACAGGTCTCCACCAGGCCAGGTCAGGTTGTGGCCTCCTGGTGACGCTACAATAGGCATTTTGTTCCAAAAATGTGTTTTGCAAAAATCCACCTGTTGGTGGCGCTATAACAGGCCAATGTGATAAGGGTGGGATATATTCCTCAGCCTAGTAGGAAAGTGCGTGAAAGATTTAACGTAAATTTGCACACTGCGTTCATGATTTGAGGCTTTTTGTTCAAAACGGGCCAATCCTGCAAACTTTGAAAGCCAATGTTAGCCAATTAGGATGGAATATGAAATATCGGACAGATCCGTCTTGAGCACATGACTATAGAGATACTGTGTAACGATTTGCAGGATTTTTGGACAAAATCTGGAGGAGTAATATCAAAAAAATGTGTTTTACAAAAGTCGGCCTCCTGGTGGCGCTATAACAGGCCGTTCTGGAAAATTTGGGGCAGAGGTTCATCGTTGGCATCCAGGGAGTGTGTGTGGCATCGACCAGGTTAATGGTGCCGGAGATTAGCTGGTAACGGACGGACGGGGACACACACACACGGAGTGCAAAACTCCGTGTGTGTGTGCCTTCGGCCTGGTGGTGACAATAAAACACATAGGGAAGCAGCGATCCAGAGTATCTCACTAAAACAACTACCGTACTACCAGCCAAAGTATAGGTCTGATTAATCCTATTACAGTCAGCGTATAGTCTGTATAATTATGTGAAGAATAGGCCCGGGAGGGAAACCCAGTAGTCACTAGTGTGTCACAGCGACTACCACTTATCCTCCCCGGCAGTACTTCAAGAAGGTCTATTAGTACATCATCAGATTCATCACCAGCTATCAGTCTACTGACCCCAGCTATCCTTTACCGTCCGTAGGTCGCTGCACCGGAGAGTGTTTCCTCGCTCCTTCATGGCGCCGAAGGGTCCGAGTGTTTGGCACAGAGGGCCGACGATGACAGCCTGTCTACAGAGAGCCTCGATAGTTTGTCACACGGTATGTTTATGGTGTCACGATCGATCTGCTGCAAAATGATCATTTAGGAGATGTTGTTGGTTGTTGTTGTTGTATTCCGCAAGTTTTAGCCGTTGTTTTTGTTTTTAATCGTTCAATTCAGATCCGTGCTTTGATTCTGAACTTTGGGCACCCGGTAATAGTATATCAGATTTCACCTGCAGACATTCTTTGTCTCTTTTAAAACCCATTTTGGGCGGGAACCCCTTTTGGTGCATTATGTTATGCTTTAGCTATTGAAAAATGGCAGATCTAGTAGGTCTGCTATTTTTGAAAAATCGAAGAACGACTGACACAGAAACATGGCTTTTTCAGAAAACTGTCAGGATGTAGAAGACATTTTTAGAATCTGATCTCAGGTCAAAATGGGTTAAAAAAATAACTAAATGTCAGTGTCTTGACTGTGAGAACCGTTGACTATATTCGCTATAAGTCAAAGCCACAGAGGTCAGTGTGGTATGAATGAAGATAGCGTTTTTTTTTTTTACACCCATTTCTGTCTGCTCTAATTAACAGACGCCAGTTCACAGTGCAACCAATCAGCGTCCCCCCACCCCCCCGCCGACACCGCCAACCCTGCCAACTGGAGTCGCCAGCTCATACAACAAACGCTGATGGACGAAGGGCTTCGATTGGCTCGGATGGTGTCGCACGATCGCGCCGGCAAGATGGTCCTAGGCGGCGGCGGCGGCGGGCCTGAGGGGCCTCATTCCACAGGTGGGATTTCAAATCATTCTCTGAGCTGCTATACAGTGACGCCATCACGCCGTATAGTAAGTGCGAACGGGGTGGAAGGGAATCATCGCCACGTCGTGAATGCGTTGGAGGAGGTGCAAATGAAAGATGCTTCTTCTTGCATGGATTTGGCACCTTTCCGTGGCTTTGGAGGAGGAGGAGGGGGGCGGGGGGGGGATGAAAAATGAGTACTTGGAACATCCAGTGTTTATTGGTTCATAAGATCGTGGTCGCGGGGTCTCTGCACTACGATACAAAGCCACAGTTTTGCGCTAGGACAGAAAAATAGATATATGCAACACCTGTGTGTTGTTTTCACCTCGAAGTCAATGGTGGATTTGGTCATGCCCCTCAACAATTTACTCTGTCTATATACTATATACAGTATAGTACACATACTGTACACAGTAGTACACACACACACACACACACACACACACACACACACACAATGCACAGAACAGAGGACCTCTTTATTTCTGCGCAGATAAAGAAGGAATTGATGTAGAATTGATGTGTTTTTGAAAAAAGGCAGACAGGCAATTCCCCAACCTCTCTCACAATGAACACTTCATGGATCTGCAGTTTGAACTCTTGGTGGTGAGTCACAATCTCTCCGAGGCGACGCGCCTCCTCCCACCATACACCCTCCCACCGTTATATGCAGCTGAACCCTCGATCACTACGCTGCAAATTAGAGAAGTTTGAAAAGGGGAACAGGAGGATAGAGAGAAAGAGGGAGGGAGAGAGGGAGGGAGAGAGGTATGGAGAGAGAGAAAGAGGGAGGGAGAGAGGGAGGGAGAGAGGTATGGAGAGAGAGAAAGAGGGAGGGAGAGAGGGAGGGAGAGAGGGAGGGAGAGAGGTATGGAGAGAGAGAAAGAGGGAGGGAGAGAGGTATGGAGAGAGAGAAAGATGGAGGGAGGGACGGAGGAATAGAGAGAGAGAGGTATGGAGAGAGAGAAAGAGGGAGGGAGAGAGGGAGAGAGGTATGGAGAGAGAGAAAGAGGGAGGGAGAGAGGGAGAGAGGTATGGAGAGAGAGAAAGAGGGAGGGAGAGAGGGAGGGAGAGAGGTATGGAGAGAGAGAAAGAGGGAGGGAGAGAGGGAGGGAGAGAGGTATGGAGAGAGAGAAAGAGGGAGGGAGAGAGGGAGGGAGAGAGGGAGGGAGAGAGGTATGGAGAGAGAGAAAGAGGGAGGGAGAGAGGTATGGAGAGAGAGAAAGATGGAGGGAGGGACGGAGGAATAGAGAGAGAGAGGTATGGAGAGAGAGAAAGAGGGAGGGAGAGAGGGAGAGAGGTATGGAGAGAGAGAAAGAGGGAGGGAGAGAGGGAGAGAGGTATGGAGAGAGAGAAAGAGGGAGGGAGAGAGGGAGGGAGGGAGGAAGAGAGAGAGAGAAGTACGGACTACGGACGGAGAGAGAGAGAGAGGGAGGGAGGTATGGAGAGAGAGAAAGAGGGAGGGAGAGAGGGAGGGAGGGAGGAAGAGAGAGAGAGAAGTACGGACTACGGACGGAGAGAGAGAGAGAGGGAGGGAGGTATGGAGAGAGAGAAAGAGGGAGGGAGAGAGAGAGGGAGGGAGGTATGGAGAGAGAGAAAGAGGGAGGGAGAGAGGGAGGGAGGGAGGAAGAGAGAGAGAGAAGTACGGACTACGGACGGAGAGAGAGAGAGAGGGCGGAAGGAAGAGAGAGAGAGAAGTACGGACTACGGAGGGAGAGAGAGAGCGAGGGAAAGAGAGAGAGAGAAGGAGGGAGGAAGAGAGAGAGAGAGAGGGAAAGAGAGAGAGCATTGTGTGCTGTTTTAGTGTCATGTTAGATAAAACTTTTCTAATCTTCACCATCATTCTACATCTTTGCCAATCAACTTGACCACTTGTCGTTATAGGCAAAAGATTGAAAAAAAAATAATAAAACCAAATGTTTTCAAAAACTTTGGAAGGAAAAAAAAAAAATAGCACAAAACAACCGCAGACCTGTCTATCTAGGGCTCGTCTAAAAGTCGCTGGAAAAGCTAATTGATACACGGATGACTTAGCACGGCAGGTCTGAGCTCTGGTAGCAGCAGAGAAAAGGAGGAAAAAAAGAGGGAAGCCAGCAAAGACACAGGGGGGGGGGGAGACAGGAAGTGGTGCGTGGGCGGTTGAAACGGATCCCCCCCCACACCACACCACCACCACCACCGCAGCAGCCAGCAGCAGCCAGCAGCCACCGTCGTCAGGCTGACGTCAGACTGTGCTAGTTTGCGTGGGCGGCGGGGCGGGCTGGGATGGGTAGGGCGTGGGGGTGAGGTGGTGGGCGGTAATTGGAGGGGCGTTGCATTGACTCACCAAGCGACAGTGTACAAAAATAAAAAAACCCGTGGGCAGGGAAGTGGCACACAAGGCAGGCCCTTTTTTTATACACCAACTGTATATATTTCTCTCTCTCTCTCTCTCTCTCTCTCTCTCTCTCTCTCTCTCTCTCTCTCTCTCTCTCTCTCTCTCACTCCCCCTGTGTTACTTTAGAAGAGTGTGGAAATACTCCCATAACAACAGAAAAGAAAAAGTGGAATGTCTTGACGTCGGTCTCCCCCTCGCGTGTGTTCTTTTTCTCTCTCTCACTTAGTTCACTTTGAATGTGTCTCAGTCATTGTGTGCAGTTTTGTTTCGCATCCTCGGACCTCACCTGTTTAAAACAATACAAATACGGTATACTGCATAGAACTATTCTTTAATTGTCTCGTAGAACGAGAACAATGAAACAATATATCAAACCCTAAAATAAATCAATCTCCAACTCAGTTTTTAACCCATTTTGGGCGGGAACCCCTTTTGGTGTTAGCATTATGTTATGCTTTAGCTATTGAAAAATAGCAGATCTACAAGCTCATAGCGCGCCACCGAGTGGCGCGCTACGAGCTTGTAGGTCTGCTATTTTTGAAAAATCGAAGAACGACTGACATAGAAACATAGCTTTTTCAGAAAACTGTCAGGATGTAGAAGACATTTTTAGAATCTGATCTCAGGTCAAAATGGGGTAAAACAATACAAATACGGTATACTGTATGCTTATGCATATAACTATTCTTTAATTGTCTCGTAGAACAAACATGAGAACAATTAAACAATATATCAAACCCTAAAATAAATAAATCTCCGACTCAGTTTTTAACTGTATAAAGTGGAAGCCAGTCTTGAATTAAACCCCATTAACTATATATTCTGACACTTTTAATAAATGACCTGTTGCTGGTGATTTGTTCACACATAGACAGTCTTTCCCCTTTGCTGTGCTGTAAAAACAGCCTTTTATTAGAAATGAATTTGCGAGATGGATTTCTATATTCAACCATTACGTTGATAACAGGAAAAACAAATCATGAGATTGGGAATAGTTTCTGTTGTCAAATTGTTCGACTTATAAGGCAGTACACGTACAGTATCTGTTCTCATACTCACAAACCGTTTCGACGTATGATGTATGATCTTCTACGGTTGTTTGTGGCCTTATATTACAGATCCATTTCCTTATTTGTTCGGTTGACACAGCTAGCTGTGGCTACTGTAGGTAGGTGTACTGTGGAATGCACTTCCCGTTGCAGTCAGAACTGCAGCATCACTCCCAATCTTCTGCCGTAGTCTGAAAACCCACCTTTTCAGACTCCATCATGGCCCATAGCACTTACCCTACCCCCTTAGATAGCATTTCTGTAGACTTAGATATAATTTGATACAGACTTATAGCATGTTATGTAGACAGCACTATAATTGCATTGTATGTAGTCATAGCACATCATAGTACATATGTATAGCATAGTATAGTATATATGTATAGTTTATATGTATAGTTTCATTATATAGATATTCCACTGTTACGTTCTTAGCTTACGGTACGCATGTTTCATGATAAATGCTTTTTTATGTGATGTATTCCCATGCTTTTTTGTTCTTGCTTAATGTAAATCGCTCTGGATTAAGAGCGTCTGCTAAATGCCTAAATTGTAATTGTAAATTGTAATGTTCGAGACCACAGAAGTGAACCTTTCAAGCCTGTTTTCTCAACTCGCTGTTTCTCTGCAAGACATTACTCTATGAGCCATATCTCAAACTGAACAACCAATATGTCAATTTGAAGCTATGATTCCCTGCTTTCATATGACATGAAAAAAAAAACGAAAATTAAAACAAATCCAATGGCAGTCTCTCAGTCAAATCTGATCACATATAAATAATTCATCCTTTTCATCCACAGATTATGAAAGTAAGATGGAGAGGAAGAGCTCTGCGGTGGCAGCTTGTAGGACCAGCAGCCCTGCTGGCATCACCAAAGATGAGTCCAACCACAGGGGCAAGTGACAACATTTCACGTCGAGCACGTGTAGTGCCACATGCGTCGACCGTACTTACATAACTGACTTTATGTAAAAACATCTGACAGGGGAAGAATGATAAATATTATATTGTCTGAATCGACTATCATAAATATGTGAATTTGTTTGTTTTAGGGACCAGCCCCTTCAATGCAATCGTGTTATTAGATCTGTGATGTTCAACTATATGGTATTCATTCCACTTCTGGTTAAACCACACAAACTCAACTCCATATTTCATACTATAGAGCCTAGAGCTTTGGGGACGCAGGTAAACATTTATTTCAGTCATGTACATTATTGTACAGAACCATTTTTCCTCGTTGAAAAACACTGAGGAGAGAAAATAAATCACCAGTTGACAATATGTTACAAAAAAATAAATATTGAGTCTCCCTCTGGCCAGCAGGGGGCGCCATAAGAGTTCCCACACACAGCTTTTGAAATGGGATTCCATGTATGTTTCCACAGTTCCATCCATTCATTCATTCATTCATTCTTTCATTCTTTCGCAGAAACAGGGATTGCTTAAGTATGCATTTTAGTACAGGAAATATATGGAAAATACAGGATCAACCTCTAACTAATTGCAAAAAAAAAAAAACTCAGCTGATTTTGCATCTTCAATATATCCTGAATAACAGAAAAAAAGTTGCCTGGAATTGTCTGAGGGGAAAGTGTTGAAAAGGGCCTGTACAGTATGGCCACCATTGACAAATGTGCTGACATCATCACATTTTGGCAAGTTGCTATGGCCAAATTTAGCCCTATGAGTGTTTTTATGCTAAACTAATGCTTGGAATGGCTTCAGCATCATGAGAACCCCCTAGTTTGATATGTCACATGCTACTTAAAGCATAAAGAAATTTAGAAAATATTGCCTTATAATAGGATGTCAATGGTGGCCATACTGTACAGGCCATTTTCAACACTTTCCCCTCAGACAATTCCAGGCAACTTTTTTTCTGTTATTCAGGATATATTGAAGATGCAAAATCAGTTGAGTTTGTTTTTTTTGCAATTAGTTAGAGGTCAAATTACATAATTACTGGACTATTTCTCTATCAACGTATTGTCCTTTCACTGTAGCCCACAAACCCAGAGAAATGGATGGCGTTTTAGTTTACCTTCGGTGCTATTGTTTTTGATAGAGGGTATATTTCACATTGTGTAGACGGGACGGCCGGGGAGAACCAGGGGGTGTTTCCCCCAAATGCAAAACATAACTAAAGAAAACACCTGCTTTGTATGTTGATATGTAAATGTCATCATTGCTCAATAGAGTCCCACAAATCAAGATTTGAATTTGAATCCTTAACAATTGCATCTCTCTCCACACACCACTGGGAACAAAGCTGCATTTAAAAATGGCAGGTGTTTTCCCTTTTATCTGTTAAATATCTGTTTGTGACTGTTGTACTGATTTAAATGTCGCTGTAAGCTTTTGGGGGGGGGGGGGGGGGGGGGGGGGGATCTAGCAGTGGTGGAAAAAGTACTCAATTGTTTTACTTAAGTAAAAGTACCAATACTGCAATTTAGAACTACTTTGTTACAAGTAAAAGTACGGAATTGAAAATGTACTTGAGTAAAAGTACAGAAGTATCGGCATCAAAATGTACTTAAAGTCTACAAGCTACAAGCTACAAGCTCACAATGCGTCGCGTTGCGACGCATTGTTGGCTTGTAGATCGGCTATTTTCAAATGGCCGAAATGTATAGGGTTGAAGTGTGTATGTTTTCTAATCAAAATTAAAATCTCCAAAGTAACCAGTAACTAAAGTTTTCAAATAATTGTAGTGAAGTAAAAGTAAAAAAAAATGTCTCTGAGATGTAGTGGAGTAGAAGTAAAACGTACAGGAAATTGGAAATACTCAAGTAAAGTACAAATACCTCAGATTTGTACTTAAGTACAGTACTTGAGTAAATGTACTTAGTTACTTTCCACCACTGCTAGAATGTTGCTTCATCGTCATCGTGCCATAAAACAACCTCTGAGGAAAGGCTGATGTTTTTTCTGAATTGAAACTGAGTTCAATTTGACTATTTAGCATTTTTTACAATATCAGTGATTGTTGTAGTAGGGTCTTGAAATCCTATTTTTAGATCGGCCGCCCTATATACTCCATAATATCCATGCAAAATTAACACAACATGAATACAGCATATCTCTGGATCTGGTATCTGGAAATATGTCATGTGTACGTCTGTGAAACTGGGTCCAAATATTTCAAAAGCAGTGATTTTGTTCTCACTGTTATTCCTTTTTTGGTTTGTTTTTGTTTTCTCTCAGCACTCTTTGAGGGCCTTGCAAACGGGGAGCGATAAAATACGTTAATTTTCAATGAGACCTGCGTTTTTGCTCGGAGAAGTCATGGTGCGACAACGCAAGCGTGTTTACGTGAGCGCGGTCCCGTGAATTTGTTGCGCACGTGCTCGTTACGTGCACATGACGCCCGCGACTCACCAGACCTGGATGCTGTTCAGCTTTTCTTTTACGCTTGCGTCGTCGCGCCCCTCTTCATCAGACCTGGAGGAGACCTGTGTCGATCCAGACCTGGAGGAGACCTGTGTCGATCCAGACCTGGAGGAGACCTGTGTCGATCCAGACCTGGAGGAGACCTGTGTCGATCCAGACCTGGAGGAGACCTGTGTCGATCCAGACCTGGAGGAGACCTGTGTCGATCCAGACCTGGAGGAGACCTGTGTCGATCCAGACCTGGAGGAGACCTGTGTCGATCCAGACCTGGAGGAGACCTGTGTCGATCCAGACTTGGAGGAGACCTGTGTCGATCCAGACCTGGAGGAGACCTGTGTCGATCCAGACCTGGAGGAGACCTGTGTCGATCCAGACCTGGAGGAGACCTGTGTCGATCCAGACCTGGAGGAGACCTGTGTCGATCCAGACCTGGAGGAGACCTGTGTCGATCCAGACCTGGAGGAGACCTGTGTCGATCCAGACCTGGAGGAGACCTGTGTCGATCCAGACCTGGAGGAGACCTGTGTCGATCCAGACCTGGAGGAGACCTGTGTCGATCCAGACCTGGAGGAGACCTGTGTCGATCCAGACCTGGAGGAGACCTGTGTCGATCCAGACTTGGAGGAGACCTGTGTCGATCCAGACCTGGAGGAGACCTGTGTCGATCCAGACCTGGAGGAGACCTGTGTCGATCCAGACCTGGAGGAGACCTGTGTCGATCCAGACCTGGAGGAGACCTGTGTCGATCCAGACCTGGAGGAGACCTGTGTCGATCCAGACCTGGAGGAGACCTGTGTCGATCCAGACCTGGAGGAGACCTGTGTCGATCCAGACCTGGAGGAGACCTGTGTCGATCCAGACCTGGAGGAGACCTGTGTCGATCCAGACCTGGAGGAGACCTGTGTCGATCCAGACTTGGAGGAGACCTGTGTCGATCCAGACCTGGAGGAGACCTGTGTCGATCCAGACCTGGAGGAGACCTGTGTCGATCCAGACCTGGAGGAGACCTGTGTCGATCCAGACCTGGAGGAGACCTGTTTCGATCCAGACCTGGAGGAGACCTGTGTCGATCCAGACCTGGAGGAGACCTGTGTCGATCCAGACCTGGAGGAGACCTGTGTCGATCCAGACCTGGAGGAGACCTGTGTCGATCCAGACCTGGAGGAGACCTGTGTCGATCCAGACCTGGAGGAGACCTGTGTCGATCCAGACCTGGAGGAGACCTGTGTCGATCCAGACCTGGAGGAGACCTGTGTCGATCCAGACCTGGAGGAGACCTGTGTCGATCCAGACCTGGAGGAGACCTGTGTCGATCCAGACCTGGAGGAGACCTGTGTCGATCCAGACCTGGAGGAGACCTGTGTCGATCCAAGCCTGGAGGAGACCTGTGTCGTTTGCAAGGCCCTTTATTCTGCAACTTCAAGGCTAGAAAGACAAGCACAAAATAGTCGAACAGCATCACATTCTTAAAGTTAAAAGAATGTTAACTCACAGCAGTCTATTTATTTTTGTATACAATTGGACCTTCCGATACATTTCCTTTGTCACAGCAGGGTATATGAAACCTTTTGGTATAATTTTTCTGACCAAATTATTACACTGGGTACATCATGGTACTGTATGTTGGTTACACACACACACCGCAACATGTTCTGAAGCTCTCCTCCTGTACATTCACCATGTGATGGTAGCCAGACGGTACACCAGGTTTATCTGTTATCTATCTGTCTCTTTGATCATTAAGACATCCTCTTCGGTTTGTTACGTTATGTAAAACAGATTATTTATTTTATTAAATCTCAATAAATGTTATTTTATTGTTTAAATCCTTTTATTGCACTTTATTTATTTATTTATTTTACAAGCCTTGTTTGTGACTTGATATTTATGCATTATCATTAGCAATAATATTGTGCCATTTTTGTGGAGACCATGATGTCATAGTAAATGCGACTTGCTGTCGCAGTTAAGCCCATATATGGAGATCCCTGATGTCATCACTATTGGCCAGCAACTCTACATCTGACCTCAACCCTCAAATCCTTAGATCTCCATATATGGATATATGTCAGAACCTGTTCTGAACATTCCAATGTTGATCCTTCCCCATCCACCCTTCCTCTTCGATGTCTCTCTTTTGACTTATACCTGTCCTTCCTCTTCGATGTCTCCCTTTTGACTTATACCTGTCCTTCCTCTTCGATGTCTCCCTTTTGACTTATACCTGTCCTTCCTCTTCGATGTCTCCCTTTTGACTTATACCTGTCCTTCCTCTTCGATGTCTCTCTTTTGACTTATACCTGTCCTTCCTCTTCGATGTCTCCCTTTTGACTTATACCTGTCCATTCAAATTTCAATCTCTAGACGGGCCTGCCCCAAAGTTCGCCCAAGCACTCGCCCAGCAGTCTGCCGTCAACGAGGTGGATGCGTGCACGCCTGAGGGCGTCTTTTTTCAGAAAACTCTTAGCATCTAGAGCAGTGGTTCCCAAACTTTTTCGTGTCAAGGACCCCCAAATGAACATTTATTAGGCCACGGACCCCCCATTTGAAAACATGTACCAGTGACCCCGATAAGGGAGGATTTTTACGGCTCTAGCAGTGATTCCGAAACATTAATTTCATGGACCCCCCCCAGTTTCACAGGCATTATGCTATGGACCCCCGATTTAATGGCATTTCTATCTCTGGTACCCCAATTTATATTGTAAAACCACTGTTAATTTAACTCTGAGAGTGTACAAATGGAACCAAATTGACCCATTAGGGTCCATTTGGTTCCATTTGTACACTCTCAGAGATACAGACCCATAAGGGTCCATTTGGTTCCTAAGTAACTATCTCTAATTGAGCTAGGTACCCCCTGGAACTCCCCCAAGTACCCCTAGGGGTCCCCGGACCCCACTTGTGGAACCACTGCTCTAGAGCAGTCAAAAGTCTTTTTGAAAAGCATTGAATGATGTTCTATGTTCTTTTAACACAAATCTTCTCTTCTGGGGGTCCCTGGGACAATACATCTTCAGATGGTGGTCTGCGCGGCCAAATACATACCAGCGTTGTTATGAAAATGTTTGAGATTGATTGATTTAATATTTTATTAGACAGAATACGAAAACAGTACGAGAATATTAGTCAAACACTTTGTCTAAAAGGAGTACACCAAAAAAGTCCTTGTGGTCTTGTTCCCAATTGGGGTCCCATATGTATCCAATTCATCAACATATAAGAAATAACACCAGAAATTCAATATCATCACAAATATAAAAACAGTATGTACAGAGTATAGGGGGGGGGGGGGGAGCTTAACAGCACTGTGAGCTAATGTAGAACAGCTATTTTCTGTAAGCAACGCCGTCAAACAATGAAATGTAAATCAGGCATCAGTATCTGAGTGTCCAGGCAGACACACATCAATCATTATAGAAATCAGATTTGAATCGCATTTCAGGAATGTGGTAAAAACAATCTGATACACTGTGTTGATACACTTTGCAATCTGTTTCCAACCTGGATAGGATCTGTTTTGTGCTGACCAGTGACCAGCCTTTCATTTTTATTTGATTGATTTGACTTTATTAGACAGAAATGCAAACTGTACTTGGGCTAAAAAGGATAACCCAAAGCCCTGAGAGGACAGTTACAGGTTTCCTTATGTCTTCCAATTAACCCATTTTGGACTGAGGTCGAAAAAAAATCGCTTTCTGAAAAAACCCATGTTTCAGTTGTGCTCAACCTTTTTCATGTCAAGGACCCCCATAATTATCTCTATTGGGCCACGGACCCCCACCTGAAAATATATAGTTCCAGGGACCCCCCCAGAAGCCAATATTTATAGTTAAAAATGTTCGCTCTGAAATATTACATTCAAAGATTTGCGCCACATTTTCACGACTTTTCAAAAATAGCAGACCTACAAGCTCGTAGCGCGCCACTCGGTGGCGCGCTACGAGCTTGTAGATCTGCTATTTTTCAATAGCTAAAGTATAACGTAATGCTTAGAACACCAAAAGGGGGTTCCCGCCCAAAATGGCTTAAGCGGGTCCAAGTGCGGTATAGTCAGTCATCTGATGATCGGACAGAGTAGTCATACATGTTCTCCTCCCACGCAGCGAGAACAGCAACACCGCCTCCGCAGTCATCTTGTTTGGTGCTTCCACAGACGATGCTGGAATGACTCACCTGGAGATGTGTGTGACGCGCTCGGGGTGCCACGACGCACGCACAGTTCCTCATGTACATATAACTCCCTCCCTTTAATCCATTCTGTGCGGGAACCCCTTTTTGGTGTTTTAAGCATTATGTTATAATTTAGCTATTGAAAAATAGCAGATCTACAAGTTCATATCGCGGCACCGAGTGCCGCGATATGAACTTGTAGATCTGCTATTTTTGAAAAATCGTGAAAATGTGGCGCAAATCTTTTGAATATGGGCTCCATTTTCGTCACCGCTAAACCCCTTACCCCTAAACTTCTTTGCCTTTTTTTTTTACTATTTTGAAAACATTTTTGAATAGTTCAACTAGCCAATCTACATTGACACGTTGTGAGCTTGTAGACTGGCCATTTTAACTATTCAAAAATGTTTTGCAAAATAGTAAAAAAAAAAGGCAAAGAAGTTTAGGGATAAGGGGTTTAGCGGTGACGAAAATGGAGCCCTATATATTCTTTCAGAGCGAATGTCTTTGCTTTTGGGGGGGTTCCTGGAACAACATATTTTGAGATGGGGGTTCCGTGGCCAAATACAGATACTTCCTGGGGGTTGAAAAAGGTTGAGCACCACTGACATAGAAACGTAGGTTTTTCAGAAAACTGTTAGGGTTTAGAATTAGACATTTTGTAGAATCTGTTCTTAGGTCTAAATGGGTTAAGTTTAACCCATTAAGAGCTGCTGCAGGTCGATTCTATAAAATGCGTTCGGAATCACTATAGTAGTTCAAACACTTTCAATGGTTTTTCTCTCCCTCAAAAAATAAAATCAAAAATAGCAGATGTACAAGCTTCATGACGTGCTTGTATACAGTATCTATCTGCTGTTTTTGAATGGCCAATGCAACACATTGAAATTAAAGGTTTAGTTCAGATTTTTGGAGTTGAAGCTGTAGGAAATACTTGCCATTAATCTATTAAAAATAAATGAATCCACAAAAATAGCGTCATTTGTATTGTTGACCTATTTCTACCATATAGAATATATGGTATATATATAATAGTTTGTTCAACTGTCTTAGAACCTACTGTCACAAAACCATAGTTCCACCATGTGACATGAGAGGTCAAAGTTGAACGAAAGTTGCTTTATATGGTAGAATTAGGTCAACAATAAAAAATTACGCTATTTTTGTGGATTAATTTATTTTTAATGCGTGGCCCCCGCCCAGACCCCCACCAAATGACCAGAACTACTTCATATTCACCAAAACCAGACCAGAACCCCCACCACCAGACTCAGGCAATCAATGTATACCTTTGCAACCACAATATTAATGGCTTCCTACAGCTTTAAGTCCAGAAATCGGAACTAACCCATAAATCAACAAATCAGCAATTAAACAGATGCTTTCCCGGTTTCAATGGGTTAAAGAAAAATGTGCCAAAGAATGTAGAGGCTATATTTAGTCAGCAAGCTGAAACGACTTTAAAGCAAGGTGTTAATGAAGCATCTGTCAGGGTACACATAGTGATGGTTTTAGCATTCTGTTATAATTTAGCTATTGAAAAATAGCAGATCTACAAGCTCATAGCGCGCCACCGAGTGGCGCGCTACGAGCTTGTAGGTCTGCTATTTTTGAAAAATCGAAGAACGACTGACATAGAAACATAGCTTTTTCAGAAAACTGTCAGGATGTAGAAGACATTTTTAGAATCTGATCTCAGGTCAGAATGGGTTGATGAAGCAGATCTGTCAGGGTACACATAGTGAGTGGGTTTCACTTTGTTCTTCTTTTCCTTAATGTTACCTCGTGTTTTATTGGGATTTCACAAACACACAAACAGACATTTTTGATGTTTCTCGCTATATTATGTTCCAGTATGGCATTTAAATTATTGTTGTATAGCACCCATTCAGTGTCATGTCAAGGACCCCCAAAAAATATTTGTATTTGGCCGCCGATCCCATCTCAAAATATTCTCTTACCAGCGACCCCCATATGCAAAGACTTTAGTTTAAAAATATCACATTAAAAGAATATATTCAAAGATTTGCACAAATTTTCATGATTTAAAAAAAAATAGCTTCAAAAATAGATTTTTGAATAGCCAAAGTATAAAAGAATTCTTTATTTCTTTTTTTATGTTTTTTTTTTTGCGGCTTTCGCCTTTATTTTATATTTTTTTTATAGAGGGACAGACAGTAGGCTGACAGGAAATGGGGAGAGAGATGGGGGGGTGACATGCAGTAAAGTCCGTCGGGATCGGGAGTCGAACCCGCGGCACACTGCCAGGCTCGGGCTGCCGGCCAGGGTGCCTGGACCGCTGAGCCACGGCCCAGGCCTAAAATAATGCTTTTTAGCTAAAAATAAAAAATGATACAGATGCTTTCCCACGTTAACACACAGACAGCAGCGTTATCGAGAGGTAAGTGTGTGTGGAGGAGTCTAGGTGATGTGTGTGTGGAGGTGTCTATGTGATGTGTGTGTGGAGGTGGAGTCTAGGTGATGTGTGTGTGGAGGAGGTGTCTAGGTGATGTGTGTGTGGAGGAGTCTAGGTGATGTGTGTGTGGAGGAGGAGTCTAGGTGATGTGTGTGTGGAGGAGTCTAGGTGATGTGTGTGGAGGTGGAGTCTAGGTGATGTGTGTGTGGAGGAGTCTAGGTGATGTGTGTGTGGAGGAGTCTAGGTGATGTGTGTGTGGAGGAGTCTAGGTGATGTGTGTGTGGAGGAGTCTAGGTGATGTGTGTGTGGAGGAGTCTAGGTGATGTGTGTGTGGAGGAGGAGTCTAGGTGATGTGTGTGTGGAGGAGTCTAGGTGATGTGTGTGGAGGTGGAGTCTAGGTGATGTGTGTGTGGAGGAGTCTAGGTGATGTGTGTGTGGAGGAGTCTAGGTGATGTGTGTGTGGAGGAGTCTAGGTGATGTGTGTGTGGAGGAGTCTAGGTGATGTGTGTGTGGAGGAGTCTAGGTGATGTGTGTGTGGAGGAGTCTAGGTGATGTGTGTGTGGAGGAGTCTAGGTGATGTGTGTGTGGAGGTGTTGCACAAACTCTCCCCTGGTGGTGGTGTGTTCGGGAAAGACGGCCTGACAGAATTCACACACGTGGGACTGTAGCGTCAGCTCCGACATCATATCCTGGCCCGCAGGGCTGAGGAAATCACCGCCGCCCAGCGAGGCCCGAAATGCCAGGGGCTGTAGTAGGAGAGAGAGGCAGGCCAGGGGGAGACGTGGATGGAAAGCAAGAGTACATTTATTATTACTATTATATTTTAGCGGGTGACAGCTCTAGAATTGCATTTTATGTAGTCATAGCACTTTATAGTACACATGTATAATATATTATATAGTATAGTATTTATAGTTTACATAGATACTCCACTGTTACGTTCTTAGTTTACGCATGATTCATGATAACTACTTTTTTTATATATGTGATGTATGCCATGCTTTTGTTATTGCTTAATGTAAATCACTCTGGATTAAGAGCGTCTGCTAAATGCCTAAATTGTAAATTGTATTATTACTTTCCTCCGGACAGCAACGTATTATATTATTACTAATATCAGCCACACACTGGGGCGGCAGTGGCTCAGGGGTAGAGTGGCCGGATGGTAACCGCAATGAGCTTGTAGATCTGCTATTTTCAAAGGATCTTTAGACATTTTGGACCTTCTGCATGATAAGTACTTTTGGTATTTTAAGTAGGCTACAGTCTTTTGTACTTTTACTCAAGTTAACTGAATACCGAACTTGTGCTTGTAGTAGTATGTCGGGGAGGCTTGTTGTCGGTATCAAAACCCAGACGTGCAAAGATGAAGAGGAACAATGAGAAATTGGGGAACCTACCCTAAAGGCCTGTAGTGTTGTGTCTCTGAACCTACCCTAAAGGCCTGTAGTGTTGGGTCTCTGAACCTACCCTAAAGGCCTGTAGTGTTGTGTCTCTGAACCTACCCTAAAGGCCTGTAGTGTTGTGTCTCTGGCAGAAACACACGCTCGCCTCGCATGTTGTTGTGAGGCTGAAGAAGAAGAAGAAGAAGAAGGAGATGATGATGATGATGATGCCTTAAGTCCAGACGAATCCCTGTAGCCACCGTGTTTCACCGCCACGTCGTGTTTGGGATCATCGGCCACACCTAGACCGAGTTTCTTCATGTCTTCAGTCAGCAGGTCACATAAAGGGCCTCTGCCTGCAGTCTGCAGGTCACATAGAGGGCCTCTGCCCGTGTCATTGGCGTCATGATGATGCCGTCCTGTTGGGTTGCGTGCTGTTGCTGGTGGTGGTGGTGGTGGTGGTGGTAGGGGCCCGGGTCCTCCGTGGTGCAGGACACAACATGAGGGGCTCTGCTGTTGTTGTTGTTGGGTTCGCTGGGCAAGGATGGAGAAGGCCGTCTCTCCGCTAGGATTAGAGGCTACTAGAGGGAGGAAATGCACAGTGTTAACCCATTTTGACCTGAGATCAGATTCTAGGAATGTCTTCTACATTCTGACAGTTTGCTGAAAAAGCTATGTTTCTATGTCAGTCGTTCTTCGATTTAAAACAATAGCAGACCTACAAGCTCGTAGCGCGCCACTCAGTGGCGCACTATGAGCTTGTAGATCTGCTATTTTTCAATAGCTAAAGCATAACATAATGCTAACACCAAAATGGGTTAAAGATGGAGTGCCACGATTTCTTTCCACCCTAAAACATGATCATCAGGTATTATTATAATATAAGGAGGAAGAACTTTTTCCAAAAAGTGTACAGTATTTGTTAAAATCATGCTTTCATGTGGACACGCCCACCAGTTCATTAAGTATGCCTGGTTTGCCTGGTGGGTGGTGATGGGTGGTGATCCACCTGAACTGAAGCCGCACCCACAGCTGTAGTTGTATGATAAAGGGGGAGGGGCTGATAGTGTGATGTCACTATATTACTGTTTCTTTCATTGGCCCGTTTGACTGTTCAGCCTTCAGGAAGAAACCCTAAATACAAAGTTAATACACCATTGCACATACAAACGACTCCAGGGTGTCTAATGAAGTACTGTCACCTCATAGACACATGGAAAACTGGAAAAATACAGAAATTGTGGCCGTGCCTAAAACATGATCATCAGGTATTATACTAGGAGGAAGATTGTTTTCAAGAAAAGTGTACAGAAAGTCTTAAAATGATTTTTTTTATGTGGCCACACCCACCAGTTCATTGAGTAGGCCTACACCTGGTTTTCACCGTAGCACCTCCCACCTGAATTTAAGCATCGCCCACAGCTGTGTGTTGTGTGATAATGGGGGATGGGTTAGGGTTATGATGTGTATTAAAATGTGTATTTTCAATTGGGCCTTTTGTTTTGACTCAAAGGCGTTCAGCTTTCAGGAAGAAACAAAACAGGGTACATAACAGGAAAAAAACTATATGTACACTAAAACTGGCATAGTTTTGACCTACAATATACAAGAACACTAAAGAAACCTTAGCCTACTTAAAAGTTTTCACAAGTTTGATTGTCCACGGTCTGGACCTTAAAAGACGTAAATGACTAGTCTGTCATGAAGTGTACCTTTGTGACACTGTACTTTTATTGTCTACTGTAGTTAGTTAGTTAGTTAGTTAGTTAGTTAGTTAGTTAGTTCCTAGTGTTGTCTGTCCTGTCTGGTCTCACCAGTCTGCTTTGCAAATTTCACCTGTGTGTCTTGTTCAGTCTCAGCCAATCATGTGTTGATTGTAGTTCTGTTTCACCTGTGTCTAGTTAGTCTTTGTGTATTCAAACCTCCCTGTGTCCTTGCCATTTCATAGTCTGTGTCCTCCCCATGCATGTTCTGTCCACTGTGTCCAGTTTGATAATAAATCATCACTTCACTTGATCTGCCTGCCTGCCTGTGTGGTTGGTTGTGCACTTGGGTCCAACACTTGTCTCATATTGTGACAATGACAATCAGTGGGTAGATTGTTCCAAGTATGGAACAGTCTGTACTGCACCTTGCCTCACTGTTTACTGTTTATTGACAGTGTTTGTGTCATACCTGGCTGCTGCTGCTGCAGGGTATCTGTGAGCTGACGCAGCAGAGCGGACTGCTTCAGACAGATGGATCTCAGCCGAAGGAATTCCCGGAACAGTTCCGTGTAAGCGTCATCCATATCGAAGAAAGCTTGCAGGATAGGATCCCCCACCTGAAAAATATGTTCACAAGTATTGACTACTTTACACGTATGGGGTATTATATAACCAAGATATGCAAAAAAAAAAAAAGCTATGTGAATAACCTTGTATGTCAGAAACATCATTGGATTGCTGTATTTCACGTCAACGGCTGAGTGACAGAGTGGACTGGTGACATTTTTGTATACAGCTCACATCTTCTACACTATTTACTGTAAAATCCTTTACAGGATTTGCAGCACGCACGCACGCACGCACGCACGCACGCACGTACACACACACACACACACACACTAATAAGTAACAATTAAGTAACAATTATTTATCCATAGACATTGTCCAATTGGACTTCTTGCTGTAAATGCCTTACCCAAGTGACTTGGTGTGCAGCCAGAACAATTCAGCTGCTCCCCATTTCTCAGGCGAATGGAAAATAAATATTGCCTTTGAACATTCCACTGTCTGTCATGAACACGATGAGTACCGTACGTTGCAATGAGGTACAAAGCCTGTATATTAAGCCTCTAGAGCCAAACAAATAAGGAAGTAGCATCATGGAGCAAAACAGGGAAGTGAACGTGTTTTAAAGGGAACGTATTAGTAATGCTGAGCTGTCTGTCACACAATCTGTGACAGGAGACTAAACTTTCTAAAGGACCAAAATCATTTCCTCTACCTCTACCTCTACCAGTATTTTAAACAGACTTATAGCTTGTTACGTAGACAGCTCTAGAATTGCACTTTATGTAGTCATAGCACTTTATAGTACACATGTATAATATATTATATAGTATAGTATGTATAGTTTACATAGATACTCCACTGTTACGTTCTTAGTCTACGCATGATTCATGATAACTACTTTTTATATATGTGATGTATGCCATGCTTTTGTTATTGCTTAATGTAAGTCGCTCTGGATTAAGAGCGTCTGCTAAATGCCTAAATTGTAAATTGTAATTATTTACAAAGTATTAACTGGTTTTATAATCATTTCCTTTACCGTACCATTATTTACAAAGTATTAACTGGTTTTATAATTTATAAATTATTAGCCTAACACCCTATAAAATTAATTTGACCTACAAGCTTGTAGATCTGCTATTTTTAAATAGCTAAATTATAACAATGCTTAAAACACCAAAAGGGGTTCCCACCCAAAATCGTTTAAGGTTATTGTAGCAGTCAATTTATATTGGGGGTCGGGAGGGGGCGGGGCGGGGGTCCCGAGACGTTGCCAAAGCATTTTCGGGGGTCCCCGGCCAAAAACGTTGAGAACCCCTGCACTAGTACAGTGGTTTTCAATCTTTTTCATGTCAAGGACCCCCAAATTGACACCAATTAGTCCGTGGACCCCCATTTAAAAGGATATGCCAGGGACCCCCCATAAGAGAAGATTGTTACGGCTCTAGCAGTGATTCTCAACCCGTTTCATTTCAAGGACCCCCAGTTTGACATGCATTAGGCTACGGACCCCCATTTAATGGCATTTCTATCTCTGCATGGGACCCACAATTTATATTGTAAAATCAATGTTAATTTAACTCAGAGAGTGTACAAATGGACCCTAACGGGTCCATTTGGTTCCATTTGTACACTCTCTGAGTTACAGACCCATAATTGTCCATTTGGTTCCAAACTATCATTTAACTGGGGACCCCCTGGAACTCTCTCAGGTACCCCTGCACTACACTTTTAGGTGTCGGGAGGATTAGGGCCGCCCTTCACACACTGGGATCCATTACACACACAGCACGGTTACATAAGCAAGGGGAGATAGGGTTAAGATGTGATTATGGCCATTGGCTGGACAGCTGAGGACAGAATCACATGCGTGACCTCCTGGTATGACTGTTGACTTGGAACGCTGCGGTCCTCAAAGTGGGGCCTGCCTGCGGGGGACCCCCGGGGGGTCCTTAACCCATTCTGACCTGAGATCAGATTCTAAAAATGTCTTCTACATCCTGACAGTTTTCTGAAAAAGCTATGTTTCTATGTCAGTCGTTCTTCGATTTTTCAAAAATAGCAGATCTACAAGCTCATAGCGCGCCACTCGGTGGCGCGCTATGAGCTTGTAGGTCTGCTATTTTTCACCCCTGAACCACTGCACTAGTATATTCATGCCATGTCAGACACGTATCAGTCCTCCCAGCTGCTCTAGAGACACGTATCAGTCCTCCCGCTGCTCTAGAGACACGTATCAGTCCTCCCAGCTGCTCTAGAGACACGTATCAGTCCTCCCAGCTGCTCTAGAGACACGTATCAGTCCTCCCAGCTGCTCTAGAGACACGTATCAGTCCTCCCAGCTGCTCTAGAGACACGTATCAGTCCTCCCAGCTGCTCTAGAGACACGTATCAGTCCTCCCAGCTGCTCTAGAGACACGTATCAGTCCTCCCGCTGCTCTAGAGACACGTATCAGTCCTCCCAGCTGCTCTAGAGACACGTATCAGTCCTCCCAGCTGCTCTAGAGACACGTATCAGTCCTCCCAGCTGCTCTAGAGACACGTATCAGTCCTCCCAGCTGCTCTAGAGACACGTATCAGTCCTCCCAGCTGCTCTAGAGACACGTATCAGTCCTCCCAGCTGCTCTAGAGACACGTATCAGTCCTCCCAGCTGCTCTAGAGACACGTATCAGTCCTCCCAGCTGCTCTAGAGACACGTATCAGTCCTCCCAGCTGCTCTAGAGACACGTATCAGTCCTCCCAGCTGCTCTAGGCTACATAAGTGTACTTTGAGCCGCCGCTTGCATGGTTTCCTCCCCATGCATGTGCTCTTCCCTGGTAGCACCCTGGAGAGAATGCACGCACGCACGCACGCACGCACGCACGCACGCACGCACGCACGCACGCACGCACGCACAATGTTTACTTCCCTTTTTGCTCAGTTTTAGACAGTGACCCTTTCTGTCCTTTCATTTTGAAGGCGATAGTGATAAAAGACAGAAGTTGTTTCCTTTTTCCTGGCATGGAAACATATTGTAATATATATGAACAAACGTCAGTGGACACCATTTGTAATTTATACTTTTATATTCCAAATATATATGTCTATATTAATGCTCATATATCCATTATTATTTATTTTTTTAATGTTTTTTGTGTGTGGCTTTCGCCTTTATTTTATATTTTTTATGGAGGGACAGACAGTAGGCTGACAGGAAATGGGGAGAGAGATGGGGGGAAGACATGCAGTAAAGGCCGTCGGGATCGGGAGTCGAGCCCGTGGCACACTGCCAGACTGGATTACCAGCCAAGGTGCCTGGACCACTAAGCCATGGCCCAGGCCCATATATCCATTATTGACAAAAGATGTATTGCTGGCGATCATAGAATGTAGACCACATACTTATAATTGTTTAATCAGTCAGTCCAACCTCACCTTGCAGGATAAATCAGTCATCCCCCACAACTCATTCACGGTGAGAGACAGAAGCCCTAGTTATGGCATGCTTTTATCTGTGCTGATCTCGTTTCCTTGTGGCTGTCTGCCTAACTGATGACAGCTACTATAAGGCATGGCAAGCAGCAGCAGCACAGCTACCTGGAAATAAAGGACGGACTATAGGCTGCTATAATCGGTTGGTTGGTTGGTTTGCTGTCTGTCTGATTGAGCCTGTCAATGAGCCTTACCTGTCAATGAGCCTGTCAATGAGCCTGTCAATGAGCCTGTCAATGAGCCTTACCTGTCAATGAGCCTGTCAATGAGCATGTCAATGAGCCTGTCAATGAGCATGTCAATGAGCCTGTCAATGAGCATGTCAATGAGCCTGTCAATGAGCATGTCAATGAGCCTGTCAATGAGCCTGTCAATTATGAGCCTGTCAATGAGCCTGTCAATGAGCCTGTCAATTATGAGCATGTCAATGAGCCTGTCAATGAGCATGTCAATGAGCCTGTCAATGAGCCTGTCATGAGCCTGTCATGAGCCTGTCAATGAGCCTGTCATGAGCCTGTCATGAGCCTGTCAATGAGCCTGTCAATTATGAGCCTGTCAATTATGAGCCTGTCAATGAGCATGTCAATGAGCATGTCAATGAGCCTGTCAATGAGCCTGTCAATGAGCCTGTCAATGAGCCTGTCAATGAGCCTGCCAATGCTCCCATTGCTCCAACTAGTGAAAAGATATCCCAGGATAATGGAGAATCAAAGGGGGAACCAACTCCATGATGTAGATTCCCGTGATTTGTGCGGGAACCCATTAGGAACTTACTTATTTAACCCATTTAGGCCTGACGTCGGAAATTTAAAAAATGTTTTCTGAAATACCTCATGTTTCTGTATCAGTGGTGCTCAATATTTCATGTCAAAGACCCCCAAAAATTATATGTAACTCTCAGAGTTAAATTAGCATTGATTTTACAATATAAATCGGGGGTCCCAGAGATAGAAATGCTATTAAATAGGGGGTCCGTAGAGTAATGCATGTCAAACTGGGGGGTCCTTGAAATGAAACGGGTTGAAAATCACTGCTAGAGACATAAAAATCTTCTCTTATGGGGGTCCCTGGCTAATTAGTGTCAATTTGGGGGTCCTTGACATGAAAGAGTTTGGGAACCACTGCTCTCAAGGACCCCCCGGGGGTCCCCGCAGGCAGGCCCCACTTTGAGGACCGCAGCGTTCCAAGCCAACAGACACCGTAGGTGGTCATACCAGGAGGTCACGCATGTGATTCTGTCCTCAGCTGTCCAGCCAATGGCCATAATCACATCTTAACCCTATCTCCCCTTGCTTATGTAACCGCGCTGCTGTGTGTAATGGATCCCAGTGTGTGAAGGGCAGCCCTAATCCTCCCGACACCTCAAAGTGTTGAAAGATCCCCATCTTTGTCACTGTGCTCTTCTTTCTTCGCGTCGCGCAAGCATTTGAGTGCTAATTCCTGCATAATACCTGCTGGAGGCCCGGCCAGGCCAGGCGGCCACATGACTGTATCATGTTCCCCCCGGATCGGATGCATGACACACGAGTGATGTGCTGCCTGAAAAGCTTAATTTATACTCCTATAATAATGTAATACGGCAGTGTTGCCTGCCAAGCAGAACTGATATGTTGGATATCAGTGATGGTGGAAAAGGTTATTCACCTTCTTTTTTTTTTACTTTACGTATCAATACTGCAATGTAGGCATGTAACAATTTATCGTGAATTGATTCAAACTATAGAGTGGTGCCCGGGGGGCCACTGGGCCCCTGTCCAGGGCCAGTGCCCGTGGGAGCCTGGGCAGGGCCCCTGTCCAGGGCCAGTGCCCGTGGGAGCCTGGGCAGGGCCCCTGTCCAGAGCCTGGGCAGGGGCCCTGTCCAGAGCCTGGGCAGGGCCCAAAATGGAGAAGAAAATCCAGGATCTTTATTAGAGAATAGATTAAAAAATAATTTAAAAAAAAAAGTTTCAGTCATTTGTTACTGTATTGCGTGAAAAATCGTATCGTGAACCTAATATCGTGAATCTTTTTTGAAAAACATTTGAAATGAGAAATACAAAATGCAGTAACCGGAAATGTATTCTATCAACAGTAACATTTCCTTGTTTTCCGAGACAACCATGTCCACTCTAACCTGACTCCGCCATCTGACTGCCGAGTGTGACCGTGGACCAGGCCCCTTCATGGAGCCCATCAGAAGTGTGACCGTGGACCAGGCCCCTTCATGGAGCCCATCAGAAGTGTGACCGTGGACCAGGCCCCTTCATGGAGCCCATCAGAAGTGTGACCGTGGACCAGGCCCCTTCATGGAGCCCATCAGAAGTGTGACCGTGGACCAGGCCCCTTCATGGAGCCCATCAGAAGTGTGACCGTGGACCAGGCCCCTTCATGGAGCCCATCAGAAGTGTGACCGTGGACCAGGCCCCTTCATGGAGCCCATCAGAAGTGTGACCGTGGACCAGGCCCCTTCATGGAGCCCATCAGAAGTGTGACCGTGGACCAGGCCCCTTCATGGAGCCCATCAGAAGTGTGACCGTGGACCAGGCCCCTTCATGGAGCCCATCAGAAGTGTGACCGTGGACCAGGCCCCTTCATGGAGCCCATCAGAAGTGTGACCGTGGACCAGGCCCCTTCATGGAGCCCATCAGAAGTGTGACCGTGGACCAGGCCCCTTCATGGAGCCCATCAGAAGTGTGACCGTGGACCAGGCCCCTTCATGGAGCCCATCAGAAGTGTGACCGTGGACCAGGCCCCTTCATGGAGCCCATCAGAAGTGTGACCGTGAACCAGGCCCCTTCATGGAGCCCATCAGAGACCCCTATGAGATGCTTAGTAGTATAAGATATATGCCTATGAGATGCTTAGTAGTATAAGATATCTGTCTATATTATATATATTCTTCAGTGCCTCTAGACACCGCACTTTATAGGGAGACATGACTTCGTGGATGATGTCATGTTGTCCACCGTTTCCGTGACAACAGTCCCCCCGTGGATCCATGCGACGCTGTGGATTCACTTCTTAGATCTGTCACGGTAACGGGGATCCGGATTCTTCTCGATTACTTCCCTGACGATGGTTGCTTCGGTAGGCAATTTGGGGAGCTTGATCAAACGCGCTACGGGTCGTGTGTAGGTACGACCATCTACCTGTACCACCGCCGCTCGAATCCGATCATCTCTCCCTGTCATTACTTCTTTCACTTTCCCGATTGACCAGAATGCTCTGGGGAGTTGTGGGTCTACCACAACGACGGGCGTGCCTACAGTAATATTCTCCTCTTCTTTAGTCCATTTTGAACGTATCTGCAGAGACGGGAGAAAGTTCCGTACATATCTTTTCCAAAACTGATCGGCTAAGACTTGTGAATATCGCCATCTCCTGCGACTAAGCAGTTCGGTCTCCGAGTAAATGGCTTGTGGTGATGAAGGATTCGGTCGTCCTATCAGAAGGTGGTTAGGGGTTATTGGATCTGGATCACCTACATTCGTGGAGACGTAGCCGAGGGGTCTAGAGTTTAAAATAGCTTCTATCTCTATCAGGACCGTAGCGAGTACTTCTTCTGATATCACTTGTGTTCCTAAGATCACTCGCAGGATAGTCTTCACCGATCGCACCTCTCTTTCCCAAGCTCCTCCGAAGTGTGGAGAGACAGGTGGATTAAATACGAAGCCTATTTGCATAGGAGCCATTCTCGCTTGAAGCTCTGGTTTCATATGTTCGAAGGCTTCACGCAGTTCTCTATTTCCTCCAATGAAATTTGTGCCCCTATCACATCGGAGTTCGAAAGGCTTTCCTCTGCGTCCTATGAATCGACGTAACGACATTAGGAATGAATCTGCGCTCATGTCCGTGAGGAGTTCCATGTGAATCGCTCGAGTTGTGAGACACTTGAATATTATGCCCCAACGCTTCTCCGTCCTCCTACCAATTTTCACAGTCATCGGTCCGAACTCCGAAGCAGTCCATTCCTGCTGAGTAGAATGTTGAGTCCATCAGTCTTAGACTGGACTCTGGTAGATCGGCCATTCGTGGTATTTTGGGTTGTCCTTTCCATCTCTGACATTCGAAGCAGCTCGTCTGATGTTTCTTTACGGCTTCTCTCCCTCGCAGTATCCAATATTTCCTTCGCAATTCTGCGAAGACTCGTTCTGCACCTGGGTGTGCAAGTTTCTTATCGTGTTCAGCGATGATGAGTTTAGTATACGGGTGAGAAGGGGATAGTAGGACGGGGTGGGTCGCTTCATAATCTAGGTCATGGCATCTGCGGAGTCTGCCTCCTACTCGGAGGAGTTCGGAGTGGTATTCTGGCGCTAGCATTCGTATCTTACTGGATCTGGGTAGTTCTATTCCGGCTTGGGCACATTCAAGTTCGTCTGGAAAGGAGTCCCGTTGGATCTGTTTTAAGATAATCACTTCGGCATTTCGAAAATCGTTAGCACTCAGTGGTGGAAGGGGATCTGCCGTCCCCCCCTGCACCGAAAGTGCAGTAGCATGAAGGAGTTCCTCGTATGATTCGTAGGTTGGCCCCTCCGTTATTAGGCTACATAATGTTGACTTCTTTATTTCTTGTGCGTCGGCTTCCTCCGAGGGGTGTATGGGAGGTTGTTTGGGCCATCGGTTGTCACCTTCGGCAAGGAAAGGGGGTCCTTGGCTCCAGCGGTCTTTGCTCGCGATTTGTTGCAACGTCTTTCCTCTGGTAATGTCGTCGGCTGGGTTACTTCCTGTATCGACGTAGCGCCATTCTGCGTTCTCCGTGAGTGTCTGTATCTCGGTTACACGAAGACCCACGAAGACTTTGTATTTGTACGATTCTGACTGTATCCAGTATAGGACTGTAGTTGAATCTGTCCAGAGTGTTTGTGACTTGACGTCGATCGTGAGTTCTCTCTTGAGCACCCCGGCCAGTTGAGCTCCGGCCACTGCGGCGCACAGTTCTAATCTAGGTATTGAGAGTTGCTTCTTAGGGGCGATTCTCGATCTCGCGGCCAGGAAAGAGACGTGGACATCGCCCCTATAGTCGGTTGTGCGTAAATACGCCACTGCACCGTACGCTTGTTCTGATGCATCACAGAATACGTGTACGGTATGTTCTCTGGGGGGCCGTCCCCCCGTATAGCCAGTGTAGCATCTGGGTAACGTTATTTGTGTAAGGTGGGGCAATTCGCCTTCCCATTCGCTCCATGCTTTCAGGAGTGTTGCTGGTAGGTTCGGGTCGTCCCACAGCCTGTCTGGTTTATTCTCTTAAGGCTTTCGTTGGACCCAGTAGCGTCCATCCTAGGGGAGTATGGACGCCCCATGGGGCCCCTGGTGGCCCGGTTCTGAACGGTTCTATAGGTGAAATTAATTCATGATGGTCTGCGCCTATGAGGGCTTGAATCTTGGCATTTTTGATCTCTTCAAGATTCAGGTCTCGAAGGTGTGGGTACTTTTCTTGGCACCGTTTTATGTCGTATGATAGGGGGTCGAATTCCAACGCGCGTTCGATGGTTGTGAAAGCGTTCTGAATGTGGAATGTTTCGCCTGGTTGGGATGCTGCTGTTATGTAGAATGAGACTGAGGATCCTTGTATCATGCGTACTCCACGTTCTACGGTCTTGAGCTTTAGTGTTTCGTGAGGCCCTTGAAGTTGTAAGTGTTGTGAAGCTTCGGATAGGATGAAAGAGCGTTGTGCTCCGTCATCTAGGAGGGCGTAGGTCTCAAGTTTGTAAGGGCCGTTGCTGAGGAAGACACGTACTATCTTTAATAGCGTGTTACCGCCTACAGGCCTGGTGAGGTTCGTGATGGATGTTGTTATCGTCTTTGCGGCTAGTGGTGATTGTCGTCCGTCTGGGTTGATTTCATGAAAAATAGTGAGGTGATCTCCGCCACAGCAGAGACAGCGGATCGAATCTGGGAGGTCGGGGGAGAGTAGGTTGCACGTGTCTGCGGCATGACCTTTGCCGCATCTGCGGCACCGATTGCCTCCTTCTATCCATTTGACTTTCTCGTCTCTGGATGTCTTTTGGAGGGTTGGGCACCTATTTGTGTAATGGCTTCTGGAGTCGCAGAATGAACAATGCTTCTGTATGTTCTTTACGGGTCCTTGGCTCTCGGTGTCGTATGTGGTGTAGTTGGGTGGACCTTCATCTGAGGCTTGGACGAAGCTGTTGATGGTGGCTATTGGGCCGTTTTGTCCGTTGCGATCGTTGTAGCGATCGTTGTAAGTAGGGTTTTGTCTGCGGTTTCGGTCGCCTCTGTTGTCGAACCGTTGGGTGTTCCTGTTGTTGTAGTAGTTGTTCTGAGGGTAACGGTTCTGAGTGCCTCTTCTGTCGTTTGATGACTGGTAGTTCCTTTCTGGTGACCGGTTTTGACGGTTAGGGGGCGGTTGCTCGTTGGGTTGATGTCCTCGATTCGGGGAGTTACTGTTGTTTGGGTGTGGGGGTTCACGTGAGTCTTGCTCATGGTGTTTCCATTTGATGGCTTCGTATTCTATGAATTCTACTAAATCTTTGAAGGTGAGTGTTTGCTTACTTTTCTCTTTTTCAGCCTTGTGGATCGACCAGTTGTCTCGTGGTTGTCGTGGTAGTTTGTTAATGACCATTTTTGCGAGGGGCACATATGAGAAGTGGGTTTCTTGTAATGTTTCTAGCCACTGAACCACTGAACCACTGAACTCCAACGGCAGGACCACTGAACTCCAACGAAACGCTGAACTAGCTATCCTAAAACGGATCCGACAGGACTGTCCCCCAAGCTGGAGAATTACCCAGATCTAGCAAGCTAGATCTATATTGAGATAATTACCTAGCTCTAGCAAGCTACGAATGCTAAAACCAGAACACCACTCGGAATTTTCCGGAGTAGGAGGCAGACTCCGCAGATGCCGTGATTTAGATTATGAAATGATCCACCCCATCCTACTATCCCCCTCTCAAACTCAGAGAAGAGAAGAGAGGAAGTGAAGAAACATCAAAACAAGCTGCTTTGAACGTCAATACACCGATGAGTCCACGCTACCATGCTTAGGTAGTGGGCCATAAACTTAATGTGGCGTCTCCGCAGTCCCCTACAGCAAGTGACACCTCAGACCAGACTAGCAGGTCCTCAACCCAGGAATCAGGAATCAGGCAAAAGGAAGAACGTAAATTCCGTAAAGTCCGTTACCGTGGATTGAATTAGTGAATCCCGTTTCACGGATCCACGGGGGGACTGTTGCCACGGAAACGGTTGACAGCGTGATGTCAGGCCATGACGTCACGTCACTCTATATAGTATGGCGAGCAGAGCAGTAGAGCAGAATTAGTATATCATTAAGACTATAATAAAGGAGGTATCTAGAGATAGACTTTAGACTCAAATGTGACCAACCCCGTTCCCTCCCCAGTTCCTAGGAAGACATACAGATCCCTAGGCCATAAGGCCTCCCTGAACGCCAACCCTTATAGACTCCCCTGACCGTCCCCTATACGTACAGGAGATCTCGATTACATGGTCCTTCTCACGCGGAACGCGAAGCCAAACCCCGACACCAACTGATCGGAAGATTTGACTGCCGCCACCAGAGACCGAGAAACCTAAGGCGGACAAAGTCCGATATTACAGTCCTTTAAAATTCATTGAAACACCAAGTTGCATTAGCTGATCCCGAAGAAGCGAGCCCAAGTGAGTGCTACCCAAAGACTTCCTTCGGACAAATAGCTAGCCACATGTCTACTCCAACAGACCCCAAGATAGAAGCGAAGCTCAAAGCCCAAGAGGCCGAATTAAACGCAAGGCAAAAAACATTTGCACACAACCCGAACACCGACGACGACGGCTGTGAGGACTCCAAACCGTCGCCAGACCCAAAGACAAATACCATAGATCTTCTGGAGAGGCTGAAGACGATTATCCATGAGAACAAAGTACTAAGAGGCAGACTTACAAGCCTCGAAAACGTAGTAGCCATACTCCTCGAGAACGCGGCCTTGAAAGGAAGAGCTCTACAGCTCGAGACAGAGAACATACAACTCACAAGGGTGATACACTCCCCCAACTACACCGAGGACGAAGACGAAGGATCCAGGCCCCCACGTGCGAGCACTCCTCGACCAATCAACTACACCTCCACCACCACCAACATCGGCCCGCAGGAGCTATCCGTAAACCAATCAACCCTCCTGAATTGCTTCAACAATAGCCTAGCCGAGCTAACCCGCTCCAACAATAATATCCTGGCCGAAATAGCCCGCCCCAATCGCGCCATCACAATCCAACCATTCGATGACGACCACCTGAAGTTCCCGAGATTCCTACGAAGCTTCCTGAATCATTTCGGCGAACAGACTTCAATGACGGATGTAGACCGCATAGACTACCTTGAACAATATACCGTTGGCGCAGCTCGCAGACTCATCAAGCGCTCCCTTTCCATCCCCGATGCAACAGAAGCATACGCCGCCGCCATGAAGAAACTTCGAGACCACTACGATGACCCTAATACCATTGTTGGGATCCTCTGGCAGAAGGCATCCAATTGGCCACGAGTACATACAGCCACAGAATGTGACCAGCTCGGCGAATTCCTCACCAGCTTTCACAACAGACTGAAAGCCATAAACGCGACCTACTCCGCAGACATACTCCTCACAAAAGCCCTCACAAAAGTTATTATCAACAAACTACCACAGAAGTTACGGGACGAATGGTCTAACCACAAGGCAGACATGGAAGTGGAGAGGAAACCGCTCACTTTCGAAGACTTAGTAGAATTTACAAATCACGAAGCCAGACGATGGAAATACCGCGAAGAAGATTCATGGGATCCAAGCGTCAGCCCCTCCCCTGAACAAGGACGCCATCTCAATGACCACAGGACACCCTGCCGCCCTCCAAGACGGGACCACTACCCCACCCAAATCAGGACTAACAATTATGGTAACAAGAAAGCCCAACAGCTCGAGGGGGGGAGGGCCCATAGGTGGAGCCCCAGAAAAGAAAATCAGCCCAGAACGACGACGATCAATCGTTTCACCCAAACCTTCGTGAAGAAGACCCTCGTCGAACGACCCTTGACTGCAACATCTGCAGCGAAGACAATCGACTTCACCCCGAAGAATATTGCTATCCAGCGCTCGTCTCATCACATCCCTACTGCCAAGCTACAGCAGACCCCAAAGGATGATCTGGAACGGATGAACGTCCGATCGAAGACACCGGGATACCCCAGAAATACCAAGAGTGCTCAGGGATGGAATCTCATTACAGAGACTAAAGGCTCTAAGACAGTATTACCAAGTCAGGATGGAAAGAGTCCTGAACTCAATACACCTGTGTCCAAGACGCCCACAAATAAGACAGAGAGGCTTACGTCTACCAAAAAGGTAGCTCCTACAGATAAGGCTAAGAGCCCCGACCCCCTAATACCATTAATACCATTAAGTGAAGTAAGGCGAACCCCAATTATTACAGAATCATCACAAACCGTGCCCTGCGCACAAGCGCATGGACAGCCCAAACCTGGCCATGTGATCGCATCCGATGAGCTGCCAAAGTCAGGTGATAATCACCAAGAAGACAAAAGAAGCGATCCGTTAGTTGCTCGTGACGTCCAAGGTCCTGACAATCCTGACCTTAATGACAAATCCCCTGAAACTACCCCATTGTCCATTGAGATGCAAGGGCGGACGGATCCCACTACAACGAAGCTGAATGATAATCCATGCTTGGTGCAGTCCACACCACCAGTCCCTTATTCAGGACCCACATTCATAGCTACAACTACAGCTGTGCAGAGCCTGCTCCCACTTCAACAGTCCTCAATAGACACTCAGGGCATGTCTACCATAGCCCAAATAAGCCCAGCCGAAGGAGCTGATGCACAGGAGTTGCAGACGTCAACGTTCCGCAGGCCCAAATCGCCTGCATCAGGAACTGCATTAGCCATGCAGGGGGGGACGATACCCATGCAAGGAGCAGCGAGAGGACCACCCCCACTAAACGACAATGTACCCCAGATCCAAATGATCATCACTCTAAGTTTCATCGTCCTACTATCATCGCCTGCTGCCACTATCTGCTACAGCAGCCCAATCGCCATGGTCAGCCTCAGACTCACGCTCGATGCCAAATAATCCATCAAACATGGTAAGCCCAAAGCCCAATTAATTCACATCGGCCGACATCCGTAAGTCTACAACTTACAAGGCACAACCAAACGCGGGCAGCACTCCTGAAAGAAACAAACGGGGGGGCAAACCCCCCTACCCAAGGCAAGTGACGTTACTCTGATGTTACGCAGGTTATACGAATAGACGCCCCTCCTAGAGAGCATACTGTGTACATATTCCGCAATGCTTTGGAACAGGTGCACGGAACAGTAGCATATCTACGCACAGAAGATTGTGAAAGTAACTTCCACGCTTCCTTCCTAGCCGCGAGATCAAGGATCGCCCCCTGATAAACAACCCTCAACACTATGACTAGAATCGTGTGCAGCCATGGCTGGAGCTCAGTTGCTCAAGAAAGAACTCGCGACCGATGTCAAAGTACAAACACTCTGAATAGACATTGTATAAAATCGTCGCTGTGCAAGCATAAAGCAATCGTGGGAACCAGGGTCGCAGAGATGCAGATGCTCACAGAAAATGCAGAATGTCATTACGTTGACCGCAAGCGACGATCGCTGGAGCCAAGGATCCCGTCTCCTCACTAAGACTAGCGGTGGCCAAAGCAGCCTCCCATAAGTCCTGCATAAGATAGGGAAGATAAAGAAACCAACATTATACAGCCCAATGATGGAAGGGCCTATATCGCCTCCATCACCAAAACACGAGTCATACAACAAGCTCCTTCAGTCTACTGCACTATAGCCGTGCAGGGGGGGACGGCAGGACCACTGAACTCCAACGGCAGGACCACTGAACTCCAACGAAACGCTGAACTAGCTATCCTAAAACGGATCCGACAGGACTGTCCCCCAAGCTGGAGAATTACCCAGATCTAGCAAGCTAGATCTATATCGAGATAATTACCTAGCTCTAGCAAGCTACGAATGCTAAAACCAGAACACCACTCGGAATTTTCCGGAGTAGGAGGCAGACTCCGCAGATGCCGTGATTTAGATTATGAAATGATCCACCCCATCCTACTATCCCCCTCTCAAACTCAGAGAAGAGAAGAGAGGAAGTGAAGAAACATCAAAACAAGCTGCTTTGAACGTCAATACACCGATGAGTCCACGCTACCATGCTTAGGTAGTGGGCCATAAACTTAATGTGGCGTCTCCGCAGTCCCCTACAGCAAGTGACACCTCAGACCAGACTAGCAGGTCCTCAACCCAGGAATCAGGAATCAGGCAAAAGGAAGAACGTAAATTCCGTAAAGTCCGTTACCGTGGATTGAATTAGTGAATCCCGTTTCACGGATCCACGGGGGGACTGTTGCCACGGAAACGGTTGACAGCGTGATGTCAGGCCATGACGTCACGTCACTCTATATAGTATGGCGAGCAGAGCAGTAGAGCAGAATTAGTATATCATTAAGACTATAATAAAGGAGGTATCTAGAGATAGACTTTAGACTCAAATGTGACCAACCCCGTTCCCTCCCCAGTTCCTAGGAAGACATACAGATCCCTAGGCCATAAGGCCTCCCTGAACGCCAACCCTTATAGACTCCCCTGACCGTCCCCTATACGTACAGGAGATCTCGATTACAGTGACCGTGGACCAGGCCCCTTCATGGAGCCCATCAGAAGTGTGACCGTGGACCAGGCCCCTTCATGGAGCCCATCAGAAGTGTGACCGTGGACCAGGCCCCTTCATGGAGCCCATCAGAAGTGTGACCGTGGACCAGGCCCCTTCATGGAGCCCATCAGAAGTGTGACCGTGGACCAGGCCCCTTCATGGAGCCCATCAGAAGTGTGACCGTGGACCAGGCCCCTTCATGGAGCCCATCAGAAGTGTGACCGTGGACCAGGCCCCTTCATGGAGCCCATCAGAAGTGTGACCGTGGACCAGGCCCCTTCATGGAGCCCATCAGAAGTGTGACCGTGGACCAGGCCCCTTCATGGAGCCCATCAGAAGTGTGACCGTGGACCAGGCCCCTTCATGGAGCCCATCAGAAGTGTGACCGTGGACCAGGCCCCTTCATGGAGCCCATCAGAAGTGTGACCGTGGACCAGGCCCCTTCATGGAGCCCATCAGAAGTGTGACCGTGGACCAGGCCCCTTCATGGAGCCCATCAGAAGTGTGACCGTGGACCAGGCCCCTTCATGGAGCCCATCAGAAGTGTGACCGTGGACCAGGCCCCTTCATGGAGCCCATCAGAAGTGTGACCGTGGACCAGGCCCCTTCATGGAGCCCATCAGAAGTGTGACCGTGGACCAGGCCCCTTCATGGAGCCCATCAGAAGTGTGACCGTGGACCAGGCCCCTTCATGGAGCCCATCAGAAGTGTGACCGTGGACCAGGCCCCTTCATGGAGCCCATCAGAAGTGTGACCGTGGACCAGGCCCCTTCATGGAGCCCATCAGAAGTGTGACCGTGGACCAGGCCCCTTCATGGAGCCCATCAGAAGTGTGACCGTGGACCAGGCCCCTTCATGGAGCCCATCAGAAGTGTGACCGTGGACCAGGCCCCTTCATGGAGCCCATCAGAAGTGTGACCGTGGACCAGGCCCCTTCATGGAGCCCATCAGAAGTGTGACCGTGGACCAGGCCTCTTCATGGAGCCCATCAGAAGTGTGACCGTGGACCAGGCCTCTTCATGGAGCCCATCAGAAGTGTGACCGTGGACCAGGCCCCTTCATGGAGCCCATCAGAAGTGTGACCGTGGACCAGGCCTCTTCATGGAGCCCATCAGAAGTGTGACCGTGGACCAGGCCTCTTCATGGAGCCCATCAGAAGTGTGACCGTGGACCAGGCCCCTTCATGGAGCCCATCAGAAGTGTGACCGTGGACCAGGCCCCTTCATGGAGCCCATCAGAAGTGTGACCGTGGACCAGGCCCCTTCATGGAGCCCATCAGAAGTGTGACCGTGGACCAGGCCCCTTCATGGAGCCCATCAGAAGTGTGACCGTGGACCCGGCCTCACAGAGCACGCCCTGGACCAGACGTGGACCAGGCCCCTCCACAGAGCCCACCCCGTCTATCTCTCTTCTATTCTTTCTTCCTATTCCCCCTCTACCAACCCCCCCCCCCCCCTCCCCCGACACGGTCGAGGCAGATGGCCGCCCACCCTAGAGTCGGGTTCTGCCTGACGTTTCTTCCTAAAGGGGAGTTTTTCGTTACCATCGTCGCAATATTGCTTGCTCTGGGTGGATCTTTGTTGGTTGTAAAGTGTCTTGAGACAACTTGTTGTGATTTGACACTTTAATAAAATTGAATTGAATTGAATTGAATTGAATTGAATTGAATTGAATTGAATTGAATTGAATTGAATTGAATTGAATTGAATTCTGGCGGAGTCAGGTTATGGCGAAACACTTATGCAATACTTTCATTACCGTAAGCAAAGAAATACTTTGTTTTGTTAACCTTTGGGTCAATTTATTCATTCATATTTATTACGTAGCCGCGAAGTGGGATAATTGTCACCAAGCCAGTCATTGTTGAGAAATAACTCAACAATGACCAGCTGGGTGACAATTAGCCTCTCCCTCATATAAAGCATTTTATAATCGCTTATATAAGGTCAAGAATCATAATACTTCATAATTGCTGGTCCCTCGATTATAATTCCCATAGCTGGAATACATTATGATAATTTCATAATGCATTATAATCACTGTTAATTAATGACCGCATTGCAGCAGGATTATAAGTCACATTGGTGCTCATTGGGTGATCTAAGTAAAGTTAAGCCCAAGGCACTCAGGTTACGTCAGGGAGAAAGCCTTTTTTGGAGCATGGCTGTATGAATTACAATTTAAAAAATACCAACATGTTTCCAATGTTTGAAAAAGTACTCACATTTTTTACTTAAGTAAAGTAAAAGTATCTTACAAGTAAAAGTCTGTAATTCAAAATGTACTTGAGTAAAAGTAAAAAAGTATTGGCTTCAAAATGTACTTATTACTCAATATGCAGAATGTAACGTTTCACACGTCTTAACATGTATACAAATCATTTGAAAGTGGTGATCTACAAGCTCATATTGACTGTTTTCAAATGGACGAAATGTATATAGGGCTTATAGGGTTAATGTATGTTCTGTAATAATATCAAAATCTACATAGTAACTAGCAACTCAAGTTTTCAACTAAATGTAGTGGAGTAAAAGTACAATATCTGGATCCCAGATGTATAGTGGAGTAGAAGTAAAAGTATTGGAAATTGGAAATACTCACGTAAAGTACAAATAACCACAAAGTTATACTTACGTACAGTAAGTACGTAAATGTTTCTAAGTAAATGTTCTTAGAAACCTCCCACCACTGCATGTGGTCCCATGACCTTTGACCTCTCCAGCACCGATCTGTACAGTCCCCGCTAGTGAAGTTAACATGCGTCTCTGGGCTTGTAGATCTGCTCATTTCAAAGGTTTGACACATTTTGAAGGGACAAAATAAGAGAGTATATATACTTTTGATGCCAATACTTTTGTACTTTTACTCAAGCAACATTTTTCAAAAACTACTTCCTGGCCTTGACAGCCCATATACATCCAAACAGAAAAGTCCGATCTGATTGCATTAAACGACGTTAAACTCACTTTGCCACTCGATTTGCCCCTCTATACTTTTGATACATTTTCATACTATTACTGGTAACAATTACAAGAGTATATATTTTTGTGGTATTGCTATACTTCTACTTAATGTATAAGAGTACAAGCTCTCCCACCATTGACCTGACTGTTGATTTATGCTAGCTTTATTAATATATCTGGGCTATCCTATGTCCCAAATGCAGCTAGGGTACTGGGGGGGTGTTCTCTGTCTTGGAAGTTAGAGCATGTGTTTCGTCTGACCTTGAGCCTCCCCCCACCGCCCCCTGCACCCTCCCCACCCCCCCTCCGCACCGCCCACCCCCCCCTCCGCACCCCCATACCCAGCGACATCCTTTAGCACCTAATCCCCCATGTTGAGTTGCGTGCGTGTGTGTGTGTGTGTGTGTGTGTGTGTGTGTGTGTGTGTGTGTGTGTGTGTGTGTGTGTGTGTGTGTGTGTGTGTGTGTGTGTGTGTGTGTGTGTGTGTGTGTGTGTGTGTGTGTGTGTGTGTGTGTGTGTGTGTGTGTGTGTGTGTGTGTGTGTGTGTGTGAGTACAGGAGCTGTGAATAACTGCCAGCCAGCCCAGGGTCTGTCATCTGCCAGTGCAACACTAGCTGGGTGCTGCCTGTCACTCTTGTTTCATAATCGTAACGTTCTCAAATTCTCCTCGTGAGCAGGGAGAATAGAGAGAGAGAGAGAGAGAGAGTGTGTGTGTGTGTGTGTGTGTGTGCGTGCGTGCGTGCGTGCGTGCGTGCGTGCGTGCGTGCGTGCGTGCGTGCGTGCGTGCGTGCGTGCGTGCGTGCGTGCGTGCGTGCGTGCGAGCGTGCGAGCGTGAGTGCGTGCGTGCGTGCGTGCGTGCGTGCGTGCGTGCGTGCCTGTCTGTCTGTCTGTCTGTCTGTCTGTCTGTCTGTCTGTCTGTCTGTCAGGCCCGGATTGGACAGTCTGGCAATTCTGGCAAATGCCAGAAGGGCTGGGCAGTCATATGGGGACGGGGCTGAGCCAAAACAAAAAGTTAAAATACATACATAGCAGCGTCTTTGGGTCGGTAAAGACCACAAATGCCAGGGCTGATTTCTTGTGCCAGTCGGTGCCTGTTCTGTGTCTGTGAGTGTGGAATAATGTGGAACCGTTTGGCACTATGACCAATATCCAGTGACACTGATATCTTCATTTATTTACACAAATGCTGCTAAAGCACCTTTTATTACTCCAGGGGTCTTTAGTTTTTAAGCACACAAGCATGTTAAACCTTCGACGGGGGGTACGTCTGAATCAAAATGTTGGGCCCAGAGACCACCAGCCTCACATACAGTTGGAGGCCATCGATATTGTCCTTTTATTTTTGCTGAGGTTTGCGTGATCTGCGCAAAAGGACAGTTAACCCATTTTGGGCGGGAACCCCTTTTGGTGTTTTAAACATTATGTTATAATTTAGCTATTGAAAAATAGCAGATCTACAAGCTCATAGCGCGCCACCGAGTGGCGCGCTACGAGCTTGTAGGTCTGCTATTTTTGAAAAATCGTGAAAATATTTATTTCAGAAAACAGAGGATTTTTTTACATTTTGAGGTCAGGCCTAAATGGGTCAAATGATAAGGGACAATATCGGTGGCACCCAACTGTACTGCCGTGATACAGATTGTCAACACCGATCTCAGTACAAAAGCCGACCAGTTTAAATGTACAACTCAATAAAAAAGATCAAAGCGGACACTGACTCTTGATTGATTGATTGATTGATTGATTGATTGATTGATTGACAATGACTCTGCCGTCACAATGTGAGCTGCAAATCACCCCATGCATTCATCTGATAAAACTTTGGCTGTATATGAAAGAGAGCGTACAAGTGCCAACTACTCTGCTCTACAGAACAGACAAACTGTAATCTTCACTTTAACATGCTTTGTTTGACAAAAAAAGAAAAATGCAATAAATATATTGT
Source organism: Electrona antarctica (assembly GCF_951216825.1). Classification (NCBI taxonomy): domain Eukaryota; kingdom Metazoa; phylum Chordata; class Actinopteri; order Myctophiformes; family Myctophidae; genus Electrona; species Electrona antarctica. The sequence goes on from NC_136790.1 coordinate 52,502,539, forward strand.
AAATAAAAAAAATTAAGTCCTTACAGATCACTCAGAATTAAATGAGCACTCAAGTATGTATGGTGTAACTAGACATTGCTCTTGTGTACTGAGTGGCTAAACTTGTTCTAGGTTTTAAAAAATGGTTTATTTCCTGATGCCAGTGAAGCCTGCTAAACAAAACCATTTAAATTAAGCATTATGTTCTCAGGGAGGCCACTGAATGCTAAAGCATGAGCCTATAAACAAATTATACTAGAAAATAATAATACCACTTTGTACATCCAGGTCCGGGTCTTTTAAGTAAGCACAATTTATAGCCTACCAACTCTGTCACATGTAAATGTCCTGTATTCAAAATGTTACCTGGAAAAAGAGTACCAGTGTGTATGTAAGTGATGTATCTTGCATAGTAATTGTGGAGTTTAAAAATAAAAGAGTATACATTTGCCTTTGAAAAAAAAAAATGAAAAAAAACATGCTTTGTTTGCTGTGTGTACGCCCGAGTCATACATGCTCCCTCGAATGACGGTGTAAATAGCAGTAAATAGCCGATCTACAAGCTGCTCACCCAACAACGCCATGCGCCTTGTGATCGCCTATTTTCGGCTGCGAGACACTGCCGTATGATAACACAGCACACAGGCAGGCTTACCATTCACTTAGGAATGTAATCCTCATGGGCACTAAGAGCTTGAGAAAGTGATATGCGTCCCGGCTGGTCAGTTATCGCAGGGATGGCATGGCCATTGAAGATCTGCCAAGCAGTGCCAACTCATTTATCACAAGACTCTCCTTAGTGAGAGAGCTGGCCAGATCCAATTACAGAGGTTTCCATGGGCTCAACAATGGGGCTCGCTAAAAATACATTCTCAAAGGGGTTGTCCGACCGAACAAGCACGTCGTGCTGTAAATGATATGCAGCCATATATACGGACGCTGGGTTCACTCTGGCAGATACAAAAGCTTTAACACAGCATAATGTGTAGCTCGGTGTGTCTTTTGTAAGTTGAAACCAGCTCCACTTATTTGTAGCTTTTTTAACGGTTGTAGCTTTTGTAGCAGCTCCAAACGTTGGATGTATCGTCGGGTTTTTATATTGGTGTGTCCATTGAAGACAAAATGGTGGCCTGTGTTTTTGTAACTGCCAGTGTGAACGCAGCATGAATGATAGATACTGTTTTTTTTTAAATATGTTTTTATCCCACGATTTTGTAACCCATTTTTCACCCCTGTGTCAATTATCTAATGTGATCCTGGGCTCTACACACCCTCCACCAACCTAGTCCCCATATATGGGGGACATGGGGAGAGCAACGGACTTGAACTCATGCTTCCTTCATGCCTGAGTGTCCAAGTTGCTCATTTACACCTGAGGGGGGAGTTTCCCTGGTTGGACGTAGCGCGTGGAAGGAACACGTTATTCCAACCAGTTCCAACCTTTCCCCTCCATCAGGCGCCCCCCCCCCCCCCCCCGGCTGGCCAGGGGGAGGCAGTTTAGAGACCAGGATTACTGCATGTTTTTTGTGAGGGTATACCTACCCTAGGGGACACGGGGAGAACATGTGAGGGTACCTACCCTAGGGGACACGGGGACAACATGTGAGGGTACCTACCCTAGGGGACACGGGGAGAACATGTGAGGCTACCTACCCTAGGGGACACGGGGAGAACATGTGAGGGTACCTACCCTATAGGGACACGGGGAGAACATGTGAGGGTACCTACCCTAGGGGACACGGGGAGAACATGTGAGGGTACCTACCCTGGGGACACGGGGAGAACATGTGAGGGTACCTACCCTGGGGGACACGGGGAGAACATGTGAGGGTACCTACCCTAGGGGACACGGGGAGAACATGTGAGGGTACCTACCCTAGGGGACACGGGGAGAACATGTGAGGGTACCTACCCTAGGGGACACGGGGAGAACATGTGAGGGTACCTACCCTAGGGGACACGGGGAGAACATGTGAGGGTACCTACCCTGGGGACACGGGGAGAACATGCAAACTCCACACAGAAAGGCCCTTTCGCCAACCTCAGGTATGGGCGCTGATGACGCGGAGGAGGAAACACGCGGATACGGTTTTAGTCTCGGATGTGCATGTATATGTTACTCTCCGACGGACGTCCACCGAGGTACCAATCAAAATATTATGTTGAAAACTACTGGTTGGATTTCCATGTGGACTTCTTCCACGGACCATCCGTCAGGCTTCCCTGGAGGATGAGCCGTACTGGTGGTGACCCCGTGACCTTTCTTCTATAGCGCCGCCCTTACCCTACTTTATAACCCATTATGACCTGAGATCAGATTCTATTAAAAATGTATTTTACATCCTGACAGTTTTCTGAAAAAGCTATGTTTCTATGTCAGTCGTTCTTTGATTTTTCAAAAATAGCAGACCTACAAGCTCGTATGAGCTTGTAGATCTGCTATTTTCCAATAGCTAAAGCATAACATAATGCTAACACCAAAAGGGGTTCCCGCCCAAAATGGGTTTTAACAGCGGGCGAACAGCGGCGACTCTGAGCGACAAAAATCTCCTATAGTGGGCGTTCATGCTGTCGTTCTTCATTAATTTGCGTTAATTAAACGTTCGTGGAGTCTAAACAAAGTCAACGCATGAATTTGATTGGCTATCGCCGGGCGATGTCGTCCACAAGACGTTCCTCCGCCCACTTTCCAACTGACACCTCTTCGCCTGCTATCGCCAGTAGTTGCCGGTTGTCCCGTGGACGAAATAACGCACTTCCGGAAAATACGCCAGGTTGTCGCCTGTCGCTGTTAAAACGCACCGTTAGGCCCAATGTTCTACTTTCACACAATATGTATTGGTGAAATGAGTATAAATATACATGTATGTTTTTTAAAATGGTTTTAAATTGTTTTTAATTGGTGCACTAAAATGTCTGAACAGTTTATATTTACATCAATATGTCTGGGTCCCCACCCACTCACTCAGGGGTGACATGTCACACCTGTAGTGATGGGAGGGGCACCAAAATGTGGTGTTCTGATTGGTTAATGGGGGCACTCCCTGAGTATAAAAGTACAAACTTTTGTGTATGTTCACATGACCTGATGAAGATCAAATAGATCGAAACGTTGTCAGAATTTTCAATAAAGAACGTCTTTCTTATACCCATGGTGTGCGGGCTCCATCCAATACCTACTACTTTCACACAATCTCAAAAATCTGTTTGGATTGGTGGTCATACGACAGGCCCTTTCTATAGCATTTGTGGCCTCTTTCGGGGCATAATATGTCACCTTTCCACACATCAACTACTCTCATAGTCTAATATAGGCTGATTGGATTGCTCATATCGTGTCGCTACGTCAACACTGCAGTCAGTCTGGCTTCATAAGTCAACGTTCTTCATCTATTATGTAGGCTAATTAACCATGAATAAATCAAGCACCATGCAGGCCAATCAAGCTATACCAAGAGAACAATAGGACTGTTCCGATGAATCGGGGGCTGTTGACATCGAGCTACGGTATGTGGATGCAGAGGTACATTTTCATGGCAAAGAAAAAAATCACAATCTCCACATTGCTTACTTTAAAACTCACTATAAGACCTGCAAAGCATCTGTGTCATTAGCTAAAAAGCATTATGTTATACTTTGCATATGAGATGAGATGAGATGAGATATACTTTATTGTCCCACGATGGGAAATTTCTCTTGGTGCAAAAGTGCAGTAGTACATGACGCTTTTTAAAACAGACAGACAATACACAGTAGACAATACACAATAGCAGCAATGTACAAGTACAGTATCACAAGAGTATCACAAGAACGGTGCAAAATTGCAATCAGAGGAGGTATATAAATATAACAGTTTATAGTATCACAGGTATAAGTGCATTAATCCATTGAGACCTGGAACGCATCCATGTCACGTTAGCGTTTAACCACATTAACCATTAACCCATTTTGGGGCGGGAACCCGTTTTGGTGTTTTAAACATTATGTTATAATTTAGCTATTGAAAAATAGCAGATCTACAAGCTCATAGCGCGCCACCGAGTGGCGCGCTATGAACTTGTAGGTCTGCTATTTTTGAAAAATCGTTAAAATGTGCCTCAAATCTTTCCAAAAATTGTCATGATTTAGAAAACTTTTTTTTTTAAAATTTCGACGTCAGGCCTGAATGGGTTAACTAACTGATGATGCTGATATGCAAAAATAGCAGTTAGACAGGCTCACAGCACATGCAAATCTTTCAAGCGGACATTTCTAACTCAAGTCTTTGCTTCTGGGGCCGGCATCCCTGGAACAAAATATGGTATACTATAATATAGTGTCCGCAGCCAGATACAGTGCATATACAATATCCTTGGCATGAAAAAGTTTGAGCACCACTGATATAGCAACATACGTTTTTCAGAAAACAAAACAACTGTATATGAATGAATGAATGAATGGTTTATTTCGATCTTATGCCGTTGGAACATTACAAGAAGAATCATGTATTAAACTCATTTGACATGATGGAAAAGGTATAGGCGGAAGTTATAGCTTATTAATGCATATATCCTTATTACATTGTTAAGTTATAACTAAGAGAAAATTGGAAACTAAAAAACTAAAACAAAAACATAGACATTTGTCTTTACAGGTCTTGACCCATTTTGGGCGGGAACCCCTTTTGGTTTTAGCATTATGTGATGCTTTAGCTATTGAAAAATAGCAGATCTACAAGCTCATAGCGCGCCACCGAGTGGCGCGCTACGAGCTTGTAGGTCTGCTATTTTTGAAAAATCGAAGAACGACTGACATAGAAACATAGCTTTTTCAGAAAACTGTCAGGATGTAGAAGACATTTTTAGAATCTGATCTCAGGTTAAGTTATAACTAAGAGAAAATTGGAAAGAAAAACTAAAAAACTAAAACAAAAACATAGACATTTGTCTTTACAGGTCTTAATAATTTATAAGCTCCATGCATGGACAAAAGAAACACATACGTCTTCTGCCTGACAAGAGACGAGAGAAAGGAGAGGAGCCGGGGGAACCCAGACGTAACAACCCTGCAAACAGTACAGTTATTTACAGCTCAGTCCATCAATAAACGACAGGTGCGGTATCCTCACAAACAGGCCTATTGGCTTTCCTCCCCTCGGAACAATATTATTACCCCGTCCGGAGCCAGAGCAAACATCAAATGTTGTTGTTTTTGAGCGGTTCCATATACCGCTCCAATGAACAGCTATGAACACGCACGCACGCACGCACGCACGCACGCACGCACGCACGCACGCACGCACGCACGCACGCACACACGCACACACACACACACACACTGCACCACTCAGTTCAGATTAAGGGTCTGATTTTCATTTCTACTGGATCTCTTCTCCACTTCAGTCCCTCCCTAACATTACAGTCTAGTTTTTATTTCGACGAAATTGTCAGTACATTTTGTCATATATAGTTTTAGTCGTCATAGCTTTGTTATAATTTCATTTTCGTCAGTGAAAAAGGGTAGTCGACGAACATTTTTCGGCATAGTTTTAGTCAACAAAATCAACACTGCCCACGCCCCCACTCCTCACTCTCTCATTCTCTCAAAAAGACCATCCCTGATGATCCCACACAAGATCATTAAAAAAAGCACAAATTAGTCTTAAATAATTACACAGCAGGCATATATTTACAGGCCTCTTATTATTTCAGGAGTGCATTAATGTCTCTATATAAATTCTGCAGTGTATGTTGTTTTTCTAGTCCTCTCCCATGTGCAAAAAGAGGATTGGTATGTTTGGAGCAGCAAATCACCATGACATGTGTGCCACAAATCACACTTCAGCAGCACACAGTGTCTCATGTGCTCCAGACTGTAAGGTTATACCATGTTCCTGAATCCAGAGGGTTGCATGTCACGGCGAGCCAGCTAGGGGACATGTATGCAGGCCAAGAGCACGTCGACAAGATGGCACACATTTACACGTTTGGGTGAAACCGGACTGTGCGAGCGACCCTGCCATGTTGTGTCTTGTCTTGTCTTGTCGTATGTTTGTCTTGTTTTTGTTTCAAAACTTGATTCAGGTTATGTGGTTTGTAACTGTCAGTGTCACTTCCCTGTTAGTATAGGACTATACAATTTATTTTTATTTTATGCTACAACACAATATTTTGCATATGATGGTTATGACATTTATATGTACATGCTATCTTTTTGGTATGTCCCCGTATGGGTGTGTCACATACATTGTTATGTTATCTCATTTACTGTATACCCTGAATTCTTGAATAAACAAAACTGTGAAAGAAAAAAAAAGAAACCAGGACTGTGCGACGTGTTTTTGGGGAGGGAGGGCTCGGGGGGCTCCATGCAGAGGTTAAGTGTACTGCCTCTATCTTTGACGTGTGCTCATCTTTCTGGCCATAAAAAAAAATCCCTCGCAGCTGTGGGTCAAAAGAGCATCACAACAAGAAAATTAAAAAAAACATAACCCAGAGAAATTATCTACAACAGTATTCGTTTAACTCAGAGATGGACACATTTTTATAGGCCTACACATCAAATATGTTGCACTGTTACGCAGACCCCTGGCAGGCTGGCACAAGGACAAGGTTCTGGTTTCTATAGAAACGCACACGCATGGCACAAGAGTGTCCAGCCCTGCTTATATATACATTTGCTACTGAGCATATAATTAGTGCTGCATTTTACACAGAGAGAGAGATAGTGGGAACACGCATGTGCTTCTTGGTATTTTATAATGCAATGACCGATCTCTGTTAGCTGCCATTCATACCCATCTTCCCCTCCTCTTTCTTGTCCCCTTTTTTTCCGTCGTGTCTGCCAATAGCGAACACCCTGTGACCAGAACTTAGTGTTCTGTTCTGTGCAGTAGGATCGGGTGTCAAGTGGCTGATTGCTGCAGGCCTGCTATGGTTGCAAGTGGGCATGGTGGCATATCTTCTTATGATCATATGGTCTCAGTGACACCCGATAATATTAACATCTCGCTGAAGAAGAACAAAAGAGATTCTGGACACTTTTCGCTTGATTCTCTTTAAAAGTATATATAATATATATATATATATATATATAGCTTTTAATATATATAATATATATACTGTATATAGCACTTAAGCCTCTCCAACTGATCCAAAATGCCGCAGCTCGCTTGGTCTTCAACCAGCCAAAATTCTCACATGTCTCACCCCTGCTCCACTGGCTCCACTGGCTCCCGGTCGCTGCCCGCACAGAATACAATACTCTGATGCTGGCATTCAAAGCAACCATATCTTGCAAGTATGATTGAACCCTACAAACCCTCCCGCGCACTCAGATCAGCCAACGCAGGGAAGCTGGAAGTACCCTCACTAAAAACGCCGGGACAACGCTCCACACGTCCCAAACTCTTGTCCCTTCTGGCTCCAAAACTGTGGAATGCACTTCCCGTTGCAGTCAGAACTGCAGCATCACTCCCAATCTTCCGCCGTAGTCTGAAAACCCACCTTTTCAGACTCCATCATGGCCCATAGCACTTACCCTACCCCCTTAGATAGCATCTTTGTAGACTTAGATAGCATTTGATACAGACTTATAGCATGTTATGTAGACAGCACTATATTTGCATTGTATGTAGTCATATCACTTCATAGTACATATAGTTTATAGTGTCATTATATAGATATTCCACTGCTTACGCACGTTTCATGATAAATGCTTTGGAGCTCTGGATTAAGAGCATCTGCTAAATGCCTAAATTGTAAATTGTCTTTTTAATTTCAAGGGTCCTCCATAATGCATTATTAGGCTACGCTACGCTTTTTGTGGCTTTCGCCTTTATTTGATATCTTTTTATAGAGGGACAGACAGTAGGCTGACAGGAAATGGGGGAGAGAGATGGGGGGGGGTGACATGCAGTAAAGGCCGTCGGGATCGGGAGTCAAGCCCGCGGCACACTGCCAGGCTTGTGCTGCCGGCCAACTGGGCCAAGGTGCCTGGACCGCTGAGTCACGGCCCAGGCCTAGGGACATCTTTTATGATCATATGTCTTATCCCTGTCATTAAATTACACTGGAGCAGATGATTGTGCAGGTTCCTTTAAATCTGGGACCCCAAATGAAGAACATTTTCATCGATAGACATGATTTGGAACAACAGGGTCTGTCATTTGGTCCAGAATTCCTTTACTGTCTCTAACGTACTGTAGGTATAGAGATCGAAACAGCCATTATCGTATGTTCTCGTACTTGTTCTTGTACTGTACATGGTGAAGATTATAAGAAACGGTCATTTAGCCACTCCAAGACGATGCAATCGACCTGCATGTAGGCTACTGGAGCCTACTGGCTGCGATTAGGAAACACGGAAGTGAAACTGACTTACGTGACGGGTTAAGACTGATATGAGGTTAGGGGACGTACTAAGCCGTTTAAGACTGAGGTTAGGGGACGTACTTGGCCGGTTAAGACTGAGGTTAGGGGACGTACTTGGCCGGTTAAGACTGAGGTTAGGGAACGTACTTGGCCGGTTAAGACTGATATGAGGTTAGGGGACGTACTAAGCCGTTTAAGACTGAGGTTAGGGGACGTACTTGGCCGGTTAAGACTGAGGTTAGGGGACGTACTTGGCCGGTTAAGACTGAGGTTAGGGGACGTACTTGGCCGGTTAAGACTGAGGTTAGGGGACGTACTTGGCCGGTTAAGACTGAGTATAGGGTTAGGGTTAGATTTAGTCAGACAAAGCGACCAACCCCAATGACGTCGGACGTCTCCGTGTTTCCTAATCACAGTTAAGTGGTGATTATCAGTTGATTAAGTTTCGAATCCGCTAATTTAGCTGGGGATCCCCTGCAGGGGTCAACTCGACCCCATTTTGAGAACCAGTGCATGAAGACACTGTTTTAAACCAAGTCAGGGCGCGGTCACACCACACTTCTATTCCAGTGCCTCCCTGCTTGACACTCAGCATCAAGGGTTGGATTGAGGGCTAGTCCCTGGGACATCTATAGCGTATTATATACTTGTACATCAAGCTGCCTCACGCTACAGAATAGATACAGGCTGCCCTATGGGCCTCATGGCTCGGCAAGGCTTACTTGTGAGGGCGGATTCTGCCAATGCCCCCCCCCCCGCAAATGTCAGCAAACCACTCCATTCCCTTTCTTTCAATCCATTCTCTTTCATGAAGAGAAGACTTCCGCTCACCCGGTTCAGTTTGTTGCAGTGTGCGTTGGCGACAGAGCAGTAGACGCACACTAGAAGGACACGCACGCACGCTGCCACTTACTGGTTCAAGAGCTTTTATTCAGATGAAGAAGTGCAACGTTTCAGTCTTGCGACCTTGATGCGGCTCCCATTGAAATGCATTGGCAGAATCCGCCCTCATAAGTAGAATAAAAGTGCGCCGTGACCGTGGCTGCGTGCCCTCACACTCTTTTCTATGAAGGGAACACATATAATATACCGCAAATATAAATATATAATGTATTGTAGGCCTATATCAGAATGTGTACAGTATGAATTTTACATAAATAATGGTGCATTTATATAGCGCCTTTATCCAAGGCGCTTTACATATAGATTCACCCATTCACACACACATTCATACACCGATGGTGGTACACCGCCGTAGTCTGAAAACCCACCTTTTCAGACTCCATCATGGCCCATAGCACTTACCCTACCCCCTTAGATAGCACTTTGTAGACTTATAGTAAGAGAAATCTATGAAGATCTGGGAACTAAATCGTTACCAAGAAATTTCTTCACCAATGTGTTTCTAAAGGTGTCTAATAACATGTACTAAAAGTTTGAAATTCAACTCCCGTGGGAAATTGAGTTATTAGCATAATTATGTGACCATACCCATAACATCCTATATAAGGCAAAAAAGTCCAAATTTCATCATTCTTTAAGTAGCATGTGACATATGAAACTAGGGGGTTTTCATGATTCTGAATCCATTCCAAGCATTAGTTTTGCACAAAAAACACTCCTTGGGAGGAAAGCGGCCTCACAAACGTGATGAGGTCAGCACATTTGGTCAAGTGGATATGGCCTAATTTAGCCCAAGGAGTGTTTTTTGTGCAAAACTAATGCTTGGAATGGATTCAGAATCATGAAAACCCCCTATTTTCATATGTCACATGCTACTTAAAGAATGATGAAATTTGGACTTTTTTGCCTTATATAGGATGGGTATGGGTATGGTCACATATTATGCTAATAACTCAATTTCCCACAGGAGTTGAATTTCAAACTTTTAGTATATGTTATTAGACACATTAAACACATTGGTGAAGAAATTTCTTGGTAACGATTTAGTTCCCAGATTGGTCAAATACCTGATAAAATGCCCTTACTATTAGATAGCATTTGAAACAGACTTATAGCATGTCATGTAGACAGCACAATAATTGCATTGTATGTAGTCATAGCACTTCATAGGACATATGTATAGCATAGTATAGCATATATGTATAGTTTATATGTATAGTGTCATTATATAGATATGTTCTAGTTACGTTCTTAGCTTAGGCATGTTTCAGGATAAATGCATTTTTATATATGTGATGTATTCCCATGCTTTTTTTGTTCTTGCTTAATGTAAATCGCTCTGGATTAAGAGCGTCTGCTAAATGCCTAAATTGTAAATTGAAACCATGCAAGACACCAACCAGCACATCGGGAGCAATTAGGGGTTCAGTGTCTTGCTCAAGGACACTTCGACACTAACTCTGGGGGAGCCCGGGTTCAAAATTGATACTTTAATGTATTGTATATTTTTGCTTAAAGTAGTTTTTCGCTTAAAAAACATGATAGGATAAGATTATGAAAGAAGCCATAATCTGACAGTTGGTTATCTAGGAAATATTGCAGACAGTTTTATGTTTCAAATATATATGTTTTTTTTATTTTCTCATAATTATCAAATACTTATTTTCTTTCCATGTATTGGAACTACATCACAGAAACTCACAAAGTATTTAAAAATATTCAAACAAATGCCCCTAGCTGCGCAAAAATAATTCACATTTCATTGTGATTTAGATTTCGAAGAAATAAAAAAAACAGACAAACAAACATGTAAAAAAACGGTGCATACCTCCTGTTCAGAATAAAAGTGTAAAACAATACTTTACAAACTCTAGTTTTAAACTACGTTTAAAAGGGTAAAGATTTTTCATATTTCCAATTAATTTTCCATGTTCTAAAAGCTGACTCATACACACTGCAGAGGGAGGACAACAATTTGTCTGATTGCAAACTTCAGGAAATAATCTTCACATACTTTGCCTCAAAAAATGTGAGGACAACAAATGTCTTTCAGTTTATAGCATGTTCTGAACTGCGTATCAATTTATGCCATTTAGATTTTGCAAGCTTATGCATTCAAATATTTTGGTAATAAATAAACCATAACATACTGTAAGGCCTGTCAATGAATGTCACATGAATATACCTGTAAGAGCCATTATGACTTATGTTAATAGGCAACTAATTGATCACAGTAGGGCTCGGTCAATGTCAAGGCCAGCCCATAGAGTATTAAAAGGATAGAGACTGAACCGGAGCGATAGCCTGAAAATGAAACAAATTTTACTTTCTCTAATAACAACCTACAGTTGGAGGCCATTGATATTGTCCTTTTCTTTTTGCTGAGGTTTGCGTGATCTGCGCAAAAGGACAGTTAACCCATTTTGGGCGGGAACCCCTTTTGGTGTTTTAAACATTGTTATAATTTAGCTATTGAAAAATAGCAGATCTACAAGCTCATAGCACGCCACCGAGTGGCGCGCTACGAGCTTGTAGGTCTGCTATTTTTGAAAAATCGTGAAAATATTTATTTCAGAAAACTGGAGGATTTTTTTAAATTTTTGAGGTCAGGCCTAAATGGGTCAAATGATAAGGGACAATATCGGTGGCACCCAACTGTAAAACATGAACCTTGGTTGAAAAAACCCAAAGTTGTCCCTTAATGTTAAGGTCTGCCATAGGGTCTCCAATAGGCTTTCACATAACGGTAACGGTATGGGTGGGTCTGCCATAGGGTCTCCAATAGACTTTCACATAACGGTAACGGTATGGGTGCCTCATTTCCAAAAATGGTAAAGGAAATGAGCAATTATTAAAATGGTCTGTGACATTTGGAATGAAATGCACAAAAAAATATTTACAAACCACTTGTGTTTCAACGATGAAAGGTTTCAAAGGCACATTTTAATTCTGCTGGTATGTATCTATTTCACAAGAATTTGCTGCTTGGATGGATATTGGAGGAAACTTTGACTAGACTGGGGGTTGTGGGTATGATGTAAGAACAAAATGGTTGCTGTCTGTGTGTGACTGTGTGTGGTCAATTAGAATTATGGCACTATACTTTGGATTTTTAAGGCTTTTAGGTTTGTTTAAAAATAAAATCATCTTTGGTCCGAGACCTTCCACAGGTGTACAAACATTCTATCGTGATATATACAATGACCTGAAAGAGCGTCCGCTGCAGGTCTATCTTTTAGTAAAATGAAATATAGGACTGTACAATAATTCAGGAATTAGAGATGTGTATCTGTCTTTGTGTACAAAATAAGTTACAACCTCAACTTGTGATTGCGTCAAAGATCCACGTCGAGGATAATACTTCGAAATGTTTCATCGTATGAATGTATTAACTCTTGTTTTGTTAGAACTGAACATATTATGGCGGGTCATACCCCTATTAGCCACCCACGTGGCATTGTGGCAATGACCAAATGTATACATCTTTCAAAGCAATAAAGCCTATACAAAATGCTCTATACAAATGCATTATTTTGTCTCTGGCAATTGAAACTGTCTTCGTACACTATAGGCTATGCTAATTCTGTTCTGTTTTAAAAACTTGATGTGGAAAAACACCACTGCCCATAGTCACACATCTGTAATTGTATCTTATACTGTACTAGCAGGTCATACTCAGTGGAGTAAGAGAAGAAATGGCCGCCGTGTGATTATAGTGAATTAGCCCTTCGCTAAACCCATACCTCAAAAAGCGATTGTCCAATCCCAATCCAAATGTCCAGTGTTCTTTGCCTGGCTGTTTCGTTGAACACATACACAGCTTAACGTCGGCAAAGTTACACGACTGAGCCACCCAAGGTGATGGCAATAATACTAATCACCGTAGTCTTCCGTGCATTACATGAAAACTCTGGGGAGGGTCTTAGCGAAGGACTAATTGCACTGGAGTCGGACCTTTGCCAGTGCACACAACCAAAGGGATAAAACGTGGTGACACCGATGAAGAAGCAGATCATCTCACACACCGAGTTCAGAAGACCTGACACACAAATGTTCCCTTTGTGAGTTTATCGTTGCAAAATCGTTGCAAAAGTTGGATTCATCCCCTTAAATGATTCCCCTTTTTAAGGGAATTGTGTCTTTCCTTTTCAGAACGGTAGGGTATCCATGAAGATTTTGTCTACGATGGGCGGCGGGGGGACTAGGTCCTCCAGCTTCAGGTAAAAGATTCTCTGGAGGCCTTGGGTGCAGAGGGTCCTTAGCTCGGGGAGCTTGCCCAGGAGACGAGACAGATAGTTGGGCTGGGGGCGGACGCCGGCCTCCGAGCCGCCTCCGTTCGCCACGTGTTCCCTCAAGCAGGTGATCAGATGGCTCTGGAAGTCCTCGACTCGCCTGGGCTCCTTGAGGCCGTGGCGATCTGAGGGATCAAGGGATTCATACAGTGAGAACAGAACGCGTGCTTCGTTTAATATCCATGGCTCACTGTAAATGCCTTTAAAAGGAGTAGTTCGCACACCCAAAAAATGACCGTTTTTGATGACCGGCAGAGTCTCGGTAGGTAGGACTATAGAGTAATAAAAGGATAGAGACCGAACCGGAGCGTTAGCCCCGCCCCCCCGCTATTCATTTCAATAGAAGTTGCTCAGTGGCGTTTTGAAGCACCCGGAAGACTGCCGGAAGTGCAATTATAACTCAATGGCTCGAGTGAGAGGAAGTTTAGCCTAGCCTAGCCCCGGACCTCAGATTTGAGGTAGAAGGCATTTGTAGAATCGGCCTACAGGTCTTTAATAATGGGTTAACACATGAACAGTCACAATGAAACTGAGCTTGTTGCGTGCGTGCGTGTGTGCGTGCGTGTGTGCGTGCGTGCGTGCGTGCGTGCGTGCGTGCGTGCGTGCGTGCGTGCGTGCGTGTGCATGTCCTCACCAGTGATGATGACGAGTGCTGCGAGGCAGGCGAAGGAGGAGAGGTCCAGGTTCATGCGATGGAGACTCTGCGCAAAGTCCATGATGGAGTCGATCCAGTCGCCGAAGCCGCGGATGCACTGCATGCGGTGCAGCACCAGGCCGTTACAGAAGATCAGCTTGTTCTTCTCTGGACTGGACCTAGTATGCAGTACACAGTCGCATGGGGTTAGTATCTGGACTGGACCTAGTATGCAGTAGTACACAGTCGCATGGGGTTAGTATCTGGACTGGACCTAGTATGCAGTACACAGTCGCATGGGGTTAGTATCTGGACTGGACCTAGTATGCAGTACACACACAGTCGCATGGGGTTAGTATCTGGACTGGACCTAGTATGCAGTACACACACAGTCGCATGGGGTTAGTATCTGGACTGGACCTAGTATGCAGTACACACACAGTCGCATGGGGTTAGTATCTGGACTGGACCTAGTATGCAGTACACAGTCGCATGGGGTTAGTATCTGGACTGGACCTAGTATGCAGTAATACACACAGTCACATGGGGTTAGTATCTGGACTGGACCTAGTATGCAGTACACAGTCGCATGGGGTTAGTATCTGGACTGGACCTAGTATGCAGTAGTACACAGTCACATGGGGTTAGTATCTGGACTGGACCTAGTATACAGTACACACACAGTCGCATGGGGTTAGTATCTGGACTGGACCTAGTATGCAGTAGTACACACAGTCGCATGGGGTTAGTATCTGGACTGGACCTAGTATACAGTACACACACAGTCGCATGGGGTTAGTATCTGGACTGGACCTAGTATGCAGTAGTACACACAGTCGCATGGGGTTAGTATCTGGACTGGACCTAGTATACAGTACACACACAGTCGCATGGGGTTAGTATCTGGACTGGACCTAGTATACAGTACACACACAGTCACATGGGGTTAGTATCTGGACTGGACCTAGTATGCAGTACACACACAGTCGCATGGGGTTAGTATCTGGACTGGACCTAGTATACAGTACACACACAGTCACATGGGGTTAGTATCTGGACTGGACCTAGTATACAGTACACACACAGTCGCATGGGGTTAGTATCTGGACTGGACCTAGTATGCAGTACACACACAGTCACATGGGGTTAGTATCTGGACTGGACCTAGTATACAGTACACACACAGTCGCATGGGGTTAGTATCTGGACTGGACCTAGTATGCAGTAGTACACACAGTCGCATGGGGTTAGTATCTGGACTGGACCTAGTATGCAGTACACACACAGTCGCATGGGGTTAGTATCTGGACTGGACCTAGTATGCAGTAGTACACACAGTCGCATGGGGTTAGTATCTGGACTGGACCTAGTATACAGTACACACACAGTCGCATGGGGTTAGTATCTGGACTGGACCTAGTATACAGTACACACACAGTCGCATGGGGTTAGTATCTGGACTGGACCTAGTATACAGTACACACACAGTCGCATGGGGTTAGTATCTGGACTGGACCTAGTATGCAGTAGTACACAGTCACATGGGGTTAGTATCTGGACTGGACCTAGTATGCAGTACACACACAGTCGCATGGGGTTAGTATCTGGACTGGACCTAGTATACAGTACACACACAGTCGCATGGGGTTAGTATCTGGACTGGACCTAGTATGCAGTAGTACACAGTCACATGGGGTTAGTATCTGGACTGGACCTAGTATGCAGTAATACACACAGTCGCATGGGGTTAGTATCTGGACTGGACCTAGTATGCAGTACATACACAGCATGGGGTTAGTATCGATTGCCCCATGATGACCAGTGCTGTAGTCAGGTGGTTTTCAGCCCTTTTCACATCAAGGTCTATTATTTATTCGGCTTTTGAGCCACGGACCACCATTTGATGAGATTTAGCTCCACAATTCCATGCTGTATTGATGTTGGTACCATTAGGTGAGATAACAGGCAAACAAACGTTGACCAAAATAACAATTCTTCTTATGCATTCTCTAATGGTGTAGACTTCTTTAACTGATACAGATGTTTAACAATAATTTAACTCTTGAGAGCATACAATGAAACCAAATGGACCCGTACGGGTCCATTTGGTTTTATTTTATGCTCTCAAGAGTTAAAGCTCTCCATCATTTAACTGCGGACCAACTGGACCACTGGTTGAGAACCACTGCCGTAGTCAGGTCTTTTGTCCAACACGCAATAGTCTGACACCCTACCCCAAAGGCGTGGTGTGCTTGCAGATCTGCTATTTCCAGCTAATGTTCCCCTCAGAATAGGGATTCTTGATGTTCATGTGGTTAAAAAGATAGTTGCTATCACAAGAATTGGCGGTCCCCCTGTATAGTAGCTCTGACCTTTGACCCCCCCCCCCCCCCCCCCCCCCCTGAGCTTTGACCCCCCAATCCAACCCATTGATGCTGAGTGCCAAGCAGGGAGGCATTGGGTCCCATTTTTACAGTCTTTGGTACATATGACCCGGCCGGGGATCGCCGAACCCTCGACCTCCCATTTTCAGTGCGGACACTCTAACCACAAGGCCACTGTCTGGTGTCATTGTGATTGTTGACATGAATGTAGCAGTATATAGTGTTTTTTAACCTGTATGCCAGGCGAAGGATGAAGAGCTCCACAAAGGACGATTCTATCAGCAGCTCCTGGTCTTCTGGGCAGAAGTCTGTGAATCCCGGGATGGTCTCGGCCCATTTCTTCACCACCTCCATGGTTCCTGACAGGAGGTCGTAGAACTGCTGGATGTCACTGGCGTCCTCTTTCTCCGATAGGTCCACATCTATCTCCTTGTACTGAGGAGCAGGCGAGCAGACAACAACCGTTATTCTCGAATATTTCTACTCTCAGATTTCTATAGGGCGTTATACATCTCTCTCACTCTTGCTGGTACGCTTATGTTTATTATTTCCATTTATTTATTTAATTTGTACATATTACGATAACGATGAAAGGACAAAGGTAATAAAAGGAAATTTTGATTATTTAAAAAAGAAAGACATAGCACAATAGCGTCTTACATAATCCTTAACTTGTGTTTGTGTTCAAAAAAGGAGTAGGAAGAATTTTAGTGAAAAACGTATCGGGTCCTACAAATCTGTTACAAATCCTGTTACAAATCACTCATGCCACTTTCCTCCATCCGTTCCACCCAGTTTGCACTCTATTCTTCACCTCTATTCCACACTCCCCATTATTTCAGATAGTTGACCCCAGGTATTTAAACTCCTTCACCTCCTCTGTTCCCTGCATCCTCCTCGTGCCACTGTCCTCTCGTTCACACACACATTATTCTGTCTTACTCCTGCTGACTTTCATTCCTCTACTGTCCATTGCATACCTTCACCTTTCCATATTTAGAGCTCAAATGTTGTAAATACCATTTTGGGGATACATACCACACAGTAACACATCGAAAGCCCATTCATTCTTCCCATATAGAGATTTCCGAAAATATTTATATAACATATTTTAAGCCTGGAACCAAGCCATCCAGGCTGCTCCTGGCGAAGCATGACCATAAAACGTTTGATTCTCTGTCAAAAAAAACATTATAATTTTATGATATACTATATTTACAATTTGTATTGCGGTTTTCAAATATTTCTTGACACAGAATCAAATGTTTTATATATGGTCATGATTCACCACGAGACTATATGGCTTGGTTTCCAGATAGACTTAAAATAATGAATATAAATATTTTCGGAAATCTCTATGGGGAAAAATGAATGGGCTTTAGCTATGTGGCACCAGAAAATGGCTGCAACTGCTATGCTCTATTAACACAGATGATGTTACTGTGCACTGTAGTGTAGTGAGAATAATGTAATGTATTAATAGGCTCAACTAATCTTAACACAGACTACCACCAGCAGTCATCAGACAAAGTCTTGAGCCACGGTCAAGGTCATAATATGTCCCAAATATCTGCTGTACGCTACAGCAGATATTAATAACTCTATAGTCTAAAATACAATAAACATACATAAACAAAGAACATAGACATAGACATGGTCACTGGTCACAAGATCCAGATTATAATAATAAAAATCAGACCCCTCTGGACTGAGTGGTGCTGTGCTGTACTGTACTGTACTGTACTGTACTGTACTGTACTGTACTGTACTGTACTGTACTGTACTGTACTGTACTGTACTGTACTGTACTGTACTGTACTGTACTGTACAAGCCCTTCTCCCTGGCCTCTGTGTGTGTGCGTGCGTGCGTTTGTGCGTGCGTGCGTGCGTGTGTGTTAGGCTGTGCAACAGTGACACTTGGTCAACAACAAACACTATTTCCGTAGAGACAGACACAGCTATAGAGCGTCGCAGTGCGCTACCTGTCGTTTTCTTCTTCTTTCTAATTCTTTGTTCGGCCCAAAAAATGTTGTTTGTTGTCGTGATTTGTCACGACAAGAGTTGGCTTTGTACGACACTTAAAAGGTCTTTAAATAAATACTTCTTGAAATGTCTATGAGGAAAATGAACGGAGAATAATTTCCTGGGCCCTGGTAGGGGGCGGGACTGCGACGCTCTATAAGACACACACACACACACACACACACACACACATAGCTGTCTATAGGAGTGCCTAGCCTAGCACGGCACCACTCAACAAGTGCAACGCTCAGCCTTAATACCTTGGAGTAGTCCAGCTTGCCTAGGGAGGGGTTTGACTCCAGATGCCCTCTGACTAGGGAGGTGATGATGTTGACGGGAGGTGTGATGGAGGATGCCTCGGCAGCCGCCCCCGTCTTGGGTTTAGAGGGCAGGCGGCCGCGGCGACCTTTGAGGCTGTCGGTACGTACGACTGGAGAGGAGGAAGAAAAAAAAAGAGAGATGGTGAACTCAACACTCACTCACGTGGCTCCCTATACTGTACTGTACCCCCTCGGACTTTAAAAACAGCCCCTCGCTCGGCTCGATTTCAATTCCTCGTTTTCTCTATACAGCTGGCGCGGTTTCACGTGTCTGTCATCCCCGGTGTTTGGTTTTCAACGTGACAAAACCACACAGTTCCGTGTCTTGCATTGCTCCCTGAAAGGAGGTGTGTCTGTCTGCGGCGTGGGTATAATTACCTTCTTTAACCATCCCCACCACGAGGCACTTCTGGAAGCGGCAGAACTGGCAGCGGTTCCTCCGCCTCTTGTCCACCGGACAGTCTTTGTTGGCGAGGCAGACGTATTTGGCGTTTTTCTGCACCGTTCGCTGTCGGACAGAGGAACTACGTTAGAGGGTATAAGCACCGTAGAACTTAATGTGTGAATAACATGGTAAATGGTGCATTTATATAGCGCCTTTATCCAAGGCGCTTTACATAGATTGTGCATCAATTGACACATTCATACACACATTCATACACACATTCATTCACACATTCATACACCGATGGCGGCGGAAACCATACAAGGCACCAACCAGCACATCAGGAGCAATTAGGGGTTCAGAGTCTTGCTCAAGGACACTTCGACACTAACTCTGGGGGAGCCCACAGGGTTCAAACTGGCAACCTTGCGGTTGCCATCCAGCCACTCTACCCCTGAGCCACCGCCGCCCCCAATGAGGACATTATGTTGTGTCCTCTACAGGGGGCTATAGAAAATAACAAAATGTATATACAGTTACAGTATATATTTTGACAATACATATATTTTTCAATTAAGGTTTGGGCCAATTCAACCACTTTCAAACCGCAGCACATGTTATTATTTTCTGAAATTCTGTTTCAGCTTCACCCCGCTGATGGCTGCTCAGATGGTTATGTTGAGCAATGGAGAGACAGCGGCTATTTGGGGGTCCTTGGCATGGGAAGGTTTGGGAACCCCTGACCTAGTGGCCTCTAAAATGACATGGCTTCTGTGCTGCTTTTGTACCTTAAAGAGGGGGTGCCATAGTTTTTTTTACCATACCTTTTTATGTTTTGTATGTGTCTATGGAGTTAACAGTACTCGAATAGACCCCCAGGTGTGGTTATTATAATGTGCAAATATGTCTTCTCTCTGCGTATTTTTGGTTTCTTCCTGGAAGCTGAAAGCCTTTGAGTCAAAAGGCCCAAATTTAAAAAAAATACACCGCTTTAGTGACACACTAAAATCAGCAAGCTTCCCCTATGCTTCTGCAAAAGCTTGCCTCCATGTTGTTTCCTCTCAAGACACACACACCCCAGAGCCGGTCTATGGTTTTGTATACCTTAACGAAGCCTTTGCAGCCCTCACAGGTGTTTTGTATACCTTAACGAAGCCTTTGCAGCCCTCACAGGTGTTTTGTATACCTTAACGAAGCCTTTGAAGCCCTCACAGGTGTTTTGTATATCTTAACGAAGCCTAATTTTCAGCCCTCGCAGGTGTTTTGTATACCTTAAAGAAGCCTTTGCAGCCCTCGCAGGTGCGGACGCCGTAGTGCTGACAGGAGGCGTTGTCCCCGCAGACGGCGCAACGGCCCTCGGGGGCCATCTGGCCGCAGGCCTTGGGCGACCCCATGCACCCCTCCAGCTCCAGAGACCCCTGGTCCAGGCAGAGAGGCGGGCAGTGGAGAGGCGAGACGTGCTGAGGAGACGCAAAGAAGGGGTCCTCCTCGACCCCCGGTTGCTGCTGCTGAAAGTCCTGGCCGGGCAGACCCCCCTGCAGGGGAGAGTGCTGGTCCGCCGTCGGGGTGCTGAAGGTGAAGAACGAGAGCTGCTGGGCCAAGGTGGCCTTGTCGGCGGCCCAGGGCGGGGGAGCCGGAGAGTAGGGGCCGAACGGGGAGTCCCAGGAGGCGGGCGCGGGCTGCGTCTGAAAGCCCGACGCGGCGGTGGGAGAGGAGGCGAGGCCAGTGGCCGACACCGGGCTGCCGTAGTAGTCGGAGCCGCAGGAGGACAGCGTCTCGTCCAGGTAGCTGAGCGCGAAGGAGCCCGGGTAGCAGCCGTACACCTGCAGGTCGTCCAGCTTGAAGGGCTGGTGCTGCGGACTGCAGCCGCCGGCTCCTCCGGTGCACTGGTTGGAAGGGGCGCCCGCGCCCATGCCAGCGCCCGCGGGGCCGATCTTGCAGGAGTAGGCGTCGAACTCGCCCACATAGCCACCGTCCACCAAGGTATTGATGCTTGGCAGCGGAGACGCAGACAGCTGCAGGTCCTTTTGGCCCGCCAGGTCCATTACCAATTTCACATTGAGGTCAGGGTTTGAGAAGTCTGAGCTTAAGTAGCTGTCATGGGACAACATTCCGTATTGGGTTTGTATGCAGGGCATTGCTGGAAAAGAGAAGAAGGACAGTGAGAATTAACAACTGGAACTAGATTGACGGCTGGGGTGATTAGTTTAAGGACTTATTCATATCAGTATATTGTTATGCAACACACCCACTCAAACTGTATAGAGGGTATGCCTGTACGCATATAAAGTGAGTGGGAAATCGAGTGGCAAGGTGAGTTTAATGTTGTTTAATGCAATCAGATACTGGAGAATCTGACTTTTCTGTTTGGATGTATGGGCTGTCGAGGCCAGAAAGTAGTTTATTGCCACTCAGTATAGGCGTTCCCGCATAACTTCCGTGTGTGAAGATGATGTCACGCGCCCTCTATAGGCTATATACTTAGTTGTAGGCTACAGCAAATTGTGAGGGGGGAAAAGCGATATAAAAGCTCACTACGCGTCATGTTGCGATGTACAAGCTCACAATGCGAGCTTGTAGATCAGCTGTTTTCTTTTTTTAAACTTGTGAAAGGGGACATTCTGCACAATGAGTAGGCTACTTTTACTTCTGGGGATATTTTGATACTTTTGTACTTTTACATTTTGAATATGGGACTTCTACTTGTAACTACTTCTACTTTGATATACTTTAAGCCATTTTGGGCGGGAACCCCTTTTGGTGTTAGCATTATGTTATGCTTTAGCTATTGAAAAATAGCAGGTCTACAAGCTCATAGCGCGCCACCGAGTGGCGCGCTACGAGCTTGTAGGTCTGCTATTTTTGAAAAATCGAAGAACGACTGACATAGAAACATAGCTTTTTCAGAAAACTGTTAGGATGTAGAATACATTTTTAGAATCGTTCCCAGGTCAAAATGGGTTAATACATTTTAAACTTGTGAAAGGGGACATTCTGCACAATGAGTAGACTTCTACTTGTAACTACTTCTACTTGATATACTTTAACTCGAGTAAAGAAATGTAGTATTTTTACTAGCACTGTCTGTCAGAAGGCCTGCAGGGGAGCTGCCTGGCCCACATTACTGTTATTGAATGTCTTGAAAAAGCCCCTTGGCTTCAGAACAGAACAGAACAGAACAGAACAGAACAGAACAGGGCAACCCTCTGTCACAAGGAGGACGGGCTGCACCGTCCAGAGGGCACAATATTGGGTTTCAGCAGTGGCGTGCACAGACATTTAGAGGGGCAGGTGCTCAAGTTAAAAAAGGGCACCTTGTGCAGCGCGTGGAACCGGCCGGTTGCCTTAATCCATTTTGGGCGGGAACCCCTTTTGGTGTTAGCATTATGTTATGCTTTAGCTATTGAAAAATAGCAGATCTACAAGCTCATAGCGCGCCACCGAGTGGCGCGCTATGAGCTTGTAGGTCTGCTATTTTTGAAAAATCAAAAAAAAAAAAGAGAAAAAAATGTTTGTTTTTTTTTCGTTTTTTTTTTTCAAAAGGGCACATTGCCAAAAGGGCAGGGGGTGCTCTAGCACCCCCTAGTGTCTATCTGTGCACGCCACTGTACACCGTGACCAGCCAGTGGTTCCCAAAGTGGGGCTGCGGGCGGGGACCCCCCCAGGGGTCCTCCAGGGAGTTGCAGGGGGTCCCCATGCAGCTAAATGATAGTTTGGAAGTTAGAACCCTTATGGGAGAGAGTTACAGACCTTATGGGTCTGTAACTCTGAGAGTGTACAAATGGGTCCATTTGGTTCCATCAGGGTCCATTTAGTTCCATTTGTACACACTCAGACAATATAAATTGGGGTCCCAGAGATAGAAATGCCATTAAATGGGGGTAGACTGTAGACTGTAGACTGTAGACTAATATGAATGTCAAACTGGGGCTCCTTGAAATTAAGAAGTTGAGAATCACTGCCGTAAATCACTGCAGTAAAAAAAAGTCCCTGGAATATCTTTTCAAATAGGGGGTCCGCAAGCTAATTAGTGTCAATTTGGGGGTCCTTGACATGAAAAAGGTTGGGAACCACTGTACTAGCCTATAGCTGCTAAAGCAGGGGAATACTGTGGTATAGAATGTGCTGAGAAGCCAATGCATGAATGTAGGTCAATGCTTTATACTGTATGATTGAGACTGTCCTTTTCTTTATCTGATATATACCATCATATAGAAGAACTATGAATTGGTCCATATCGTTCATTGATAAGTTATAAAAATATTCAATGAAATAAGCCCTGTTCTTTTTTTTCTGCTGTAGTTTCTGCTGGGCTCACAAATATTAGTTTTTATCCCACGATTTTGTAACCCATTTTTCACCCCTGTGTCAATTATCTAGTGTGATCCTGGGCTCTACACACCCTCCGCCAACCTAGTCCCCATATATGGGGGACATGGGGAGAGCAACGGACTTGAACTCATGCTTCCTTCATGCATGAGTGTCCAAGTTGCTCCTTTGCACCTGACAGGGGGGAGTTTCCCTGGTTGGACGTAGCGCGTGGAAGGAACACGTTATTCCAACCAGTTCCTTTCCCCTCCATCAGGCGCCCCGGCTGGCCAGGGGGAGGCGGTATAGAGACCAGTTCCTTTCCCCTCCATCAGGCGCCCCGGCTGGCCAGGGGGAGGTAGTTTAGAGACCAGTTCCTTTCCCCTCCATCAGGCGCCCCGGCTGGCCAGGGGGAGGCAGTTTAGAGACCAAGATTACTGCATGTTTTTTGTGAGGGTACCTACCCTATAGGGGACACGGGGAGAACATGCAAACTCCACACAGAAAGGCCCTTTTGCCAACCCCGCCTCGGGTATATGGGCACTGATGACGCGGAGGAGGAAACACAGCGCCAGCACCCACAGCGTCCCGAGCGGGAATCGAACCCAGGACCTTCTAGCTGTGAGGCGACAGCACTACCAACTGTGCCACCGTGCACCACACATATTAGTTTTAAGCTCTGAACTGGGCAACCATGCACCTATACCAGGATAAAGTATATATGCCCATCTGATGAAGACAATATAGGACATTTGCAAACACATACCTGGTCATTTGAGGGGTTATTATGCTTGCTACCCAAATCTAATACTAGCCTATATAATATAACCCAGATAATAGCTATACCTGCCATGCAACCTTCATAGATATTGCATAATGTTGTAGGTTATTGTGGCTTAAAAACACCTTTGCTTTAGTTTTATGCACAGCACACATTATTAGACAATACAAAAAGTATCTAGCTACAGACAGTTGAATATGCTAAAGAACAATGCTGCAATATCACATATAAACAACAAAATAAAATTCTACTGTGAAACACCCAGCTGTCCAATCTTGCAACATTAGATGTTGCATTCAACATACAGGTATACATGTCTTGCCATATATGGGTCTGGATTATAATAATGACAATAAAACAAAGCCTGAATCTTTAACAGTAGCACCACTAGCAGCAGTTTGTAAACACATCACAATGATTGAAGTCATTCCATTATAACAAAAAATACCTATAATTTTCCACCAACCTGATTGATAACTTTAAAATATCCGGACTTCGCAGGTAAAATGTGTCTTTAGTTTATTCCACCACGCGAGAGGAACACATGAACGTAAAGGCTGTATTAACCTCTGGCCAGAGGCTGTTGCTCACTCACTCACTCACACTGTCACACACACACTGTCACTGTCACACACACTGTTGTCACACACACTCACAGCGCAGAGACATCTAACGGTAAGTAACACACCCACCGCCATGCGCTCTGCTTTATTATGGTGATCCCCGCGCCGAATGGGCGCGTCTTAGCGCCATATATGGTGAGGTGGGCGGTGGACACCCGGTGGAACCCGGTGGAAACTTTCCGGAGCGCCAGCCAATGGGCGCCGCGTACGCACGGACGTTATTCTTCCGTTTGACGCACGCGGCGCACGGGATTCCATTGACGCAGGCAATAAAGGGGGCGTGTCGCGTGTACAGTGTGTGTGTGCGTGTGTGTGTCTTCTATATTTAGACTCACAATGAAAACGTTGGACACGTGGGGCTATTGCCGACTGAATTACTCTATAAATACACTGCCTAATCTGCGCATGGCATTGTATGACTGGAAATATGATTATGAGTTGGTTACGTGCAGTGAGTTGTGTAAAGTATGAGTACATTTACTCAATACTGTACTTATTTGAGTACTGTCTATTACTTACTGTAGTAGGCTAGCCTAGATTGTTACTCCATATAGCTACATCAGTGGTTCCCAAAGTGGGGTCCAGGGACCCCCAGGGGTCCTTGCAGGCAGTTCCAGGGGGTCCCCAGCTAAATGATAGTTATGGACCCATATGGGTCTGGTCCCAGAGATGGAAATGGGGGACCCTAATTCACGTCAAACCCAGGGGTTCCTTGAAATAAAAATGGTTGAAAATCACTGCTATAGAACCGTGAAAATCTTCTCTTATATGGGGGGTCCTTGACATATATTTTCAAATGGGGGTCCGCGGGCTAATTCGTGTCAATTTGGGGGGTCCTTGTCACGGAAAAGCTTGGGAACCTGCCTACTGTACATCTCAGAGGCAATTGTGCTTTCACTTTACAATTAGTATATGAAAGCTTTTGGTAGGCTACTATAGTTACTTTGTAGATGATTATTATTATTACAAAACATACATGAATCACTTCAGCCCTGTCCATTTCAGCCATTTGTGAAAATAGCCAATCTACAAGCTCACAATGGGCACACTTTAGATTCCATGCGTGGACAGAAGAAGCTGTGTTTTGCGTAATTTACGAGTTTTCAGACAGCTGGTGCTGGAAAAGAAGCTCCACCCACGCGGCAGATTGCTGCGTCGGCCAGATTCCCGGAAAAGCAGCTTTGCCCCAGCGGCATTCTGCCAAAACTCGGAAATGACGCAAAACACAGCTTCCTTTGGTCACGCATGGAAGTTCAAGTGTGCCCAGGCTGAATGCCTCCCTCCATCGGTGTCCTGCAATGCGTTGAGAGGGTTGTAGGGATATTTCATCCATCCATGATCGATTTCATCCATCCATCTTCATCAAGCGCTTATCCGTAGTCGGGTCGCGGGGGCAACAGCTCCACCAGAGAGCTCCAGACTTCCCCTCTCCAGAGCAACATTAGTGACTTCCTCCTGGGGGATCCCGAGGCATTCCAAGGCCAGTGAGTCGATGTGTTTCCTCCATCTCATCCTTGGTCTGCCCCCGGGGTCTCCTCCCAGTGGGGCGTGCCTCGAGGACCTAAGGGAGATGCCAGCTAACCTGACTCCGCCAGATGGGGCAGCAGAGAGTACACTGGGTTCCCCCCTCCTGCTCCCATCTGGGAACTCTCAGGCAGACTTGATGCTCCGGCCACCAAACGGCCTGGCCAATCAGCGGCAGCTAGAGGCGGGATCAAGGCAGCACTCTGTACTGTACTCTCTGCTGCCCCATCTGGCGTAGTCAGGTTAGATGCCAGCCACCCGTCGAAGAAAACAAATTTTGTCCGCTTGTACCTTATTCTTTCGGTCATGACCCACGCGGCATGACCATATAGGTGAGAGTAGGAACGACGATTGCTCGGTGTAGACAGCGAGCAATGTGAGTATTTTGAGTGGATGAAACAATGGATGAATGCAGTCTGATGCACTGAAAGCATCAACAGAAAGAAAAACGTCAGACTTTTCCTCATGAAGGATAAAAAACAAAAGCAGTAGGCCTTCTCTCTCTCTCTCCCTTAAACACACACATGCGCACACACACACACACACGCGCCACACGCGTGCGCACACAGATGGCAGTGGCTCGGGGCGAGAGTGGCTGGTAGAGCAGCTGGAAGGGAACCGCAAGGTCCCCAGAGTTAGTAGTGTCGAAGTGTCCTTGAGCAAGACGCTGAACCCCCTAATTGCTCCCGATGTGCAGGTTGGTGCATTGCATGGTCTCCTCCGCCACCATCGGTGTATGAATGTGTGTGTGAATGTAATGCACAATCTATGTAAAGCGCCTGTGAAACCCACACACCACCGGGTTGTGCATACATACTGTATGTCCCTTGTTCACATTTCTCTCCCTCCCTACACTAGGCTACAGTATGTCACGTTGCACTGTCACCAGGCCAGCGGCACTCTATCAATGTCAGTCATTCACAGCTGCTGCTGCTGCGGTCTTCCATTTGTCAGCAAAAGAAAAATACACTAGTTAATACCCCCTTATGTAATGACTTCCTCACTACTAACAACAAGAAGAGACACGTCTTGCATGCATTCTCTCTCGGGAACTGGACGTACATGTGCTAAGTGGCTTCTAATTTCTTCTTGGCTTTCAAGGAGAGATGGGTTTCACTCACATGGGGCGAGGAGTTCGTTCGTTAACCGGTGACTGGATTCAATGTGACTAGATTTGCCTAGCCAGCTGGACACCATGGTGGCATGCTTACGCTTTCACTGCCATGCATGATGATGTTCATGTGGTAAATCCATATTTATATCAGCCTGCCCTCCACCAGCAGGGAGAGGTCTGCATTTCTAAGATTGCATTTGGCCAAAGCTGAGCCGGATGACGAGACGCAGCTGCTGCCTCACTGGCAGCGGTCTGGTGGATAAAACAAGTGCCTGCGGTCTCTCCGAGGCTATCTGGTGGAAGAAGAAGCACTCACATTTCTTTTTTATACTGGAGTAAAAGTTAATCTACGAATAAAATAAAATAAAAGTCTTCTGAAAGAATATAATTATATTCAAAGATTTGTGCCACATTTTCACGATTTTTAAAAAATAGCAGACCTACAAGTTCATAGCGTGCCACTCGGTGGCGCGCTATGAGCTTGTAGATCTGCTGTTTTTCAATAGCTAAAGTATAACATAATGCTTTAAAACACCAAAAGGGGTTCCCGCCCAAAATGGGTTAAGTATCAATACCACTAATGTAGAAATAGTCAGTTAGTTGCAAGTGAAAGTTTGGTATGCAAAATGTACTTTGAGTAAAAGTACGAAAGTATTCGTATTAAAATATAGCTAATTACTGAAAGCAAAAGGTGCTCGTCATGCAGAATGTCCCATTTCACAAGTTGACAAATGTCTAAAAATGCTTTGAAAATAGCAGATCTACAAGCTCACAATGTGTCGCCTTTGGACACTTAGGCTTGTAGATCGGTACACATGACACATCGAGAGAGTGAGATGCGATCTTGATTTGTATTATAAGTTTGATTAAAGGTATATTCAGTGATTTGACTTAATTCAAATATCACTTATTTTTTCTTTTTTTCTGGATAATCCTCCCTACTATAGAGTGTGCTGACCATATAAGGAAATCCTCCCTGTCCCCAGTGAGCCCCTGGGGTCAAAAAACCCTAGTTTCAGTTTTGGTGGCGGGTGGCAAAACTTTCATCCAATCAGGATGAGAGGGGCCTTCCTCCAATCATGATCGAGTGGGGGCGGGCCTTGGTGCACATACTTCTCCCCACTGTAGAGCGTGCATGTGCACATTTTGTTACCGGGGCGGACTGGGTGGTTTTCCAAATCACCCAAATCACTGAATGCTCCTTTAAATAACAATTCAGAACACCACATTTAGGCACGCGCTGGCCTAGTGGTCCAGGGCAGGTGCATGCCACATATAGGCTCTGGCCTGACAGCGCGCCGCGTGTTCGAGTCCCGTTCACGACGACCTTTGCTGCGTGTCTCTCCCTGTCTCTTCCTCCCTCTCTGTCTGTCTGTCTTCACTGCGACTATCAATAAAAATGCACAAAAGCCAAAAACAAATCTCAGAACACACACATTTCAAGAAAACATGATTTACTGCCACAAAGGAGGTTGGCCAACAACACATTCTGGAGCTATTGATTGAAACAGTTTACTAAAAAAAAGCCCTGCTGTGCTCGCAAGATGTCAAATTGTGCTAAGATTGTAAATAAACAGGTGAACGAACGGAACGATTTTGCAGTGATTATGCTGTTCTCCGACTGAACATTCAGATCTAGCATTCTGACTGAGAGATTCAGGGATTGCCAAAAGCACTTTACTGACTAGTTGCACTTTATCAAGGGAATGTGTGCAATATCTCTGTTTTGTGTATGTTGGGTGTTTCATGGTGTTTTTTCCTTTTCGTATGTGAACGTGTCTGTTATTTGTATGCAGCTGTGACTCTGTCTCCAAGACACATTTCTCCCAAGGGAGACAAATAAAGACAACCTTGAACCTTGAACCTTGATTAATTGATATTTTTTTCAAATCAAAATGTGTTCCAAACTATTATAAACATGCTAGTGTGATTCAGCCACTCTTACCCCACTTGTACCCTATAACGTAGGCTACCTATTCTGGGGCAAATCATTCTGAAAATAGCAGACCTCCCCAAAGACAGCTCCTTACACAGCCTATAGTGCAGTGCTTCTCAAACGTATTCATGTCAAGGACCCCCAAATTGACAATGGCCCGCGGACCCCCATTTGAAACGATACACCAAGGACCCCCCCTGAGAGATATATCAGTGAATCTCAACCATCTTAATTTGAAGGACCCCCGGTTTGATATGCATGAGGCCTCGGACCCCCATTTGATACCATTTTGATCTCTGTTAATTTAACACTGAGAATGTACAAACGGAACCAAATATGGACCCACTCGCGGCCGGGCGAGTCCATCAGAGTTAGACACATAGGGCAGTATTATGCGTGTCTTAAGTACCAGGTCTTATTACTTAACTTAAGACCTGGAGGCGTGATCAATGCCATTTGGCTATTCTGAGTGGCCAAACAGCATTGACCACGCCTCCAGGTCTTAAGTTAAGTAATAAGACCTGGTACTTAAGACACGCATAATACTGCCCTAGGGTCAATTTGGTTCCTAACATTCAATTTGACCCCTGGGGCTAAATTTATATTATTTGCTCAGTGACACAACCGGTGGAACAGCCTGGGCAGCCAGACAACTCGAAGGACAGAGAGAGGCATGACACCGGACAAGTCTTGCCTCTTGGCCATTTGGCCTGTCTGCAAAACACTGAACCATCTGCGGGTCGGCGAAAGGACGCTGCTAAGGCGTCCATGAAGAAATGGACATTAATATCTTCTGATGGACGTGTGTGCGGTTAACACCAAACTATGGAGATGTACTGCAGATGACCTGGATGAGCCGAATGCTGCTTTTCTTTTTCTTTTTTATATATTTTTTATCCCACGATTTTGTAACCCATTTTTCACCCGTGTGTCAATTATCTAATGTGATCCTGGGCTCTAACACACCCTCCGCCAACCTACTCCCCATATATGGGGGACATGGGGAGAGCAACGGACTTGAACTCGTGCTTCCTTCATGCCTGAGTGTCCAAGTTGCTTCTTTGCACCTGACAGGGGTGGGAGTTTCCCTGGTTGGACGTAGCGCGTGGAAGGAACACGTTATTCCAACCAGTTCCTTTCCCCTCCATCAGGCGCCCCGGCTGGCCAGGGGGAGGCAGTTTTAGAGACCAGGATTACTGCTTTTCAACCACTTGAAAGATGTGACATACAAACTTGCTGAGGACCCAAAAGAAAAATGTGACGTTTGCCCCGAGACCCAAACTAGTGAAAATAGCAGATCTACAAGCTCACAACGCAAGTAAAAAAAATCACAATATTTGCCTTTGTGATCGGAGTAGTAAAGTAAAAGTCACCTCACCTCGTCAGTATTGTAGAGGAGGAGGGGTGTGTTGTCTGTCTGTCTGTATTTAGGAGCAATATTTTAATGGTCTCTTAGTTGAATACAAGTAAGACGCGCAAACGCGGGAAGCGAACGCAGCTCGTAAATTGCAATAACAACAATTAGAATAAATTACGTACTTTTTAAGTTTTTTTAAATTAAATGTTTTTTTAAGTTATTTTTTTAGTGTGTGTATGTGTGCGTGCGTGCGTGTTTCTTTTTTAGGTATTTCTTTTTTTGTTTTTTCTTTTTAAGTTTTTTTTAAGTTAAGTTTTTTTTTAAGTTAAGTTTTTTTTAAAGTTTTTCCTTTTTAAGTTTTTTTTTTAAGTTAAGTTTTTTGTGTGTGTGTGCGTGCGTGCGTGTGTGTGTGTGTGTGTGTGTGCGTGCATGTGTGTGTGTGTTTTTGTGTGTGATACAGCTGCGCCCTCTGGTGGTGGGCGGGTGGTGTTACAGCGTGACACACAGACACACAGACAGACAGACAGACATGATCTGCTGGGTCTCATAGAAATGCTCACTGCATTCGCAATAATGATCAGGGAGAAATGTAACTTATATTATGTTGTATAACATCCTGTGAATGTTAAGGTCAGTCATAGTCCATGAGAACGTGTAGTTGGGTTAATGACTGTTACTTGATTTCATGCCATGTGGTAAGATCCACTCCCTATAAGGGAGACTCCAGGGGCAGTGAGTGAATGTGATTCAGTTGGACTTGGAGCAACGAGCTGTAAGCACCTAGCTAGGGGAGATGCCCGTGTCGGGGTGCATACTTAGTTTAGACTAGTCATTGGTTAGACATGGGTTAAGGTTAGGTTTAGGTGTGCTGCCCCGTGGGAGGTTAGGTTTAGGGTGAGGGTTTGAGATAGGTTGTAGTTGTAGGACTAATGACTGGTCTAACCAATGACTAGTCTAAACCAAAAACTGTCTAAACTAAGTACTGCACCCGCCGGTGTCACCTACCGTATTTAACATTTCTTAAGTTCCTAACTTCCTAGGTTGTTTAAGTTAGTTTAGTTTGGGGCCGGTGCATACATGGGTTAAGGTTAGGTTTAGGTGTGCTGCCCTGTGGGAGGTCTAATGACTGGAGGACTAATGACTGGTCTAACCATGAATGACTAGTCTAAACCAAGTACTGTCTAAACTAAGTACTGCACCCTTAGTTTGCCTCTTATTTTGAGTTGTTATTTAAAGGACCACTTTACCACTTTTCAGCCTATCTTCATATAATAGGTCCTCACTAATAATCTTGAAAAAATGGCGCAATTGTTTTCCTACTCGGTCTGTGTCTCATAGGAGGGCTGTGGGCAGTTCAGAAACCGTCTTCCAGTGACATCATCGATGGGGAATCCAAGCTAATAGAAACTGCAGGCTTTCTAGTCCTGAAAAGTTGCAATGCGAAAATGGAAGCCTTCGTTCTCACGGTAATGAAAATCTAAAAATCTTTGTAAAAATAAATCTGCCTAATGATGATGTCACTGGAAGACGGTTTCTAAACTGCCCACAGCAATCCTATGAGACACAGACTGAGTAGAAAAAAAACGTGCCATTTTATCATGATTATTAGTGAGGACCTATTGAAGATAGGTTGAATAGTGGTGAAGTGGTCCTTTAAGGTCACACAGAACGTGTTTTATTTTTTATTTTATTTTTGCTGAGTTTCTCCATCGGTTTTCTGAAAAACACGTCCAGTGTGCAACCACCTTAACTGTTGGTGGAAGATTTGTTTCAAATAAATCCCCCAAAACGTTGCATCTCTGGACTTTTTGGAGCCTTGGCCGTTACTTTACAGTACCACTGATACGTGCGCAAAGGCTAGAAAGTCAACACACGAGACACAAAGGAAACATGGATCACAATCTGATGGGAAATATATAGAGGGAAATTCACTGCTTTGTATAAAGGGGATTGAACGAGGGAACCAGCAGCAGGTGTGGAGATGGACATAGGGACACCAGATGAGGGTGTGTGTGTGTGTGTGTGTGTGTGTGTGTGTGTGTGTGTGTGTGTGTGTGTGATTGGAGATTCTGACTTTCAATTGTACATACGTTTTGTTTTGATTGTTCAACTTTTTTCTTTGGCAATTTTAATGTATGTTTTCTCATGCCAATAAAGCCCAATTGAGTGTGTGTGTGTGTGTGTGTGTGTGTGTGTGTGTGTGTGTGTGTGTGTGTGTGTGTGTGTGTGTGCACGTGCGTGTGCACAGACTGCACAGTACAGTGCACACACAGTGAGAGAGAGAGAGAGAGAGAGAGAGAGAGAGAGAGAGAGAGAGATAGGATTTATATCTTTAAATTCTGCTATTGGGTAAGAAGCTTTGGATGGCCCATATGTTCAAAATACATTTTAATTGGCAGTTCAACAATAACTGGGCCCAGAGAAAGAGCGATCAGAGCGGTGGTCAGAGCCTGAACATGCTTCTAGGATCAACGTCGGGAACCATGGAAAAGATCTGAGCACTCAAAAATGAACAGAGGAGAAGGAGACGACAGTTTTTCTTTTGATTTCTAATCTGTTTGCATTCCAATCAGCATACAAAAACTGGTATACGCTTCTTTCATCACCGGCTTAAAGGTCAATAAACTCTCAGGGACTCTGCAAAGACATGCTCCATAGATCCTGTCCTCTCAGGGACTCTGCAAAGACATGCTCCATAGATCATTAGATCCTGTCCCTCAAGAGAAAGAAAAATATTCACACCTTTGTCACACCCTGTTTTAATCACTGTCATGTTTCACAGTCGCGCCTGACAAATTACAGCTTGTCTGCTGCCAGACGTACTCCCCAGTCTGGATGTTACTCCTGTAGTACTACTACTGGCTACCAAAACATCTTTATATCAAATTTCAAATAGTTTGAATTGCTTAATAGTACCCAGGAGACTGAGCATTTGCACTTTTTTATTACTTACTATCACAAGCTGTGTCAGTCAGAGTCTATCGTCAGAATGGCTGATTCCATGATGTTTGTAAATCATGGTAAAGAGTAAAACATTTTGTATCTTTTTGTTATTAACCTGTAGCAGATATTTCTCGTGTACAGTCTCAAGCCTTGAGAGTCTCCTTCTATTGACAGATGCATCAAATTGATCCGGTCATCAAATGATTTACTCGGGAATGCATCAAAAACAAATGTCCATGAATCCAAGGCTTCATGTGTGTAATTGATCCTTTTTTGGGTGAACTACTCCTTTAAGAGCTTCAGCAACAATCAGTGCACCTCTCAGCACCTGCGCATTGATTCATGACTGAAGTTGTTTCAGTTGTCTCTGAAGATGGTAATTAGAGCACACTTTTTTCCCACACGGCCCTGTGATGAAAGCTTGATTTTAAAACACACAGATTTGAACAGGTTTTTAGGTTTATTTATTTAGCATGTAGTACAAAAGATAGACAATACATATCAAAAAACAAAAATACAATGCAAGGAAAGGAAGAAGCCAGCTGGCTTATTTGGAATCCTTTCCTGTATGAGGTCAATTGATTTAAAACAGATTAAAAGTTCAATTAAGAACAATACAAAAGTCTACAAGTTTGGCAAAGGGGGGCAGATGTGCAATAAATAAATAAAAAACACAGACTGCACAAAAAAGGGAAATAAACAATACAAACAACAAACACACAAAAGAAAATATAACACATCAAAGTAAATCATGTAATCTACAGAGAGGAAGAAATAAGATATTTCTTTAGATGTTTTTTGAATATTGACAAGGATAATGAGGATTTAAGTGAAGCATCTAGGGAATTCCATAGATGAGGGCCTATAGACACCGGAGTCTAGCTGCCAATGCAGCCACAATGTGGGACAGCGTCTCAATTTGTGGGACACCTGAAAAGTCATGGAAATGTGCCACTCAAAGTGGGACGTACTCTGGACACCCTAGCTGGATAGTCATCACATGGCGGTGAAAGACGATGCTATGCTAAAAATAACATGGCCAAGTGGGGGACATATGTACAGTTAAAGCAGGAAAGGAACCATATTAGGGCAGGCCCAAAGAAGAAAGGATCACAATGTCCATTATCCAAATTTATAAGAATCATGCAGCTAAATGGAAAGGCCTTAATTAATATAAACCAACTAAACTCATTCTGTCTGTCTGTCTTTACTGCCAATTCATCTGATATTTTCTCAACTTTTGATATTGAAACGATATGAAATATGGAATAATACCAGACTGCTCGCCTCAAAATAAATAGCGCCCCCTAGTGGCTCTTGGAATAATTTTCAAACTGCTAGTGCTAGATTATCATACTGACAGACGTAATCCTAAATTATATTCTGTCATATTCAAGGGCTTTTGGAGAGAAATTAGACAGACTCCTGCAGATTGTGTGTGTGTGTGTGTGTGTGTGTGTGTGTGTGTGTGTGTGTGTGTGTGTGTGTGTGTAGCCCTTTCCACACCTAAGTGCAAAACGGTCGACAGCCACGCACTTCTTAAACTCTGCGCAGCTTAAATTCCGAGTTTTTAGACAGCTGGTGGATGGAAAAGAAGCTCCACCTCCGCAGACTTTTTGCGCGGAGGAGAGCGTTTCCGGGAATCTGGCCGTCGCGCAAAAAGTCCGCGGAGGTGGAGCTTCTTTTCCATCCACCAGCTGTCTAAAAACTCAGAATTTAAGCTGCTTCTTTCGATAGTGTGGCAGCACCTGTGTGTGTGTTTGTATTTTCAGCTAGTGCTCGTTGACGCTTGTTCTGTCAAATAGGTCTATTCTAAGGTATAGCATATACTTGTATAGACATATCACCCTGTGCTCATACTGTGCACAAATGTATTAGCCTACAATAGATCTTTGTGTTTGAACACAAAATGCATTTGTAGAATCCAAAAATGTTGCACACAATCACACAATCATTCTACAGTTGTGGCCCCCGACCTAATCTAGTTGAATACCCCTGGCCTAAACGGTTAAACCTAGTAACCTAATGTTAACCTCAGTAAAACAGTGCCAAAACTTAAACCTATCCCGTCTTCAACCGATTATCCATAGTTGGGTCATCGGGGGCAACCCAAGCCCCCAGTAAGGCTATCCAACGTTGAAGCTGCCACTACCTGCTGGTGAAAAGAGGAACTGCAGCACTTTCATGGAGGTGGACGGACGTTCATGACGTCATGTGTGTCAGCAGAACATGACGTTTGAGGTCCCAGGCTTAACTTCCGCTCACTCGAGCCATTGAGTTATAATTGTACTTCCGGCATGTCTTCCGGGTGCTTCAAAACGCCACTGAGCAACTGTGTTACTTAAAACTTTATATATACTCTATGGGGGCAACAGGTCCACCAGACTGCCCTCTCCTTTATACTGGGGTCAACAGGTCCACCAGACTTCCCTCTCCTTTTAATACTCTATGGGGTCAACAGGTCCACCAGACTTCCCTATCCTTTTAATACTCTATGGGGTCAACAGGTCCACCAGACTTCCCTCTCTCTATGGGGGCAACAAGTCCACCAGACTGCCCTCTCCTTTATACTGGGGTCAACAGGTCCACCAGACTGCCCTCTCCTTTATACTGGGGTCAACAGGTCCACCAGACTTCCCTCTCCTTTATACTGGGGTCAACAGGTCCACCAGACTGCCCTCTCCTTTATACTGGGGTCAACAGGTCCACCAGACTTCCCTCTCCTTTTAATACTCTATGGGATCAACAGGTCCACCAGACTTCCCTATCCTTTTAATACTTTATGGGGTCAACAGGTCGACCAGACTTCCCTCTCTCTATGGGGTCAACAGGTCCACCAGACTGCCCTCTCCTTTATACTCTATGGGGGCAACAGGTCCACCAGACTTCCCTCTCCTTTTAATACTCTATGGGGTCAACAGGTCCACCAGACTTCCCTCTCTCTATGGGGTCAACAGGTCCACCAGACTTCCCTCTCCTTTTAATACTCTATGGGGTCAACAGGTCCACCAGACTTCCCTCTCTCTATGGGGTCAACAGGTCCACCAGACTTCCCTCTCCTTTTAATACTCTATAGGGTCAACAGGTCCACCAGACTTCCCTCTCTCTATGGGGTCAACAGGTCCACCAGACTTCCCTCTCCTTTTAATACTCTATGGGGTCAACAGGTCCACCAGACTTCCCTCTCTCTATGGGGTCAACAGGTCCACCAGACTTCCCTCTCCTTTTAATACTCTATAGGGTCAACAGGTCCACCAGACTTCCCTCTCTCTATGGGGTCAACAGGTCCACCAGACTTCCTGTAGAAAAGGCTCTGGCAGTGGAAAAGTACTGAGCCAATTGAACACTATGGCAACCCCAGCCTAGGCTTGATTAGGGGAATTCCATACACCTGCTAAAGCCCCCACACCTGTATCTTGATTAGAGCAGTCTCCAAACTCCCCACTCAGTCACTCTCCAGCCACTCACTCACACAGACAGTCATTCCAAGCAGAGACTCTCCACTTCACCAGGACTTTTCCTCCTTTCCACCGTTCAAGATCACTACAGTCCTTCCAATGTGTGTGCGTAGATGCACATATGTAAGTTTCCTTGTACTTTGAGTTAGATGTTTACAGACAGACCACACACATCCAATGTTATGCCCATGTACCCTGTGTTACCAGTAAAGCACGCTGTGATTTCAAGTCCTGTGTCCGTGTTCTGATCGACACCCCATACTGGTGAAAGTATCCAAACCACCCACCGTACTCCACTACAATTTGGACCTTCGAGCCGGATCAGTTATCAGTATGGCTTCAGGAGGAGAGACCCCCCGGCGTTCCACACGTCCTAGTCACCCACCATCTCACCTAGGTGATTATCACATGAGCTACCAGATGTCGACACAGTCACAGGTACATGGGCATGAAGAGGAGGAAACGAGGAGAGCGTATGAATCACCTCGGACCCACATTAGCCCCCAGGAAATGATGCTACAGCAAATACTGGAGACAGCTCGTCAGCAAAGCGAGATAGCTCGTCAGCAAAGCGAGACTGCTAAGCAACAAAGTGAGACGGCTAAACAACAGAGCGAGATTGCAGAACAAGTAATCAAATCCCATTCCGCCCGGTCCTCCGCCCGAAGCTCCAGACAGGCCTCTGCACGCCACTCCCTTCAGTCTTCAGTAAGGTCGTCCAGACAAGTGTCACGACAGCAGTCCCCGACTCGCCTCCTACAGGTTAGTTATCCAGAGCAGTCCCGCTCTCCACACCAAGCCCGAGCTGAAGATAGTCAAGTTTCATTAGCCGCAGAACTGTCTGAGCGATTAAGCACCATTCCACAAGACAAAGAGCAGTCCACACTGCCTCCGCCAGTGGAGGAGGACGATGAGGATGAAGATGAAGAGGACGATGAAGACGATGAGGAAGAGAAAGAGGATGATGAAGCTTCGCTGTCATGTCACTCACGCATCTCACAAGTCGTCGCACAGTCATCTATTCCAAAGCCCCCAGACTCTATTAAGTCAGCTGTTCACAAGTCCTCACCAGTTGCTACCCAGTCAGCTGTCCCCAAGCAGGAGTTTCATACACGCCAACAACCTCAATCGACCCCCCAAGGCAGGTTGCCTGATAACCCAAGTCAGCTTAGTCATCAGTTAAAGTCAGTCAAACCAGACCCAGGCCCCCCTCAACAACAACGTGGGTTTTCCTTCCCAACGCACTCTGGGCCATATCCTCAGCCTAACCCCGGTTACCCTCAAGTTAACCCAAGTGGCTTCGCACAATATCCCCCTGTGATGTTGATGCCACCGCAGCTCCAGGTAGAGGGTCCAACCTTCCCAGACTTTACCAAGGAGGACAGAGCTCAGTATGTTGAACTCCGCCTTGCTCTTCGCACTCTCCTGCAACCCAGCCAACCTGAGCATTACAAGTATGCCATCTTACTGAAACACGTCAAAGTCCCAACAGCCCATCGACTCATCCTAGCACATGCAGAATCCAGGACCCCTTACACTCTTGCCTTAGAGACTCTTGATGATCGGTATGGCCGTCCATACCAGTATGCTCTACGGGAGATAGAGGAACTGGAGTATCTTCCCCCTATAAGAGATGATAGAGCCTTAGATGACTTCTCCACCAGAGTCCAGTCACTGGTTGGGATGTTAAGGTCCCTAGGTAAGGATGGCAAGGAAGAGCTGCGATGTGGCTCCAATGTCAACCGTCTCTTAGGCCGACTTCCCAAAGAGAAACAAGAACGGTTCCGTCGCCATCAGTATTACAAAGACCCACATAAGCTCAAGTTCACCCTGATTGAATTTTCCGACTGGTTGAGATCAGAGGTCAGATGTCTGGATTTTGACTACACCAAGCAACTCACCGAGGAGAGGAAGATCAAAACCAGATGGAGATCCGAGACCACAACTCTGCTCCAGGGGACTTCAAACCCGACCCCAGTCACCACACCAGCCCCATTTCCCCAATCACATCTCAGTGAGCCCACTAATGTTGTGAAAGGGAAAAGCCATTGTGCCTACTGTGAGATGGAACATCACCTTAGCCAATGTCCAGAATTTTCCAAATTGACCAAGGAGCAGATCACAGACTGGGTGAAGACAAATAAGAGATGCTGGCGGTGCGGCCGCAACCATTTTGCATCAGCTTGTGACCTTAAGAAACCCTGTCCTTTGTGTAAGTCCAAACACCTTGCTGTTCTCCATGATGTGAACCAGAGGGATCAAGTGAATCACAAGCCTGTCGACGCCACAATGTTTGCTGCCTCCTCTGCCGATGTCAGATGTCGACCAGTCTAGTGCTTCAAACCAAGTGATGCTCAAGGTTGTTAGGGTCAACCTGCATTACAAGGACAAAGTACTGGATACCTACGCCATCTTGGATGATGGGTCTGATAGAACGATCCTGCTCCCATTTGCAGCCCAGTACCTTGACATTGAAGGTCATCCTGAAGATCTCCCGCTCCGGACAATACACAAGGGTGTGTCAAAACTGCATGGTTTTTGTGTATCCTTCCATGTTTCCGCACCAGCACCTTACCAGAAACTCCACAAAATCCAGAATGCCTTTACAGCACCACAGCTTGGTCTTGCTGAGTACACATACCCCATTTCCCATCTCCAGACCAAGTACCGACACCTCCGAGGCCTCCCACTCTCCCCAATCAACCGTGCTCAACCAACTTTGCTGATCGGCTCTGATCATGTGAACCTGATTGCAGCACTGAAGCCAATGAGAATGGGTCCACCTGGTGGACCAGCTGCAGTAAAGACCCGCCTTGGTTGGGTGCTCCAAGGCCCAGCTAATTACCTCAGTAAACAACTCCCATCCTCCTACTGCCTATTCACTTCAGCAACATCATCAGATGCTCAGCTGTACAAACAGGTTGAGCGACCGTGGCAACTTGATGTCATCCAGAAACAGGAGACGGAGGGATATGTCGCAAAGCTCCAAGTCAGTACAGAAGAAGCCCCAGTCCTTGCACTCACTTCTTTGGCCCCAACTCTTGGCGTTCCTCTGGAGGGTTTCACTTCCTACGAGGATCCGGTAGAGTCCACCTGTCAGGCCCTTCACGGGGCGGCCTCCACTACTGAGGCACCTACAGCTGATGATTGTGTATTGGCAGAAACTAAGATCCTCCAGAAGGCACAGCTGGACAGCT
This sequence comes from Electrona antarctica, assembly GCF_951216825.1. NCBI lineage: Eukaryota > Metazoa > Chordata > Actinopteri > Myctophiformes > Myctophidae > Electrona > Electrona antarctica. Next base: position 52,543,050 of record NC_136790.1, read on the forward strand.
CCGGAATGGATCTGAAGAAAGTATCAAGTGTGAGACCAGCACTACCCACCCGCCAGCATGTCACACTGTTCCCACAAATGAATGTGTCCCTCGGACTCATCCGAGTCGGAGGACAGTCACGCTGCATCAGTGAGTTAGAGGAAGGAGTCATCCATCCGATAGCCCAGCACCAAAAACACCCCACCGCCCAGACGACTGTCCGTCAGTATCACCAAACCACCAGACCACCAGAAAACGGGTGTGCCCTCTGGGCAGAGGGACGCTGTTTCTGCAAGGTCCAACCGGATAACGACCCAAACAAGATGGAAGATCCACCGCCGGAGGCACCAGATCCTCCTCCCCCTGCCCCCCTACCTACTTCAGCCAATCCTCAGCTCAAAGCCAATCCTCAGCTCAAGGCAAACCCTCAGCAGGAGGTACCGAGCCCCAATGACCTACCAGTTGTTATCAATCCAGCAGATGACAACAAGATCAAATTGAGCATTTTCTTTAGAGCTAATTCACGTGGTGAATTAGGGGGCGGCTGTAGAAAAGGCTCTGGCAGTGGAAAAGTACTGAGCCAATTGAACACTATGGCAACCCCAGCCTAGGCTTGATTAGGGGAATTCCATACACCTGCTAAAGCCCCCACACCTGTATCTTGATTAGAGCAGTCTCCAAACTCCCCACTCAGTCACTCTCCAGCCACTCACTCACACAGACAGTCATTCCAAGCAGAGACTCTCCACTTCACCAGGACTTTTCCTCCTTTCCACCGTTCAAGATCACTACAGTCCTTCCAATGTGTGTTCGTAGATGCACATATGTAAGTTTCCTTGTACTTTGAGTTAGATGTTTACAGACAGACCACACACATCCAATGTTATGCCCATGTACCCTGTGTTACCAGTAAAGCACGCTGTGATTTCAAGTCCTGTGTCCGTGTTCTGATCGACACCCCATACTGGTGAAAGTATCCAAACCACCCACCGTACTCCACTACACTTCCCTCTCCTTTTAATACTCTATAGGGTCAACAGGTCCACCAGACTTCCCTATCCTTTTAATACTCTATGGGGTCAACAGGTCCACCAGACTTCCCTCTCTCTATGGGGGCAACAGGTCCACCAGACTGCCCTCACCTTTATACTGGGGTCAACAGGTCCACCAGACTTCCCTCTCTCTATGGGGGCAACAGGTCCACCAGACTTCCCTCTCCTTTTAATACTCTATGGGGTCAACAGGTCCACCAGACTTCCCTATCCTTTATACTGGGGTCAACAGGTCCACCAGACTTCCCTATCCTTTATACTGGGGTCAACAGGTCCACCAGACTTCCCTATCCTTTATACTGGGGTCAACAGGTCCACCAGACTTCCCTCTCTCTATGGGGGCAACAGGTCCACCAGACTTCCCTCTCCTTTTAATACTCTATGGGGTCAACAGGTCCACCAGACTTCCCTCTCCTTTTAATACTCTATGGGGTCAACAGGTCCACCAGACTTCCCTCTCCTTTTAATACTCTATGGGGTCAACAGGTCCACCAGACTTCCCTCTCCTTTTAATACTCTATGGGGGCAACAGGTCCACCAGACTTCCCTATCCTTTTAATACTTTATGGGGTCAACAGGTCCACCAGACTTCCCTCTCCTTTTAATACTCTATGGGGTCAACAGGTCCACCAGACTTCCCTCTCTCTATGGGGTCAACAGGTCCACCAGACTTCCCTCTCCTTTTAATACTCTATGGGGTCAACAGGTCCACCAGACTTCCCTATCCTTTTAATACTCTATGGGGTCAACAGGTCCACCAGACTGCCCTCTCCTTTTAATACTCTATGGGGTCAACAGGTCCACCAGACTTCCCTCTCCTTTTAATACTCTATGGGGTCAACAGGTCCACCAGACTTCCCTCTCCTTTTAATACTCTATGGGGTCAACAGGTCCACCAGACTTCCCTCTCCTTTTAATACTCTATGGGGTCAACAGGTCCACCAGACTTCCCTATCCTTTTAATACTCTATGGGGTCAACAGGTCCACCAGACTTCCCTCTCCAGTCCAGCGCAACATTAGTAACTTCATCCTTTGGACTCCTTCCAGTGGGACGTACATCGAGGTCCTCCCTGTAGGGAGACGCTCGACTCGAGAGGGCTCCTAAAATGTAGGCTACACGCAGTATAGAGGGTATGCACATGCATGAAGTGAATGGCAAACCGAGTGGCAAAGTGAGTTTAACATTGCTTACAGTTGGGTGCCACCGATATTGTCCCTTATCATTTGACCCATTTAGGCCTGACCTCAACATTTTAAAAAATCATTTAAAAAATAAATAAATCACGATTTAAAAAAAAATAGCAGATCTACAAGCTCATAGCGCGCCACTTGGTGGCGCGCTATGAGCTTGTAGATCTGCTATTTTTCAATAGCTAAATTATAACATAATGTTTAAAACACCAAAAGGGGTTCCCGCCCAAAATGGGTTAACTGTCCTTTTGCGCAGATCACGCAAACCTCAGCAAAAAGAAAAGGACAATATCGATGGCCTCCAACTGTAATGTTGTTTAATGCAATTAGATATGATTTCTCTGTTTGGATGTAGCCCAGAAAGTAGTTTGTAGCCACTCAGTAGGCGTTCCTGCATAACTTCCTGGTTTGATGATGATGTCACGCGCATACCCTCTATACGTTCATTGGATTTACAGGTTGACTAAATATGGAAACAACAAAGTCACACCTGATCAGCTCAGAGACGGATGACGTGTCAGTTGTACAGTTTACAGCTGCATGTAACCACAACTTCCCCAAGTCAAATTATAAGTTACTATCCACGCGTGTCACGTCATGTGTCAACCAGGGACTTGCACACATAGACATCAAAGGGGGCTTCAGCCCCTGCTCTCTTTTTTTTTAAATGTTTTTTTTGTGGCTTTCGCCTTTATTTTATTTATTTTTTTATAGAGGGACAGACAGTAGGCTGACAGGAAATGGGCAGAGAGATGGGGGGGGGGTGACATGCAGTGAAGGCCGTCGGGATCGGGAGTCGAACCCGCAGCACACTGCCTTGTGCTACCGGCCAAGGTGCCTGGACCGCTGAGCCACGGCCCAGGTCAGCCCCTGCTCTTTTACCCGTCTGTAAAACAACTGCCCTCTCCAGACCACGGATGCAGCATTTACTATGGTGGAAGAAATGCCACAGCGTTCAGGAGAATAGCTTCCCCCCCCCCCCGAAGTCTCCTGAACTTGAACACAGTATTTTGCGTTGAACAATTGTTTTTAGAAATCCATGTCGTACACCGCATCTCCAGTAGCTCAAGAGGGGGTGCATATACTTAGTTTAGACTAGTCATTGGTTAGACATGGGTTAAGGTTAGGTTTAGGTGTGCTGCCCCGTGGGAGGTTAGGTTTAGGGTGAGGGTTTGAGATAGGTTGTAGTTGTAGGACTAATGACTGGTCTAACCAATGACTAGTCTAAACCAAGTACTGTCTAGTGCTGGTTTGCACCCCGAAAATAGCAGATCTACAAGCTCTCAACGCCTTGCAGCGCGACGCGTTGTGAGCTTGTAGATCTGCTATTTTCGCTATTTTTGTCCAAAAGTGCCCTCTTACGGGCTTTCAGCCCCTGCCCCCTGTAACACTCTCTGCACGTCCCTGGTGTCAATGCATGTTATGTCTTCATAGTGTAGTCAGTTGATACTTTAAAAATATAGTTTCTATAACTTTTTATGGCCTAGTAAAAGAAAGGGTTAAGGTTTAGGGTCAGGGTGTGAAATAAATCAGATTTGCTTTGCAGTAAAACCACAAAACATTAAGCTGTACCGTTGCGTGACAATGTGAGCTGACGGTTGAGCCAGTTCAACAAGATCAAGCAGGTTTAGGCAAACACTTACAGTAATAGTGACTAGTCACTGAGTCACGTGACGTGTGTCACAGACTCACAGCTAGGTCTGTGATATGTAATTAATAGCGGTGGCCTATATAATCTGTAAACTCACTCCGGTGTTACATTTTGACAGCAAATTTTGATTTAGTTTAGTCATAGTCTTGTAAAAATGTCATGTCAAATGTCATGTGTTAGTCATCTGATTTTGTCGACCAAAAAAAGATATCATTTGGCAGTCCTTGATGGCGTCGTAATGACTGATTGCATGCTGAAAATAGCCAATCCACAAGCTCACAACGCGTCGCAGCGTGCGGTGTGAACGGTGTGAGCTTGTACAGTTGGAGGCCATCGATATTGTCCTTTTCTTTTTGCTGAGGTTTGCGTAATATGCACAAAAGGACAGTTAACCCATTTTGGGCGGGAACCCCTTTTGGTGTTTTAAACATTGTTATAATTTAGCTATTGAAAAATAGCAGATCTACAAGCTCATAGCGTGCCACCGAGTGGCGCGCTACGAGCTTGTAGGTCAGCTATTTTTGAAAAATCGTGAAAATATTTATTTCAGAAAACTGGAGGATTTAGAAGGATTTTTTTAAATTTTGAGGTCAGGCCTAAATGGGTCAAATGATAAGGGACAATATCGGTGGCACCCAACTGTAGATCGGCTAGTTTCGCAACGAACCAAACATAAAAATGACTTGTCTCTTAGTTCTACTCCTGGATCCCTTCTCCACTATTCCGTCCAAGCAATTTTAGTCTAGTTTTTATTTGTTGACGAAATTGTCAATTGAATTAGTCAATATAGTTAGTTTTAGTAGTTTATCAGTGAAAACTGTTAGACTAAAATAATACTGGCAACATCCCATACAAAGAAACGAGAGCATATTACACCCGTTCCAGCCCAAATGCTACCCGTGAAATATCAAACCGATTGAACTAGCAATGAGAAAGTTGAATGCACTTAAATGTATTATCTGACAGATGCCACAATACAAAGCATACACATACATACAGAATGTAGGTCTACGATATAGATATAAGAGAAGATGTTTATTGTCACTGTATGGAACATACAACAACATTGTGTTTAGTGCAAACAAATAGCAGCATCAGCAAAGAAATACAGATAGAGCAACATTATGCCATAAACTGTTAGGGCCGATTCATACTCCTATTTTACCGCTGTTTCGGCGCTGTAGTGCCGAAATGATTTCGGCTCCTCAGAAATTTTCAGTAGCACCGAAGAGCCGACTTTAGGACGGTACCCGCCCCCCCGAACCTCAAATGACGTCACATTGTAGGCTACAGAGCCGAACCCACTTTTATTCGGCTCTAAAATAGGGAGTATGAATCCGCCCTTAGTCCATCATAGTCAAGTTGTCATAGTCTGTTGTCAGATAAAACATCCATAATACAAATACAATAAATGTTAAGAGAAAAACCCTTGAATATTAATATTAATATTCTGTATCTAATTCTCATTAATATGGCCAAAAAAAACAAACAATTGGCATCCAACGCATTTGCTATATTTAAACTCAGATACAAAAGGAGACACACACACAACACTTGTTTAGATACAACAGTAGGCTGCCTATTTAGTTGGCAAACAATGTCACCTCGATGGCTTGGTTGGTTCAGGAGTTCAAAACGATTGTTTAGCAGTTGTTCCTGCTCCTAAAATGGACCCTGCTGAAGCGAGGTGCATTGCACAAGGAAATGTTTTTCATTTGCTAGCACCGAACAGTAGGCCTACACCACAATATTCATAACCGTTGTACGATACGATACAATACAACTTTATTGTCAGCTTTCACTGACATTTGTTTTGCGTCCATGACGTCACCGTACAAGAAACAGACAAGACAGACACGATACATTACAAAAGATACATTACAGGACACACATCACAGCAGCAGACCAAGAACAAGGAACAAGAACAATAGAACATATCCTCTTGGTTTACCGATTTTGGTTTAAAAGCAGAACAGACTGGTGTACAAAAGAGTTCTTTAGCCTGTTTTTCTTATATTTCGGGACTCTAAACCGCCTCATGGAGGGCAACAGTTGTGGCCTGTGGGGTCATATTGTTGCCCGCTTACCGGACCTCAGTTTCGTCGGGGTGGTCACATGCTACGAGGTTATGAAATAGTATGAATGAGATAAGAACAACATACAGTATACAGTAGGACTATTACTATTACACACAATACAGCAATACAACAATATTCTCAAGACAGAGCTTGACGTCTCTTTAATTTAAAATCGGACCTGTCTGAAGTGAGTGGTGCAACAGCACCCCCTGTTCCTTGGAGTGGTTGCACCACTCAAAAATAGGATAACAGGCCTGGGCCATGGCTTAGTGGTCCAGGCACCTTGGCTGGTAATCCAGTCTGGCAGTGTGCCGCGGGTTCGACTCCCGATCCTGACGGCCTTTACTGCATGTTACCCGCCCTCATCTCTCTCCCCATTTCCTGTCAGCCTACTGTCTGTCCCTCCATAAAATATATAAAATAAAAGGGCGAAAGCCACAAAAAAAAAACATTAAAAAAATAAAATAAAATAGGATAACAGGATGTGAATGGTAGTGAATATCGTATCATTGTGCTGTGCAGTGTTCCTCACTGTCTGCTGGGTCCCAGGATCATATGAATGGTAGTGTATATGGTATCATTGAGCTGTGCAGTGTTCCTCACTGTCTGCTGGGTCCCAGGAGCTCTACTTGAGGTGAAAGAAGCCAGAGGACTTGGTCGGTGCTGCCATGAGCATGTTGGCTTGATTCTTGTGGGTGATGTGGATCTATGGAAAAAATAAAAAATCAAACCAAAACTATAAATGTCTAATAAAAGCGTTATCAAACAACCTAAGGACATATTGTGTGAACATTGAAAGAAAAACTAATTCATATATTTTAGCAATTTACAAATGACAAAACATACAACAAACAAAAATGTCAATTTTTACAAAGATTGATGTTTTTAGTTATTTAGGCAGATTTTCATCCCAATGTCACTAAAGACAGTTTCAGACCTTCCAAAACAAACCAAATTCAACTACTTCTCCGCGTTAAGCAATTACAAATTGGATTTTCTTTTTAAGATAGTCACACCAAAGTGAGTGACACCCACAGCCACAATACCAGAGGGAGCGACAACAACCATCTGGTACCACCCACCTCGAACAAACTTTACAAACAAAATTATCTTTGTACTGCTCTGCCACAAAGGTGTGGAATGCCCAGACACCATCCCTTAAAATATGTGGATCACTGGCTTCTTTCAAAACAGGCCTGAGAATCCATCTTTCAGGAGACCAAAACGGGCAGGTAAACTCACTTCTCCCGTATAAAGGTGAAGGCATTCACAGGTAAACTCACTTCTCCCGTATAAAGGTGAAGGCATTCAAAGGGTAAACTCACTTCTCCCGTATAAAGTTGATTGCATTCAAAGGTAAACTCACTTCTCCCGTATAAAGGTGATTGCATTCACAGGTAAACTCACTTCTCCCGTATAAATGTGAAGGCATTCACAGGTAAACTTACTTCTCCAGTTTAAAGGTGAAGGCATTCACAGGTAAACTCACTTCTCCCGTATAAAGGTGAAGGCATTCACAGGTAAACTTACTTCTCCAGTTTAAAGGTGAAGGCATTCACAGGTAAACTCACTTCTCCCGTATAAAGGTGATGGCATTCACAGGTAAACTCACTTCTCCCGTATAACGGTGAAGGCATTCACAGGTAAACTTACTTCTCCAGTTTAAAGGCGAAGGCATTCACAGGTAAACTCACTTCTCCCGTATAAAGGTGAAGGCATTCACAGGTAAACTCACTTCTCCCGTATAAAGGTGAAGGCATTCACAGGTAAACTTACTTCTCCAGTTTAAAGGTGAAGGCATTCACAGGTAAACTCACTTCTCCCGTATAAAGGTGATGGCATTCACAGGTAAACTCACTTCTCCCGTATAAAGGTGAAGGCATTCACAGGTAAACTCACTTCTCCCGTATAAAGATGATGGCATTCACAGGTAAACTCACTTCTCCCGTATAAATGTGAAGGCATTCACAGGTAAACTTACTTCTCCAGTTTAAAGGTGAAGGCATTCACAGGTAAACTCACTTCTCCCGTATAAAGGTGAAGGCATTCACAGGTAAACTTACTTCTCCAGTTTAAAGGTGAAGGCATTCACAGGTAAACTCACTTCTCCCGTATAAAGGTGATGGCATTCACAGGTAAACTCACTTCTCCCGTATAACGGTGAAGGCATTCACAGGTAAACTTACTTCTCCAGTTTAAAGGCGAAGGCATTCACAGGTAAACTCACTTCTCCCGTATAAAGGTGAAGGCATTCACAGGTAAACTCACTTCTCCCGTATAAAGGTGAAGGCATTCACAGGTAAACTTACTTCTCCAGTTTAAAGGTGAAGGCATTCACAGGTAAACTCACTTCTCCCGTATAAAGGTGATGGCATTCACAGGTAAACTCACTTCTCCCGTATAAAGGTGAAGGCATTCACAGGTAAACTCACTTCTCCCGTATAAAGGTGATGGCATTCACAGGTAAACTCACTTCTCCCGTATAAAGGTGATGGCATTCACAGGTAAACTCACTTCTCCCGTATAAAGGTGAAGGCATTCACAGGTAAACTCACTTCTCCCGTATAAAGGTGATGGCATTCACAGGTAAACTCACTTCTCCCGTATAAAGGTGAAGGCATTCACAGGTAAACTCACTTCTCCCGTATAAAGGTGATGGCATTCACAGGTAAACTCACTTCTCCAGTTTAAAGGTGATGGCATTCACAGGTAAACTCACTTCTCCCGTATAAAGGTGAAGGCATTCACAGGTAAACTCACTTCTCCCGTATAAAGGTGAAGGCATTCACAGGTAAACTCACTTCTCCCGTATAAAGGTGATGGCATTCACAGGTAAACTCACTTCTCCCGTCTTAAGGTGAAGGCATTCACAGACGACAGTTATTTTTTCCAATCTCCTTTTTGAGTGGTGCAACCACTCCAAGGAACAGCAATGTCCCATAGGGACTATGGGACTATGTGACTATGTCCCAATGTGAGTACCAGTAGGGGCAAAAGTGGCGCTGTTGTGCCAGAAACAGAGAGAGAGATAGTGTTGCACTGTTGCCTGCTAATTACAGAGAGAGAGAGAGAGAGAGAGAGAGAGAGAGAAAGAGAGAGAGAGAGAAAGAGAGCACCACCTGCTTTATTTTATTTTAATTACTTTTTTCATGTCATTGATATTATGTTGTTATGTTGTTGTTTGTCATATCTGTGATTGTGCTTTGGCAACACTTGTAAAATGTCATGCCAATAAAGCCTGTTGAATTGAATTGAATTGAATTGAATTGAGAGAGAGAGAGAGAGAGAGAGAGAGAGAGAGAGAGAGAGAGAGAGAGAGAGGGGGGGGGGGGGGGCAGGGGGAGAGGGGAGTTGCACCACTCAGTTCACACGTGTGTATTTCTTCTACTTGTGATTCATCAGTGTTTCATCTTTGTTGATATTGTATTTTGGCAGGTTTTTTTATGCCACGTTGATTAATTGAATACATACTGTACAGGACAAACAATGGAAACAGGTCCCCATGCCGGACTTGCCAAGACATGCCCACAACGGGACGCCCTGCTGCTCCTGCACTTTTCTGCGTTGTCCTCTTAGCTCTAAATGTCTGACGGTTCCTCTGTGCTGTTTGCATTTCTGTCTAATAACATAGTAAATCAATCAATCAATGACATACCCAAAATAGGGACGCCCCTCTCTTTGATACTACAAACTATACAGTTGGGTGCCACCGATATTGTCCCTTATCATTTGACCCATTTAGGCCTGACCTCAACATTTAAAAAAATCCTTCTAAATCCTCCAGTTTTCTGAAATAAATATTTTCACGATTTTAAAAAAATAGCAGACCTACAAGCTCGTAGCGCGCCACTCGGTGGCGCGCTAGGAGCTTGTAGATCTGCTATTTTTCAATAGCTAAATTATAACAATGTTTAAAACACCAAAAGGCGTTCCCGCCCAAAATGGGTTAACTGTCCTTTTGCGCAGATCACGCAAACCTCAGCAAAAAGAAAAGGACAATATCGATGGCCTCCAACTGTAAGTGCCATGAGGTCAAGTCAAGTCAAGTCAATTGTATTTCTAGAGCACATTTAAAACAACCAAGGTTGACCAAAGTGCTGGACAAAAAACATATACAGTAGAGAAAATGCACAAGAAGATACAGTAGCAAGTACAGAACAAAACTATAGAATGGGAGAGCACAGCAACACATGATAAAAAAAAAGGCATAGGTGTTAAAAGGCCAGGGAGAACATGTGTGCTTTTAAACGAGATTTAAAAATGCCCATAGAAGGTGCAGCTTTCACAACTAGTGGCAGGGTGTTCCAAACCCTCCAGCCAAGAATTTTACAGGCAGCCAGTGAAGGGAAGCTAGGATGGGGGTGATGTGTTCAGGCAGCCAGTGAAGGGAAGCTAGGACGAGGGTGATGTGTTCAGGCAGCCAGTGAAGGGAAGCTAGGATGGGGGTGATGTGTTCAGGCAGCCAGTGAAGGGAAGCTAGGATGGGGGTGATGTGTTCAGGCAGCCAGTAAAGGGAAGCTAGGATGGGGGTGATGTGTTCAGGCAGCCAGTGAAGGGAAGCTAGGACGGGGGTGATGTGTTCAGGCAGCCAGTGAAGGGAAGCTAGGATGGGGGTGATGTGTTCAGGCAGCCAGTGAAGGGAAGCTAGGACGGGGGTGATGTGTTCTTGTCTACGGGTGTCTACGGCCAAGAGTCTAGCAGCGGAATTTTGAACGACTTGTAGTCTGGAGATAGATGAGGCGGTGCATGCCATACTGGGACGCCCTGCTCCTGCAGTGTCCTAATTTGATACAGCAACTGTAGCCAAATATACTACTACTATACTACTACTACTACTACTACTACTACTGCTACTGTTGCTACTACTACTACTACTACTACTACTACTACTACTGCTACTGTTGCTACTACTACTACTACTACTGCTACTACTACTACTACTACTACTACTACTACTACTGCTACTGCTGCTACTACTACTACTGCTGCTACTACTACTACTACTACTACTACTGCTGCTACTGCTACTACTGCTGCTGCTGCTACTGCCTTGGCACCATGAAGAGCTACTGAGAGGCACATCTTGCCAGCAAGGTGCTAACTAGGTGCAACTTCCCATTGGCAGCCCATTCATCCAAACAGAAAAGCCATATCTAATTGTATTAAACAACGTCAAACTCACCAACATTGCAGCTGTACGAAAAGCTTGGATTATCCTCTTTCTATCTGACTGCAATGTGTTTGTTTCATAAAAATCCAGACATGGATGGATGTCATGAGCTACTTCCTGACAAGAAATACCTTGCAGGTGATTTATTGTCTACAGTGTAAAAAGTGTCAGAGTTTGGAAGTGCTCGTTATCAGTAAAGCAACCTCATTGGACGACCTGCTCTACCTCCTGAGCCACAGCCGCCCAGAATAAAAAATAAACTTTTGAATTATGTTCTGCAGATTCTGACTGGACGGGTTTGTAAATGTCTTGATTTAATTGTCACTAATGAATAACTTACAGTGCAGGCGGGTTGCATCCAGGGTTCCCCGTCAATCTGCATGGGCAGCGCTTTGTGGGTCCTAGTGCACATGGACACAGTCACAGGGTTACAGGGTGTGTGTGTGTGTGTGTGTGTGTGTGTGTGCGTGCGTGCGTGCGTGCGTGCGTGCGTGCGTGCGTGCGTGCGTGCGTGCGTGCGTGCGTGCGTGTCTGCTTGCGTGCGTGCATGTGTGCGTGCGTGCACTTTTACTACACAAAATGTCCCCACAAGTATAGTAGAATTTCAGAAATAGACATTAAGGAGCAATTTCCCTGGTCCTCCTCACAAAAGAGAAACGTTTTTCTTTTAGATAGTCCAGATTAGAATTAGAAAAAGGTTGAGTTTGCGGTCACGGTAAGTATTAGATGTTAGGTTTAAGGGTTAGGTTTATTAGGTAGGTATACTTAGGTCGCTTTAGGGTTAGGGATAAAAATGGCAGAGAATTGTAAAATATGCATTCATAAAATTGCTGTCATTGTTGACAAGTATAGTAATACAAACGTGTGTGTGTGTGTGTGTGTGTGTGTGTGTGTGTGTGTGTGTGTGTGCGCGTGTGCATGTGCGCGCACGTGTGTGTGCCGTGTGCGTGCGTGCGTGTGTGTGCATCTACAGTGAGAATGTACAAACATTCCCATGTCATTCCATCATGTTTTGGACAGCTAATACACCAGATGTTGTTGTGGTCGATGAAGAAGAGTCCATGGAAATGTCTGTATTAGAGATAGAGCTTATATTATCGTAGAGATAGAGCCTGCACCTTTCACCACAGCCTAGACTAGACGAAGCCTTTATAACCACGGTCATTAAATACCAACAAACTTCTACATACCACCTCAGAACTAGGTTGTAGGTGCAGAACATTAGTTGTTATATTTGGGACATACTGTGCACACAGACTGGTTGTTAGAGGTACTTGGGATGCCCAAAAAGGCTGACAAAGTGTTGTGGTGTCTCTGCTATAATTGGCAGCCACCATACATGGCGGAGACGCTGTTACTTGCACAGTATGCGTGCGTGCGCCCCGGCATCTGCAGGGGTCAGTAGGTTGCATGTGTGACTGTGTGTGCGTGTATGTGTGTCTGCTTGCGTGCGTGCGTGCATGTGTGACTGTGCGTGCGTGCATGTGTGACTGTGCGTGCGTGCGTGCGTGTGTGACTGTGCGTGCGTGTGACTGTGTGTGACTGTGTGTGCGTGCGTGCGTGCGTGCGTGCGTGCGTGCGTGCGTGCGTGCGACTGTGTGTGCGTGCGTGTGACTGTGTGCGTGCGTGCGTGTGACTGTGTGTGCGTGCGTGTGACTGTGTGTGCGTGCGTGCGTGTGTGCATGTGACTGTGTGTGCGTGCGTGCGTGTGACTGTGTTTGGCGTGCGTGTGTGCGTGTGTGTGACTGTGCGTGTGATTGCATGGCATCTGTAAGCAGAATGCTTCCTGAACCTGATGGTGATCTCAGAGGTCTGGGCCAGTCTGCGTCCGGCGCTCTTCAGTCCAGAGTAGATCTGACCCAGCTCTATGGCTCCCTCCACCCCCACCACCTCCAGGCGCCGGTCGCTCGTATCTGTGGAGACGTAGAAGAACAATCACACCATATAATGTGAAGTCGAGCGGCGGTGCCTTTGAAGTCAAGCACAGTTGTTGACTTAAGCAAGGGGTTGTGTGTGCGTGTGTGCGTGCGTGCGTGTGTGCGTGCGTGCGTGCGTGCGTGCGTGCGTGCGTGCGGCGGTGAGTGCGTGCGTGCGTGCGTGCGTGCGTGCGTGCGTGCGTGCGTGCGTGCGTGCGTGCATCCCGGCATCTGCAGGGGGTCAATAGGTCGTATAAGAGGTGGTCAATTATAGGTCCTACTCTAAACGGACAGACTGGACGGACACAGGGACACACGTAGCCATGTGAAGGAGCGGCGTGCGTGCACCTCTCAAAAAAAACACACAAGCAAAGGGTTTGACCATTTATGAGCAACGACGTCAATACAAGAGATATCTGCTGCTTAACGGAATGAACCTACTGTATAAATCTCATTGTTCTCAGTTCAGTTTCAGTTTATTTTATTTAAGTACAATATCACCCCAAGGGGTCTCTGTGCACTTTACAGCATCGATACATAAAACAACAAATCAAAGACACAAAACATAGCAATAAAAAACATAGTAAAACATGGTCAAATGTGCAGCTATGGATCATAGCTATGCATGATGAATTCCTGTTCTGTTCTTTGACTATATATAGACGTGTCTATTTGTACGTCTCTAAATGTTTTGATGAATTGAACAAGGTGGACCCTCTTGTAAACAAGTGTAATGCTTAATTGGGTCGTCCACTCACAGTCAACAGTCTTTGTATTGAGTTTGTGCTTGAAATGTACTGTAATTCTGCAAACTGTTAATAAATATTGCAATCAATCAATCAATCATACAGATTAAAACTAGGCAGAACTGTATAGTGCATAGAAAAGAAATGTGTTCTTAGCCTCGACTTAAAAATGTCCAGGGAGTTTGCATTTCTGACATCCTGAGGGAGAGCGTTCCAGAGACAGGGGGCACGATGTGTGAATGCTCTGCCCCCAACCGTTATTTTATTGTGTGTTGAGACGGTGACATGTAAGGTGGTGCGAGTCCGTTTAATGGTTTATAGGTCAGGAGGAGTATCTTGTTCTGACATGTTGGACAATCATATCATTGCTCTCGGGCATCAACCGCCTATCTCTATGTTTGTCCTCCTCCCTCGACCAGCTTGCACCCGTTCAAACCCGTTCTGTCTCATTCACCCACACTGCTCCCTGGTTCACGGATGAACTCAGTAGCCTCAAGTCCAAGGGCCGGCAGCTGGAAAGGCTGTCCAAGAGGACAGGGCTCACCGTTCACTCCGACATGCATAAACAGCATATGCAGCTCTATAAGGACACCATCAACTCCACCCGCACCTCTCACTACTCTGGAATCATTCAGTCAGGCAGTGGCAACCCCAGAGTACTTTTCTCCACAATAAACAAACTACTCAAACCCATGGACACCATTTCCCACTCCTTCACCACTGAAAAATGCAATAACTTCCTAACCTTCTTTCATGAGAAGATCAACAATATTCACAGCCAGCTGGCCACCTCCCCCCCCGGATCTGAACCTGAGCCTTCCATACCCACTCCACACTCCTTCTCCTCATTTATTGACATCTCACCCTCTGAGCTGTCAATTGTTATTGCAGGCATGAAGTCCTCAACCTGCTCCCTGGACCCCCTCCCCACCTACCTCCTCAAGGACTGTCTCCCCACTCTCTCACCACTCATCACTAAAACAATAAACTCCTCCCTTTCCTCTGGTTTCGTACCCCCTTCCCTAAAACTTGCCTCCATTACACCGATTCTAAAAAAACCCGGCCTCGACCCTGACTCCCCCAACAACTACCGGCCCATCTCAAATCTCCCATTTCTGTCAAAAATTCTGGAACGAGTCGTTGCAAACCAAATCACTACATACCTGGAAACAAACAACCTCTACGAACAATTTCAATCCGGCTTCCGCACCAAACACAGCACTGAAACTGCCCTCCTCAGAGTCACTAACGATCTTCTGCTATCTGCTGACACCGGTTCACTCAACATCCTCATCCTCCTTGACCTCAGTGCCGCCTTCGATACCATTCACCACTCCATACTCATCTCACGCCTCAAAACCACCCTTGGAATCACTGACACTGCCCTCTCCTGGTTCCAATCATATCTCACTGACAGACAGCACTTTATTTCCATCAACAACTGCCAATCACTCACGTCAACTGTCACCCACGGCGTCCCCCAAGGTTCAGTACTTGGTCCCCTCCTCTTCACCCTGTACATGCTCCCCCTTGGTCAGATACTCCGCACTCACGGTCTCCGCTTCCACTGTTATGCCGACGACACACAACTGTATCTCCCCTGCAAAACCATCACCACCATCACCCACTCCACCCTCACCTCCTGCCTGACTGATATCAAGACATGGATGCAAACAAACTTTCTGAAACTCAACTGCAATAAATCTGAAATCCTCATCATTGGCCCCGACTCCCTCACCCGCTCCTCTCATGACTTCTCCCTCACCATTGATGGCTCCACTGTCACCCCCTCCACCCGAGTCCGCAACCTTGGTGTCATCCTTGACCCCACCCTCTCCTTCCAGCCCCATGTCAACCAGATCACCAAAACCGCCTTTTTCCACCTCCGTAACATTGCCCGCCTTCGTCCCATGCTATCCCACACTGCCGCTGAGACACTCATTCATTCCTTCATTACATCCAGACTCGACTACTGCAATAGCCTCCTCTATGGTGTCACCTCCAAGGTTCTCAGAAAACTGCAATATGTTCAAAACTCCGCCGCCCGCCTGCTCACCAGAACCAGATCCAGGGACCACATCACACCCGTCCTCCGTGAACTCCACTGGCTCCCAGTCAAATCCAGAATTGACTTCAAAATACTCACCATCACCTACAAGACCCTCAACAACCAGGCCCCCCTCTACCTCTCTGAACTCATCCACCGTCATGTCCCCTCTCGCTCCCTCAGGTCAAGCACTGCCAACCAACTGGAACCCCACAAGTCCAACAAGCGCACTTGGGGAGACAGGGCCTTCGCAGTGGCCGCCCCTTCTCTTTGGAACTCACTCCCAACTCACATCAGATCTGCCCCCACCTTCGAAATGTTCAAAAGCACACTCAAAACCCACCTTTTCAAACTGGCTTTCCCTACATAACCCCCCCCCCCCCCACACACACACACACACCCTTCTTGTTTGTCCTTTTTTGATTTTTGATTTTGATTTCTAGTTTTTAACCTTTTAAACCTTTTTAACTAGTTTGACACAATTCTAATAAAAATGTCTGTATTAAAATGTCTGTAAAGCGACTTTGGGTACCCAGAAAAGCGCTATATAAATCGTATGTATTATTATTATTATTATTATTATATTTTTTGGGGGCTTTTTGACTTAATTGATAGATAAGCCTATAGAGTAGGTTCACAGGAAATGGGGAGAGAATTGGGGGTCGTCGGGATCGGAACTCGAACCCACGACACGCTGTCAGGCTGCGTGCCCAGACGGCTACGCCAGCCAGCCAGCCAGCCGCCCGGGTCGTGTTTTTCTTTTTTTTCTTCTTTCAAGTTCAACGGGTCTTCTTGGCGCTGTCAGAAGACACCATTCATTCTAACTGACCAGTGGTACTTGGCCTCAGACCATCCAGGGTCGTCCTGCCCTGGCTGACCAGAGATGACCAGTCAGCTGCAGTTAAGGTTACGTGCAGTTCAAATTCCCCACTGAGCAGATGACTAAAGTGTAACTTAACCCAATAAAACATGGAGAGCATCTGATGCATAGCTGATGCATAGCTTATGCATAGCGCCATGGTGCTATGCATAAAACGGCCCTGAATAATAGTCACCTCCATCAATCCCAATCAGTGTGGCGGGTGCCATTCCCTTCAGAAGCTGGCTGTACTGGCATTATGCACAAAGCTATTAAAGGCAAAAATGATCTGGCCTGGGCCGTGGCTCAACGATCCAGGCACCTTGGCCGGTAGTCCGAGCCTGGCAGTGTGCCGTGGGTTCGACTCCCGATCCCGATGGCCTTTACTGCATGTCATCCCCCCCCCCCCCCCATCTCTCTCCCCATTCCCTGTCAGCCTGCTGTCTGTCCCTCTATAGTCTTGCGTTACCAGATTGTTGACTGACTGTTGATTTTCAAATGCTTCATCATACAGTCTGGACCAACGGAAGAGCTGTCATGAGTAAGCGATAAAGCGGAAGTGGAGCCTCCTCCCCACTTCCGTTTCGTCTTTACAGTCGCGCAAATTTATTCTATGAATAGAAATCATCTAAGCATATATAGCTTGTTGCTTAGTAGAAAAGAAAATACAAATGGCAGCTTCCTTACTCAGCTCATGGGGGCTATAGTTCCAGACTCTATATAGCATTCAGAGATTGTGGAATAGTTGTCTGGTTACGCGAGATTAGTCCCTCTATAAAAAAAGTTAAAACCTATATATATATATATATATAATAAAAAGGCAAAAGCCACAAAATAGACCAATCTACAAGCTCACAATGCGTCGCACGAGCTTCTTCTTCAGATCTGACATTTTCAAAATACTTTGATACATTGTGAAAAACTTGTGAAATGGGACATATTCTGTATAATGAGAATACTTTCTACTTTTGGTACTTTAAGTACATTTTGACACCAATGCTTTTGTACTTTTACGTAAGTAAATTAGTACATTTAGAACTTCTGACTTTTTAGTAGTATTTCTACATTGCAGTATAGAGGGTATGCGCGTGACATCGTCGTACCTGGAAGTCTTGCGGGAACGCCCACTGAGTGTCAAAAAACGACTTTCTGGCCTTGACAGCCCATACATCAAAACAGAAAAGTCCTGTCTGATTGCATTAAACAATGTTAAACTCACCAACATTGCAGCTGTACAAAAAGCTTGAATGATCCTCTTTCTATCTGCAAAGTTTTTGTTTTATAAAAATCCACCATAGAAACGTTATGAGCTGTATACTTTCTGGCAAGAAATGCCCTGCATTTGATTATTCTTCTAAGTGTCAGAGTTTGGAAGTGCTTAAGCTTGTTTTCAATAACACAACATTTTGCTGCCTCCTGCATTATGTGACATTTAGAAACAGGTGGTACGCAGGACGGTTGAGTGATTTCCAACGAGCGCTTCCAAACTCCAACACTCCATGCTGCTCAATGTTTTGCCACTCAGTCTAGATGAGGGGGGCGTGTCCTGATGGGAAAATCATGTGCATACTCTCTATAGATACTTTTACTATAGATACTTTTACTAGTGAAAAATACTTTTACTTTTACCACCACTGAATAATACAAATAAAATCTCCCGACATGCGTCAACCCTATACAGCAGTGGTTCCCAAACCTTTTCATGTCAAGGACCCCCAAATGGACAACTAGATTTTTACGGCTCTAGCAGTGATTCTCAACCCGTTTCTCGACCCGTTAGGGTCCATTTGGTTCCATTTGTACACTCTCTGAGTTACAGACCCATAAGGGTCCATTTGGTTCCAAACTATCATTTAGCTGGGGACCCCCTGAAACTCCCTCAGGTACCCCTGGGGGTCCCCGGACCCCACTTTGAGAACCACTGGTATACAGCATTCACCAGGGGGTAAATCAAAAAAAGGTCTTTCGTGTTTGTGTAGAAAACACAGTCAGCAGCAGCTGCTTTATCGTGCTTGAGATAAAGTCTCACATGGAAATGGAACAGGAAACCACTACTCATCTGCTGATATAACAGTCATTTTAAACCTTTAGAGCGCTTATTGTCCCCTGGATTTGGATTTAGTTCTATTTACATTATTTAAAAGGTTTTTTTTGTGGCTTTTGCCTTTATTTTATTTTTTATAGAGGGACAGACAGTAGGCTGACAGGAAATGGGGAGAGAGATGGGGGAGTGACATGATGGGGGAGTGACAAAGGGATCGGGAGTCGAACCTGCGGCACACTGCCAGACTCGGGCTACCGGCCAAGGTGCCTGGACCGCTGAGCCACGGCCCAGGCCTATTTACTTAACTTAAAAAAAAACTTAACTTAAAAAAAAACTTAACTTAAAAAAAAACTTAACTTAAAAAAAAACTTAACTTAAAAAAAAACTTAACTTAAAAAAAGAATTTAAAAAGGAAAAACGCACACACAAAAAACTTAACTTAAAAAAAAACTTAACTTAAAAAAAACTTAAACAAAAAACTTAAAAAAAAAAAACCTAAAAAAGAAACACGCACGCACACATACACACACTAAAAAAAAACTTGAAAAAACATTTAATTTAAAAAAACTTAACTTAAAAAAAACCTTAAAAAGTACATAATTTATTCTAATTGTTGTTATTGCAATTTACGAGCTGCGTTCGCTTCCCGCGTTTGCGCGTCTTACTTGTTTAGAACAGTGGTTCTCAAAGTGGCGTCGCCCCATGTGTCTTGGGCATAGAGTATAAAGAAGGATAGAGACCGACCTGTGTGAGCCCGGACCTCAAAATTGAGGTCCGGGCTCACGCACGTGACGGACTCATGAATGTCCGTCCACTTCCATTAAAGTGCTGCAATTCCACATTTCGCCAGTAGGTAGTGGCATCTTCAACGTTGGATAGCCTTACTGGGGGCTTGGTCTTGGGTATAGGTTGTAGGGGGGGGGGGGGGGGGGGTCCCCAGCTAAATGTTTGGTAACCCTGAGTGTACAAATGGGGTCCATTTGGTTCCATTCGCATACCCTCAGAGTTAAGGTATCGGGGGGGTCTGTGGCCTAATAATGCATACTAAACCGGGGGTCCTTGAAATGAAATGACAAAATCACAGATTTTGAATGATTCTCATTCTACAGTATATAGTATACAGTATACAGTATACATCCATTACATGCGAAGGAGAATCAAGATATTAGTACCATTTAGACCTCAGGACAATTCTACAAAGGCCTTCTAAATCCTGACAGTTTTCTGAAAAACCCATGTTTCTATTCTATGTCAGTCGTTCTCAAACATTTTCATGTCAAGGACCTCCAAGATTATATGTATTTGGCCGCCGACCCCCATCTGAAAATATGTTGTTCCAGGGACTCCTCCAGAAGCAAAGATTTGAGTTAAAAACGTTGGCTCTGAAAGAATATTCAAAGATTTGCACTACATTTTCACAATTTCTCAAAAATAGCAGACCTACAAGCTCGTAGCGCGGCACTCTGTGCAGCGCTATGAGCTTGTAGATCTGCTATTTTTCAATAGCTAAAGTATAACATAATGCTTTAAAACACCAAAAGGGGTTCCGCCCAGAATGGGTTAAATCAATGACCTTGTGAGACGGTCTTGAGAAGCTCGGGGTCGGTTATGACCTCGGCGGCGGAGGACGTTTCCTCGGACGCGGTCGACCTGTCGGCCTTCTTGGTTTCGCCCCAGAGGTTGGAGCCGCCGTGCATGCTGGGTATGTTGAGGACAGCTATGCCCTCCAGAGACACAGTACTCAGGTCCAGAGGTTGACCACAGCACTGTGGAGAGGGGTCAACATGTACATGGTTTACCACTTTACTGTGGAGAGAGGGGTCAACATGTACAAGGTTTACCACATCACTGTGGAGAGAGGGGTCAACATGTACAAGGTTTACCACATCACTGTGGAGAGAGGGGTCAACATGTACAAGGTTTACCACAGCACTGTGGAGAGAGGGGTCAACATGTACAAGGTTTACCACAGCACTGTGGAGAGAGAGGGGTCAACATGTACATGGTTTACCACAGCACTGGAGAGAGGGGTCAACATGTACATGGTTTACCACAGCACTGGAGAGAGGGGTCAACATGTACATGGTTTACCACAGCACTGGAGAGAGGGGTCAAGATGTACAAGGTTTACCACAGCACTGGAGAGAGGGGTCAACATGTACAAGGTTTACCACAGCACTGGAGAGAGAGGTCAACATGTACAAGGTTTACCACAGCACTGGAGAGAGAGGTCAACATGTACAAGGTTTACCACAGCACTGGAGAGAGAGGGGTCAACATGTACATGGTTTACCACAGCACTGTGGAGAGAGGGGTCAACATGTACATGGTTTACCACAGCACTGGAGAGAGAGGGGTCAACATGTACAAGGTTTACCACAGCACTGGAGAGAGAGGGGTCAACATGTACATGGTTTACCACAGCACTGTGGAGAGAGGGGTCAACATGTACATGGTTTACCACAGCACTGTAGAGAGGGGTCAACATGTACAAGGTTGACCACAGCACTGTAGAGAGGGGTCAACATGTACAAGGTTGACCACAGCACTGTAGAGAGGGGTCAACATGTACATGGTTTACCACATCACTGTGGAGAGGGGTCAACATGTACAAGGTTTACCACAGCACTGTGGAGAGAGGGGTCAACATGTACAAGGTTTACCACAGCACTGTGGAGAGGGGTCAAGATGTACAAGGTTTACCACAGCACTGGAGAGAGGGGTCAACATGTACAAGGTTTACCACAGCACTGTGGAGAGGGGTCAACATGTACAAGGTTGACCACAGCACTGTAGAGAGGGGTCAACATGTACAAGGTTGACCACAGCACTGTAGAGAGGGGTCAACATGTACAAGGTTTACCACAGCACTGTGGAGAGGGGTCAAGATGTACAAGGTTTACCACAGCACTGGAGAGAGGGGTCAACATGTACAAGGTTTACCACAGCACTGGAGAGAGGGGTCAACATGTACAAGGTTTACCACAGCACTGGAGAGAGAGGTCAACATGTACAAGGTTTACCACAGCACTGGAGAGAGGGGTCAACATGTACATGGTTTACCACATCACTGGAGAGAGGGGTCAACATGTACATGGTTTACCACAGCACTGTGGAGAGGGGTCAACATGTACATGGTTTACCACATCACTGGAGAGAGGGGTCAACATGTACATGGTTTACCACAGCACTGTGGAGAGAGAGGTCAACATGTACATGGTTTACCACAGCACTGTGGAGAGAGAGGGGTCAACATGTACATGGTTTACCACAGCACTGTGGAGAGGGGTCAACATGTACATGGTTTACCACAGCACTGTGGAGAGAGGGGTCAACATGTACATGGTTTACCACAGCACTGGAGAGAGGGGTCAACATGTACATGGTTTACCACAGCACTGTGGAGAGGGGTCAACATGTACAAGGTTGACCACAGCACTGTGGAGAGAGGGGTCAACATGTACATGGTTTACCACAGCACTGTGGAGAGGGGTCAACATGTACATGGTTTACCACATCACTGTGGAGAGGGGTCAACATGTACAAGGTTTACCACAGCACTGGAGAGAGGGGTCAACATGTACAAGGTTTACCACAGCACTGGAGAGAGAGGTCAACATGTACAAGGTTGACCACAGCACTGTAGAGAGGGGTCAACATGTACAAGGTTTACCACAGCACTGTGGAGAGAGGGGTCAACATGTACAAGGTTTACCACAGCACTGGAGAGAGGGGTCAACATGTACAAGGTTTACCACAGCACTGGAGAGAGAGGTCAACATGTACAAGGTTTACCACAGCACTGGAGAGAGAGGTCAACATGTACAAGGTTTACCACAGCACTGGAGAGAGAGGTCAACATGTACAAGGTTTACCACAGCACTGGAGAGAGGGGTCAACATGTACAAGGTTTACCACAGCACTGTGGAGAGAGAGGGGTCAACATGTACATGGTTTACCACAGCACTGGAGAGAGAGGTCAACATGTACAAGGTTTACCACAGCACTGGAGAGGGGTCAACATGTACAAGGTTTACCACAGCACTGTAGAGAGGGGTCAACATGTACATGGTTTACCACAGCACTGGAGAGAGGGGTCAACATGTACATGGTTTACCACAGCACTGGAGAGAGGGGTCAACATGTACATGGTTTACCACAGCACTGTGGAGAGAGGGGTCAACATGTACAAGGTTGACCACAGCACTGTAGAGAGGGGTCAACATGTACATGGTTTACCACAGCACTGTGGAGAGAGGGGTCAACATGTACAAGGTTTACCACAGCACTGGAGAGAGGGGTCAACATGTACAAGGTTTACCACAGCACTGTAGAGAGGGGTCAACATGTACAAGGTTTACCACAGCACTGGAGAGAGGGGTCAACATGTACATGGTTTACCACAGCACTGGAGAGAGGGGTCAACATGTACATGGTTTACCACAGCACTGTGGAGGAGGGTCAACATGTACAAGGTTTACCACAGCACTGTGGAGAGGGGTCAACATGTACAAGGTTTACCACAGCACTGTGGAGAGGGGTCAACATGTACAAGGTTGTACATGTACAACATGTACAACCAGACTGGATGAAGGTCTATTGGGTGACAGGGCCTTCTGCACAGTTGCCCCTGAACTGTGGAATACCCTCCCCGCACACTTGAGAGCGCCACAGTCAATCGACTGCTTCAAGAGAGGACTAAAGACCTACCTTTCTAATAAGGCTTTCCCCCAAACCCACTGATCTTATTCCTTGACCCTGATGTTGCCCTCACGTTCAATAACTGTTATTCTGTTTTCCTTGATGCTAAATTGTGTGCTTTTAATCATGTAATGTTCTTTTTTTGCTTTTACCTACTGTTTTATATTTGTCTACTGTAGCATATTATTATTATTATTATTATTCATAGTCCAGTTTTCGGTGAAGAGGTGGTCACCGAAACGGTGGTTAGAACAGAGAGATTGTTGTGTGAGCAGTGACCACCACGGCGTGACGTCGTGTTATAGTTTTGCGGTGGTCACCTCTTCACCGAAAACTATCTATCTATGAATATAGACTATCTATGAATATGCCTTTAGACTGAGAAACACGCTTCTATACCAGATCTGAACATTTGTATAATTATTATCATTTGTTAATTTAAAATCACACCCGTGTGAACTCAGTGGTGCAGTGACGTCACACACTAACCATAGCAACCATGCTCACCCGTACGTGGCCCCACGTACAGGTACACACATACACAGATACATACAGACAAAGCTGGTTATTGGAGTGGTTTGCACCACTAAAAAATATATATATATATATTGTTTTATTGTACGGGGTTCACCTCAATGGTGAGACACTCCTTCAGCTTCTTGCAAGAGGAAGATATGGTCTCAGAAGTGGCAAACTCAAAATACCAAAGTTTGTTCTTCATTCTAAAACACAAAAAAAGGAGAAAACGAGAAAAGAAAAAGAGTGATTTAACTATTGTTGTTTTTATTGCATTTTATTGGTATAGACAAAATCTGTCAGCCTTGTTTGTGAAAAGACTGATCAAGCTCAACTATAGTAAAGTAAGTATGTCTAAGTAAGCCTAGCCAAAGTACACCACCTGGACATGATGCTAGTATGTGCGGGGTGGCGGTGGCTCAGGGGTAGAGTGACCGGATGGGAACCGCAAGGTTCCCAGTTCGAACCCTGTGGGCTCCCCCAGAGTTAGTGTCGAAGTGTCCTTGAGCAAGACTCTGAACCCCTAATTGCTCTCGATGTGAAGGTGGGTGCCTTGCATGGTTTCCTCTGGCATCGGTGTATGAATGTGTGTGTGAATGGGTGAATGTAATGCACAATCTCTGTAAAGCGCCATGGATAAAGGCGCTATATAAATGCACCATTTAGCATTTACCATTTTATGTTGCAGGGACCGTGACGGATATGGAACACCAACCTCCAAGTCTCAGGGTGCACACTCTAGCCACAAGCGCGACGCGTTGTGAGATTGTAGATCTGCTATTTTCACTATTTTTTGTCCAAAGGTGCCCTCAGCCCCTGCCTCTCTAACACACTCAGGGTGTCTCACCTGCTATTGAACCTCTCAGGGTGTCTCACCTGCTATTGAACCTCTCAGGGTGTCTCACCTGCTATTGAACCTCTCAGGGTGTCTCACCTGCTATTGAACCTCTCAGGGTGTCTCACCTGCTATTGAACCTCTCAGGGTGTCTCACCTACCTGCTATTGAACCTCTCAGGGTGTCTAACCTGCTATTGAACCTCTCAGGGTGTCTTACCTGCTATTGAACCTCTCAGGGTGTCTCACCTGCTATTGAACCTCTCAGGGTGTCTCACCTGCTATTGAACCTCTCAGGGTGTCTCACCTGCTATTGAACCTCTCAGGGTGTCTCACCTGCTATTGAACCTCTCAGGGTGTCTAACCTGCTATTGAACCTCTCAGGGTGTCTCACCTGCTATTGAACCTCTCAGGGTGTCTAACCTGCTATTGAACCTCTCAGGGTGTCTAACCTGCTATTGAACCTCTCAGGGTGTCTCACCTGCTATTGAACCTCTCAGGGTGTCTCACCTGCTATTGAACCTCTCAGGGTGTCTCACCTGCTATTGAACCTCTCAGGGTGTCTCACCTGCTATTGAACCTCTCAGGGTGTCTAACCTGCTATTGAACCTCTCAGGGTGTCTCACCTGCTATTGAACCTCTCAGGGTGTCTAACCTGCTATTGAACCTCTCAGGGTGTCTCACCTGCTATTGAACCTCTCAGGGTGTCTAACCTGCTATTGAACCTCTCAGGGTGTCTCACCTGCTATTGAACCTCTCAGGGTGTCTAACCTGCTATTGAACCTCTCAGGGTGTCTCACCTGCTATTGAACCTCTCAGGGTGTCTCACCTGCTATTGAACCTCTCAGGGTGTCTCACCTGCTATTGAACCTCTCAGGGTGTCTCACCTACCTGCTATTGAACCTCTCAGGGTGTCTCACCTACCTGCTATTGAACCTCTCAGGGTGTCTAACCTGCTATTGAACCTCTCAGGGTGTCTCACCTACCTGCTATTGAACCTCTCAGGGTGTCTAACCTGCTATTGAACCTCTCAGGGTGTCTCACCTACCTGCTATTGAACCTCTCAGGGTGTCTAACCTGCTATTGAACCTCTCAGGGTGTCTCACCTACCTGCTATTGAACCTCTCAGGGTGTCTAACCTGCTATTGAACCTCTCAGG
Organism: Electrona antarctica; assembly: GCF_951216825.1. Lineage (NCBI taxonomy): Eukaryota > Metazoa > Chordata > Actinopteri > Myctophiformes > Myctophidae > Electrona > Electrona antarctica. The sequence continues at coordinate 52,568,994 of NC_136790.1, forward strand.
GTGTCTCACCTACCTGCTATTGAACCTCTCAGGGTGTCTAACCTGCTATTGAACCTCTCAGGGTGTCTCACCTGCTATTGAACCTCTCAGGGTGTCTTACATGCTATTGAACCTCTCAGGGTGTCTCACCTGCTATTGAACCTCTCAGGGTGTCTCACCTGCTATTGAACCTCTCAGGGTGTCTTACCTGCTATTGAACCTCTCAGGGTGTCTCACCTGCTATTGAACCTCTCAGGGTGTCTAACCTGCTATTGAACCTCTCAGGGTGTCTCACCTGCTATTGAACCTCTCAGGGTGTCTTACATGCTATTGAACCTCTCAGGGTGTCTCACCTGCTATTGAACCTCTCAGGGTGTCTCACCTGCTATTGAACCTCTCAGGGTGCTTCTCTCTCATGGAGTGGAAGCAGTGGGCAATCGATGCATCCTGTCAAAGGGAACATTAACACACTTTTCACAACATAAAGCAGATCATTTCAAGTAAAAGGGTTAGATTTAAGGTATTTCTACTCTTTCTTAACATTTACAATTTAGGCATTTATTAGCAGACGCTCTTAAACCAAGAGCGATTTACAGTAAGCAAGGACAAGTCAATGTAATGCATTTAATGCATAGAAATAGTCATCTAGGATCATAGCAGGTAAACCAAGAACCTCTCATCGGTCTAACAGTAGAATATCTCAAAAAGATAAATAATCTGAACATTGAACCTATACACACTATAGGATGCCAGGTCAACAATGGGCATCAATCTATAACATCAATCATAACAATACAAAAAATAGTAAAAAAAAAGTGTAAAAACATTCATTACGACGGCATCAGAATACATTTTAGTACTGTAGATTTAGTCGACTAAAATCACGTGACATTTAGTCGACAGAAACTAGACACTAAACACTAAAACATTCCGGGTGACTAAAATGTGACGAAAACTAAATGAAAACTATTCAAGAGACACCATATAAAACTAAATGAAAACTATTCAAGAGACACCATATAAAACTAAATGAAAACTATTCAAGAGACACCATATAAAACTAAATGAAAACTATTCAAGAGACACCATATAAAACTAAATGAAAACTATTCAAGAGACACCATATAAAACTAAATGAAAACTATTCAAGAGACACCATATAAAACTAAAATAAAAAATCTGCTGCCCTAAAACAACACTGTACTGATAATGGTAAATGGTGCATTTATATAGCGCCTTTATCCAAGGCGCTTTACATAGATTCTGCATTTCATTCACCCATTCACACACACATTCATACACCGATGGCAGCGGAAATGCAAGGCACCAACCAGCACATCAGGAGCAATTAGGGGTTCAGTGTCTTGCTCAAGGACACTTCGACACTAACTCGGGGGGAGCCCACAGGGTTCAAACTGGCAACCTTGCAGTTACCATCCAGCCACTCTACCCCTGAGCCACCGCCATACACACTCACCACTCCGATAGAGAAGTAGTTGTTGATGATCTCTTGGGGCACGGGGTCTCCCTTCTCCTGGGGGTCCACAGGGACCACCTGGATGTTCCAGCGGTCCATGGGCACCGACACGCTGCCCTCCACCTCCTTCAGGATGTCCCGCAAGTCTGAGCCCTCGTATCCTACACAGCGGGACGACGAGTGGAAAGGAGAGAGAACCATGGAACAACATTTGAACCCATTTTGACCTGAGATCAGATTCTAAAAATGTCTAAATCCTAACATTTTTCTGAAAAACCTATGTTTCTATGTCAGTGGTGCTCCACCTTTTTCATGTCAAGGACCCCCAGAATTATCTCCATTGGGCCACGGACCCCCATCTCAAAATATGTAGTTCCAGGGACCCCCCCCCCCCAGAAGCAAATATTTTAGTTAAAAATGTTCGCTCTGAAATATATATATTCAATGATTTGCGCCACATTGTAACGATTCAATAGCTAAAGCATAACATGCTAACACCAAAAGGGGTTCCCGCCCAAAATGGGTTAAAACAAATGAAAAAGAAGCGGCTTCATGGACTCCTCATGCATAGAAGGAAGCATGAGGTCAGTCCATTGAGATGAGAGAGAGATGGGGAGTGACATGCAGCACATTGGGAACTTTGCAGAAGCTAATATCTTAAAATAAAAATTTATAAAATATCTTGTATACATTTAGAATTTGTGAAATGGGACGTTCTGCACGATTTTTTACTTTTGGTAGTGTGATTGATTGATTGAAGTATGTTGCAGAATTACAGTACATTTCAAGCACAAACTCAATACAAAAACTGTTAACTGCATGTGAGTGGACGACACCATAAAGCATTACACTTGTTTACAAGAGCCTTGTTCAATTCATCATAACATTTAGAGACGTACAAATATACACTTCTATATAGCCAAAAACAGGAAATCACCATAAAGGAGGTAAAAAAGGGGAAAAACATACAGTGAGGAGAAAAAGGGGGGGGTGGATTCAGATTTTTCGAGGGCCAGTTTTGAATTGCAGCCGTCCGTATAGGTGCCCTTTGAGAGCGGTTTTGAAGGAGTCAAGGGATTCACATGTCTTAATGACAGTTGGTAGGGCGTTCCACATTTTTGTGGCATAGGAGCGAAATTAATTTAGTCCCTATAGTTTGTGCCGAATCTGGGTTGCACATGGTTTGTTGAACTCCCTCTGGTTTTTAAGTTTAAGTTTGAAGCCGGCACTTTTGCACTTTTACTCAAGTACATTTTTAATATGGCACTTCTACTTGTAACAGAATAAGGCCTCACTCACACCTTTCAATCTAGCATACAACATTGATGCATGCTAGATGTAAGCAAGATGTAAGTGTCATGGCCGCCCCAATGCATTTCCAATGGAAGTCATATGGTTTCATACAACATTTAGGACTACAAGCTGTTGTATGGCTTTCGGCTGTGTTTCGACTGCCCCCCTCCCCCTCATACAACACAAATGTTGTGTCAAACCATGTGACTCCCATTGGAAATCAGCTATACATCTCATACAACAAGCATACATCAATCTGTTGCGACCGTGTGAGTCGCCCCTAACAGAATACGTCTACATTGCAGTATTGATACTGTGAGTTTAGTACTTTACCTCCTCCCCAGCGCATACAGCGGGCCAGGTCGTTCCCTGTGCCGAGTGGAAGCACGGCCACAGCAGGACGCACGGCCAGCTCTGCTCGGTCTGAAACGTGGTGGAAAACCAGTTGCTTTTATAACCTTTTTCACATCAAGGCCCATTATCTATTCAGCGTTTGAGCCACGGAACCACGAGATTCAGCCTCTCAGACCCAAAACCAGTGTTGTTTCCGTCGACTAAAACTACGACGAAAAATGTCCGTCGACTACCTTTTTTCACTGACGAAAACTACATGGAAACCTTATGAAAACTAAGCTATGATGACTAAAACTAAGACTAAATATACTGACATTTCGTCAACAAATAACAACTGGACTAAATGGGACTAGTGGACAAGAGATCCAGTATAAGTCATTTTACAATTGGTTGCATGCTGAAAATAGCCGACCTACAAACTCACAACGCTCACAACTAAATCAACTGTAGATTTAGTCGACTAAAATCTTATGATATTTATTCGACTGAAACTAACGCTAAAACGCTAAAACAATATGGCTAAAACTAAATGGAAGCTATTCAAGATACTATGACTAAAACTAAAATCTAAATTTCCTGCCAAAAACACTGATTATTTATTATTATTTATTCAGCATTTTCAAGATTTTGTCCACATTTCCATGTTGTATTGATGTTGGTATACCATTAGGAGAGATAACAGGCAAACGTTGATCAAAAATAACCATTCTTCTACAGTACATTCTCAAATAAGCCTATCTCACAGAATTTCCCCGCCCCCCTAAATACGCCCCCTTTCGGGGTTAGTGGTGATAGCGTGACGTCACTCCATAGACACTACATGTTAACCGAGGTAATTTAAGAAGTCTACAACTTTTGTTTTCTCAAGGTAAGGTTTGTTCTATCTGTTCGACCTGATTTACCATCTTGTTTGCTTCATAAAAATATTGGTCTGTCACATTTTTACATTAGAAAATGTACTTAGATTCTCCAGAGAAAAAAACGTGTAAATGCTCATGTTAAAGACACCACTATTTACCGGAAGTGGGCGTGGAAAGCGGGCTGTGAGATAGGCCTATTGTGTCTGACTTTGTAAATTAAGTGATGCAGATGTTTAACAATAATTGAACTGTTGAGTGTAAAATTAAACCAAATGGTTTCATTTTACTGGGTCATTCTACAGTACATTGCAGTATTGGTACTTTTACTTGGGCGGCAGTGGTGGCTCAGGGGTTAGAGTGCCAGTTCGAACCAAGGACTGTCTAAAGAGGACGAGACGCGAAGGCCACCGTAGACCGTATGGGCGACGCCATGTTGCTCCATGGTGCTCCATGGAAGGAAAGAAACATGCGCAGTTGAGACCAAGGAAGCTGAACGCGGAAGTGTTGGCTGCATATAGCCCATTGCGCATGTTTCTTTCCTTCCATGGAGCAACATGGAGCAACATGGCGTCGCCCGTACGGTCTTCGCGTCTCGTCCTCTTTAGACAGTCCTTGGTTCGAACCCGGTCTCCCCCAGAGTTAGTGTCCTATAGCTTGAGCAAAGACTCTGAACCCCTAATTACTGTGTATGTGTAGTAGGTTGGTGCCTTGCATGGTTTCCGCCGCCATCGGTGTATGAATGTGAATGGGTGAATGTAATGCACAATCTATGTAAAGCGCCTTGGATAAAGGTCCTATATAAATGCACCATTTACCATTTAAGTTAAAAAAAAAAATACTTTTTCCACCACTGGGAGTCTGGGAAATACATAGAGATTTATGCTGATTTCAGTATTTTTCATGCGACTACTGTCAAAGCGGGGGAGAATACTGTACGATACCTATGGCATCCAGAATCCACCCAACAGTGCCATCGCCTCCACACACCAAGATTCTGTATTCATGTAGGTTGCGGAAAAAGTGCAGTCTGAAATTATAACAACATTACATACATTTTAGCGAGGAGGTGGAGCTAAATATCAACGGCATGTTTACTTAAAAGTCTTAAACCACTGGTTCTCAACCGGTGGTTCCATTCCTACATTCCAATTAACCCATTTTGGGCGGGAACCCCTTTTGGTGTTTTAAGCATTATGTTATACTATAGCTATTGAAAAATAGCAGATCTACAAGCTCATAGCGCGCCACCGAGTGCCGCGCTACGAGCTTGTAGGTCTGCTATTTTTAAAAAATCATGAAAATGCGGCACAAATCTTTGAATATATATTCTTTCAGAGCGAACATTTTTAACTCAAATCTTTGCTTCCGGGGGGTCCCTGGAACAACATATTTTCAGATCGGCGGCCAATTCCATATAATTTCTGGGGTCCTTGACATGAAATATTGAGCACCACTGATATAGAATCATAGGTATTTCAGAAAACTGTCAGAAGATTTTTTTTTATTTTGATGTCAGGCCTGAAAAGGTTGAGAACCACTGACTTAAACTAGAAATGCACTCTGTTCGAGCTGCCAACTTGTGCGCAAGCAGAGCGCGCCATATGAGGTGCGTTCATGGCGCAATGTTATTAACCAATGTCTGGGAATTTGGTGATTTTTTGTGTAGGACGGACCATTTACACTAATAGCTGAATATAGGAGGGGCTAGCTGAATATAGGAGGGGCTAGCTGAATATAGGAGGGGCTAGCGCCACTCAAAAACAATTTAATTAAGTACCCTGCAGCTGGCCCCCCATTGGACAGATTGTAGACTTGTCGTGGATTCAGTAAAAACTGGAACTTCCTCAGCACTCTGTGAGACACACACACACACACACACACACTAGGGTTAGGATAAAAGTATCAATCCCGTATTGTAGAAATAGCTACAAAGTACAAGTCCGGTACGCAAAATACGTTGGTCTGACAACAATACTAACAGTCCGACACCCGTATCTATGAGTACAACTACAAAAGTATTGGCATCAAAATATACTTAAAGTGCCCATTATTCAGAAGGTCCCATTTGTAAAATGTATAAAAATGTAAATCCTTTGAAAATAGCAGTTCTACAAGCGTGTGTACTTGTAGATCTGCTATTTTCAAATTGCGAAAGTGTGTATTTGGTACTTTATGTTTTTATAGCAAACATTGCTTAACCACTTAAGCATTATTTGATACAACAGTGTCGAGCAAAAAATACTGAAAATAGCAGATCTACAAGCTCACAACGTGCTGCCACGTGTTGTGTGAGCTTAGAACAGGAATCAATTATCAAAAGATGATCGGCAAAAATGAAACAAAATATACATCTTAAGTAGTAGACATGGAAATATCATATCTGAATAATCCTGATGTTATCTGCACTGGCGCTGACCTCCGACCCTGATTTCCTCCACTCTTTGGGTTTACAAAAACCAGCAGCGGATGTGTGTCTGGTACCGGAACCACCTGGAGAGAGAAACACACGGTTGAATGGAATATTAAAGCCAAATAAGATCTCAAGACGGAAAACTGTTTGACTGTTTGTAGTCCTAAAGTCCTAACAGAATGACCCGGCTAATTGGGCCCCTACAGGGCCCTAACTGTGCTGGCCCCAGGCCCGGCCCGGCCTGGCCTTACTAATTATAGAGCACATTGTGCCCTACCCGGCCCGAAAACGTCAATACTGTATTTATGGATTTTTTTTGATTCTTTGAGTTTTTTGTTTAAATAATAATAATAATAATGTATTTAAGCTATACATTAAAAAAAATATATAAAAAATATTACGTAGGAAACGAGAAATAGGGGACATTTACTCGCGACCCATAAAACAATGGTCTGTAACCCAGACCGCAGGGCTATGATATGATTGTAGCCTATGGAGCAATGTTCAACTTTTCCATGATGAGCGTAACCACACACCTATAGTGAGATGCATACATTGATAGATTTGCATGAGGGTATGCAAGGTCAATTATTTGAATGTGCTGGTTTGCACGCACGCACGCACGCACACGCACACGCACACACAAACACACACACACACACACACACACACACACACACACACACACACACACACACACACACACACACACACACACACACACACACACACACACACACACACACACACACACACACACACACACACACACACATATATACACACACACACACACACACACACTTTAATCATTTATTTATGTCCACATAAGAGATGCAATACAAGGACAAAAATATTTACAAGGTGCTGTACAGAGTGCAATTAGCAAATCCCGGACAAATACCCTCACACCCTTCAGGGGTTTCAGGGGTACAAGTAACAGCGTCTTCGCCATATTTGGCGGCTAACGATAGTGGAAGAGATTGCACAGAATTTCGCATCCCCAAGTTGTTGGAAGCCTCTTACAACCAAACTGTGTACATGTCCTAGGCTGCCGAAGATAAACACAAGTAGATTGCACCTATAGCCTAGCTCTATGATGGTCTGAAGGAGCGGCTGGTACTTAATGAATTTGGTCATAAAGGCTTCCTCTAAGCTAGAATCAAAGGTGCAGTCAGACCACTTCAAGAATGAAAACTGATCTGTTCTCTTCATTTTTTTTTCTTTTATAATTTTTATCCCACGATTTTGTAACCCATTTTTCACCCCTGTGTCAATTATCTAATGTGATCCTGGGCTCTACACACCCTCCGCCAACCTAGTCCCCATATATGGGGGACATGGGGAGAGCAACGGACTTGAACTCATGCTTCCTTCATGCCTGAGTGTCCAAGTTGCTCCTTTACACCTGACAGGGGGGAGTTTCCCTGGTTGGACGTAGCGCGTGGAAGGAACACGTTATTCCAACCAGTTCCTTTCCCCTCCATCAAGCGCCCCGGCTGGCCAGGGGGAGGCAGTTTAGAGACCAGGATTACTGCATGTTTTTTGTGAGGGTACCTACCCTAGGGGACACGGGGAGAACATGCAAACTCCACACAGAAAGGCCCGTTCGCCAACCACGCCTCGGGTATGGGCACTGATGACGCGGAGGAGGGAACACGCCGCCAGCACCCACAGCGTCCCGAGCGGGAATCGAACCCAGGACCTTCTAGCTGTGAGGCGACAGCACTACCAACTGTGCCACCGTGCCCCTTTCTGTTCTCTTCATTGACCACAACAACATCTGGTGTGTTAGCAGAGATGTGTCTTCATTGACCACAACAACATCTGGTCTGTTAGCAGAGATGTGTCTTCATTGACCACAACAACATCTGGTGTGTTAGCAGAGAGATGTGTCTTCATTGACCACAACAACATCTGGTGTGTTAGCAGAGAGATGTGTCTTAATTGACCACAACAACATCTGGTGTGTTAGCAGAGAGATGTGTCTTCATTGACCACAACAACATCTGGTGTGTTAGCAGAGAGATGTGCAAACAATTTCAGGATTTTCAGTAATCAGTACAGTTGAAACAAGGTTTGACACAGGAATGTTTGTACATTCTCACAGACAGTGCAAAATGTTTAGATATGTCCTTTGTTATGAGATCAACTATTCTGTCGTGGCGTGCTATGTAAAGCCCTTTATAGGCATAACGGCCATTCAGAATGTGTGACATGGTTTCTGTAACGAGCCCTGTGGTGTGATGCAAGCAATGAGGGTCATGGAGGGCAACCAGAGGGATAGGTAACCACACACCTATAGCGAGATGCATACATTGATAGATTTGCATGCAGGGGACATGCAAGGTCAATTATTTGAATGCGCTGGTTTCCTTCAAAAGATAATATGACTCTCAGAGACACACACGCACGCACACACACACACACACACACACACGCACGCACGCACGCACGCACGCACGCACGCACGCACGCACGCACGCACGCACGCACGCACGCACGCACGTACGCACGCACGCACGCACGCACGCACGCACGCACGCACGCACGCACACACACGTCACACATGGAGAGAGAGAGAGAGAGAGAGAGAGAGAGAGAGAGCGAGCACCACACACCTGCAGAATGTGTCCATCAGGGGTGACATCCAACAGGCTTGTAGCCTCTGGTGAACCTGGACGACTGTTCTCCTGGATTTAAAACACAGTGAAACACAGCAGGGATTTAAAACACAGTGAAACACAGCAGGGATTTAAAACACAGTGAAACACAGCAGGGATTTAAAACACAGTGAAACACAGCAGGGATTTAAAACACAGTGAAACACAGCAGGGATTTAAAACACAGTTAAACACAGCAGGGATTTAAAACACAGTGACATTGTCTGACAGCGGAGAATGCCTTTGGGTTTGGTTTACCTTGGAGACAGCGTATATCGCCCACGGAGGGAGAATGTGATCTCTCAGCAACCCACAATCACACCACGACGAACCAGAGGAAATGCACTCCGCGTGACGCTAGAGGAGACAGACAACGTTGTTCAAACACTTATTATGTGCATAATTATGTACAGTATAGGGGAATTTACATTCATACTCCATCACTCACTCACTCACTCACTCACTCACTCACTCACTCACCCACCCACCCACCCACCCACCCACCCACTCACTCACTCACTCACTCACTCACTCACTCACTCACTCACTCACTCACTCACCCACCCACCCGCTCACTCACTCACTCACTCACTCACTCACCCACTCACTCACTCACTCACTTACTCACCCACCCACGCATGCACCCACCCACTCACTCACTCACCCACTCACTCACTCACTCACCCACCCACCCACGCACCCACCCACCCACTCACTCAACCACGCACCCACCCACGCACTCACCCACGCACCCACCCACCCACGCACTCACCCACGCACTCACTCACCCACCCACTCACTCACGCACCCACCCACGCATGCACCCACGCACGCACGCAAGTAAAAACAACAGCAATCCCCACCATCTCGTGGCACCACACACAATGCTTCCCCGCCAAAGCCTTGATCTTCTTGTCGCACACGTTGCACTTGTTGCCATTACAATCGGCACGCATCCAGCCATGACCCGGTACCTGTGAGTGACGCAGGGAGACACAGAAACCGATGAATAGGCTTAGAGAGAAAGGACGTGATAGAGATCTATAGACGTGACATATGTGAGAGAGAGAGAAAAGGCAACAGGGTTTGATTATTATCGTACAAATGCCTTCCTTCCAAATCAGAAGTTCTAACACTTTCAAGATCACGTTGTGACGTGCTGCGAGCTTGTACATGTATGTGCTACTTTTGAACATTTTGGAAAAAGTGTGAATACGTTTTATTTTTTAGTGAAAAGGTTTGAGAAGTACTGATTTAGAAGGCCTCAGGTCATAATGGGTTAATTAACATGCCAAATGTCTGTGATCTACAAGCTCATAGCGCGGCACGAGTGCCACGCTACAAGCTTGTAGGTCTGCAATTTTTTTTAATCGTGAAAATGTGGTGCAAATCTTTGAATATATATTCTTTCAGAGCCAAAGTTTTTATCTCAAATCTTTGCTCCTGGAACAACACATTTTCAGAAGTAAATATAATCTTGGGGGTCCTTGACTTGACATGAAAATGTTGGAGAACGACGTCTGACATAGAAACATTCAGGATTTAGAAGACATTTTGTAGAATCGTTCCCAGGTGGAAATGTAATTCTCTTCACTGCACATCTTTCGAAGCCAGACTCCCAGATACGTTATCTTATCCACCACCGTGATTTGACTACAACCTACAGATTACAATCTGGGATGCTGCCTGCCCTGCCTGGGATTATATTACATTTTGACTGTCGGCCAAAACACGTTCCTGACCCTAAAGGTGTTGTTAAGGACAAGAGGAGAACGGCCCATGGTCTCCCAGTGTCTCGGATGTCATGGACACTGGGCCCACTTCCTTCCTGGACTACAATTCCCACAATGCTCTGGTGCACTGCTCCTCCTTGTGGATAGGGGGAGGGCTGTCTCACTGAGACAACATGTAGTCATGGACTCCAAAGACTATTTAAAGAGGACTGGAGGCGAAGACCGTACGGTGGACTCCATGTTGCTCCCTGGAAGGAAAGAAACATGCGCAATGGGCTATATGCAGCCAACACTTCCGCGTTCAGCTTCCTTGGTCTCAACTGCTTCCAGGGAGCAACATGGAGTCCACCGTACGGTCTTCGCTTCCCGTCCTCTTTAAATAGTCCTTGATGTAGTCCAAGGACTGTCTAAAGAGGACGAGACGCGAAGACCGTACGGGCGACGCCATGTTGCTCCATGGTGCTCTATGGAAGGAAAGAAACATGCGCAATGGGCTATATGCAGCCAACACTTCCGCGTTCCGCTTCCTTGGTCTCAACTGCGCATGTTTCCTTCCTTCCATGGAGCACCATGGCGTCGCCCGTAAGGTCTACGGTGGCCTTCACGTCTCGTCTTCTTTAGACAGTCATTGATGTAGTCCAGGAAGTAAGTGAGCCCATGAGTGTCCATGACATCAGATACACTGGGCTCACTGCTAAAATCTAAAATATCTAAAACCACATATTAGACACAGAAAGACCCCCAGGAAGTCTTCTAAACGTCATTAACATATATTTGTTTTGCAAAAAGGGTGAAGTGTCCCTTTAACCCAGTGGTTTTCAACCAGCGGTCCTTGAGGGGGTAACTTCCAGGTGGTCACCAGTTAACTGATGGAGAGTTGGTAACCAAATGGACCCTTACAGATCTTTAACTCTTGAGAGCGTAAAGAAAAGGTTTCATTTTACACTCTCAAGAGTTCAATTACATTACTTAATTTACAGGAAGTCTACACAATTAGATAATGTTATAATAATTGTTATTTTGATCAACGTTTGCCTGTTATCTCTCCTATCAATACAGCATGGAGTTGTGGAAAGGAACAAAATCCTATCCGTCGACAACAGAATATTCTGTCTCGGGTCTGAGAGGCTAAATCTCATCAAGTGGTGGTCCATGGCTAAGATGTCATGTTGTAGTTCGGTGATCACCTCAGCACCGAAAATCCAGACTATGAATGAGCCTTAAACTGAGTCAAGCTGGAGTTGGAAATACCTCGTTTTCAACGAGGGAAGGCGGCGCAAATAAGAGCTATTTTAAGCATGTGTGCAACATGACAACTGTTTTAAAGTATTGTACAGTAACAACTAAAGTATCTTTAATGTTTATGTTGTACTATTACTACAAAACAATCTAAAATAAAGGGATTTAAGATCATTAAAGCTGGGCTGTTGCCCTGAGTCCAATGCATTTCTGCCTACTTCCGGTCCAGGACTTGTCCCAGTTGGTTGTCCCCATTCTCAATAGAAGTCTATGTAGGAGAGCCACCATTGGACTGAAGCCCCATGAAGTGAACGCAGTTTGTGTAACTCTGTCTATATCTAAGGCTCTGGTTGCTAGCCTACTGTATAAATCAACGGTTCTCAAATGCCTTCATGTCAAGGATCCCGAAAACTATATGGATTTGGCCGCCGATCCCAATTTATATTTAGCTCCAGCGACCCCCAGAAGCAAACGTTAATTCAATATTGAACCAATGGAAAGTAGTAAAAAGTGCTTTGGACAAAACCTCTTAACTCCATTGGACCCTCAATATGTCTGCTAAAGCAACTAACTCCACCACCTCTCCCCGTCTCATGGAAGTAATTACCAAAATATAAAGTTATAACACCAACTTTGATGAGGCTGTATTGCTTTGTTTTAAAAATATATGGTTTTCTTTATTTCCTGAAAAATGTATATTTTTCATTTCCTGAAAAATGAACATTTTGGAGTTATGAGGTTTCCTCCCGACAGCAGAGATATCCAATTTTCATGAAAGTGCAACGGTTATTCATCTCACCCCGATCTCCTTCTTAGATTGGACGAAGGTAGGAGCACACGGTTCAGGGTTCTTGTTGGCACACTGGCTGTGGACAGTATACTTACAGCCTGTAGAAAGAACAATGATATCATATTATGTATGGATGCAGTGTAGCAGCAATTTACATTTCATTCACACTTACAATTAGGGCTCCATTTTCGTCACCGCTAAACCCCTTATCCCTAAACTTCTTTGCCTTTTTATTTTATTTTATTTTTTACTATTTTGCAAAACATTTTTGAATAGTTAAAATGGCCAGTCTACAAGCTCACAATGTGTCAATGTAGATTGGCATTTTTTTTTCAAAATAGTAAAAAAAAAGGCAAAGATGTTTAGGGATAAGGGGTTTAGCGGTGACGAAAATGGAGCCCTTAAAGCCCTAACCACACCATTGTCACCATGCAACTCCTTGGGTCCAAACGGTTGCAAGGAGTTAACGCTAAAACCGCTTCGACCCTTTGTTGGTTTGGGCCATTGAATTCCATGCGTTGAATCACTAGGGTCAACGCGGGTCAACATGCAAGACATATCACACCGCAGGCACAACGCTAAAACCGTCTTGACCCTTTGGTGTGGTTAGGGCTTAACACACGTTTTACTTTTCCTATAATTTACTCGAGACCCATAAAAACAACACATACACACCTGTATGAACTGTAGGAACTGTGTGTGTGTGTGTACATGTCTGTCTGTCTGTCTGTCTGTCTGTCTGTCTGTCTGTCTGTCTGTCTGTCTGCCTGCCTGCCTGCCTGCCTGCCTGCCTGCCTGCCTGCCTGCCTGTCTGTCTGTCTGTCTGTCTGCCTGCCTGTCTGCCTGCCTGCCTGCCTGCCTGTCTGCCTGCCTGCCTGCCTGTCTGCCTGCCTGTCTGTCTGTCTTCATGGTTTGTGAAGTAACAGCAGGTATCATGCAGCCTCCAGATTTTTTCCAGAGGAGAAAAACGGCATTTAATTTTTTTTACCCAAAATGAGTTTATATCACAGGCAGACTCTTCACATACTAGAGCATGTCTGAAATAAGTGTCAGAGCTGAAATCGACATGTGAATATGAAATAAATGCATAAACATGTAGCTGTAGGCGTAATGTCCACATGAAGTGAACCTTTCAAGCCTGTTTTCTCAACTCGCTGTTTCTCTGCAAGACATTACTCTATAAGTCATATCTCCAAAACTGGTGGTTCAAACTGAACAACCAATATGTAAATTTGAAGCTATGATTCTCTGCTTCCATATGACATGAAAAAACGAAAATGACAAAAAAAGAATCCAATGGCAGTCCCTCAGTCAAGTTGGGTCACATATTTGACAATCAGTCTGGGCATGTACTGTACTGTACTGTACTGTACTGTACTGTACTGTACTGTACTGTACTGTACTGTACTGTACTGTACTGTACTGTACTGTACTGTACTGTACTGTACTGTACTGTACTGTACTGTACACAGAGATATTCATTCATGGGCACAGGTTGACCGTGGACTGTGTGCGAACTGCGAAGTGCATGGGCGCCCCCTAGTGGCTCTTACAGGTGCAGCAGAGGCCTTGCTTGCCCAGGCCCAGCAGCATGCTGTGACAGACGCTGCAGTAGGTGGGCCTGTTGAAATGCTTCATCCTCCAGATGTGCTGCTGCTCCCTCTCTGTCATCTGTAGGGGAGGAAGGAAGCAGATAGGAGGTCAGCAAAGGGTCATCTGTAGGGGAGGAAGGAAGCAGACAGGAGGTCAGCAAAGGATCATCTGTAGGGGAGGAAGGAAGCAGACAGGAGGTCAACAAAGGGTCATCTGTAGGGGAGGAAGGAAGCAGACAGGAGGTCAGCAAAGGATCATCTGTAGGGGAGGAAGGAAGCAGACAGGAGGTCAACAAAGGGTCATCTGTAGGGGAGGAAGGAAGCAGACAGGAGGTCAGCAAAGGGTCATCTGTAGGGGAGGAAGGAAGCAGACAGGAGGTCAGCAAAGGGTCATCTGTAGGGGAGGAAGGAAGCAGACAGGAGGTCAACAAAGGAATGGTCCCTCTCTGTCATCTGTAGGGGAGGAAGGAAGCAGACAGGAGGTCAGCAAAGGTCATCTGTAGGGGAGGAAGGAAGCAGACAGGAGGTCAACAAAGGAATGGTCCCTCTCTGTCATCTGTAGGGGAGGAAGGAAGCAGACAGGAGGTCAGCAAAGGTCATCTGTAGGGGAGGAAGGAAGCAGACAGGAGGTCAACAAAGGGGCATCTGTAGGGGAGGAAGGAAGCAGAAAGGAGGTCAGCAATGGTCATCTGTAGGGGAGGAAGGAAGCAGACAGGAGGTCAGCAAAGGGTCATCTGTAGGGGAGGAAGGAAGCAGACAGGAGGTCAGCAAAGGAAAACATCTGTAGGGGAGGAAGGAAGCAGACAGGAGGTCAGCAATGGTCATCTGTAGGGGAGGAAGGAAGCAGACAGGAGGTCAGCAATGGTCATCTGTAGGGGAGGAAGGAAGCAGACAGGAGGTCAGCAATGGTCATCTGTAGGGGAGGAAGGAAGCAGACAGGAGGTCAGCAAAGGAAAACATCTGTAGGGGAGGAAGGAAGCAGACAGGAGGTCAGGAGGAAGGAAGCAGACAGGAGGTCAGCAAAGGAAAACAGTGTCCATTTGGACAGCAACATTTTTGATAGTAGTTTAAAGGGACGTCAGAGCCACTTCGATAATATCAAATATCTAAAACCAGAGATTACACAAAAGATAACGCCAGGAAAGTGTTCTAAATCTTATAAAGGTCATTGATATATTTTTTTTTTGCAAAAAGGGTGAAGTGTCCCTTTAAGTCTGAGTCTTATTGAAAAAGAATTCCCTCTAGTTTTAGTCATATAGTTTGTCCAGCTGCAATGACATTGACCTGCCTTGATTTATACTGTGTGATGAGCTCTGGGACCACCAACTGCACATAACCAAGACAAACAACAAATCACTTTGTCTTCGTTCTACCGGATCTCTTCCACCACTAGTCCCTCCCTAACATTAAAAAAAAAAGAAATCCGGGCAGGGGTCATCATGAATATTGACCGTACATGAACAAATGTGTCTGTGGTAACGACTTGGTTTTGTGACTGAGTGGCAAATTATGTCAAGTTTTCTTCAGAATATGTACGACACTTAATTACAACGAGTCAACGACACTATGGTACGTTAGGAGCTGTCCAATAGGCCTATCTCACAGCCCCCTTTCCACGCCCACTTCCGGTAGATAGTCGTGTCATTTAACATTAGGCATTACCACTTTTTTTCTCTGGAGAATCTAAGTACATTTCCTAATGTTAAAATGTCAAAGACCGATAATAATATTAAGAAAACACAATGGTATAACAACTCAAATAAGTAGAATAAACCTTACCTTTACAAAACGGTAGTTTGTGGCTTGTGAAAATACCTCTTTTAACATGGAAGCCTATGGACCGCAAAAAAAATAACACCACTATCTCTAAAAGGGGGCGTAAAAAGGGGGCGGGGAAATGCTGTGAGAAAGGCCTATTAACTAGTGCTCAGATGTTTGATTTAACTCTGAGAGTGAACAAATATGGAACCAAATGGACCCGTAAGGGTCCATTTGGTTCCATTCGAAGACGATCTCAGAGTTACAGACCTGTTGTGGTCATGCAGGGATGGCTCTTTATGTCAAGTTGTAACAATTACAATTACAATTTTGACAAAAATAGTATAGGCAATCTAGGGTTTAACATCAAACAAATTGCAACACAAACTCTTTCAACTTCTTTTGTTTCATAAATATGTCACTTGAAACAGACAAGAAAAATTAGACAAGAAAACATGCTTAAATCATTGTGTTCAATGAGAAATTGTGACATCACCTATTTCAACATTTTTCAATATGTTCCCCTACTTGGATTTCTTAGGACTTTTGATATGTTATTGCTTAACATATTTATGAAACAAAAAAAAGTTGAAAGAGTTTGTGCTGAAATTTGTTTGAGGTTGACCACCTTTCTTTTTTCTTAGATTGCCTACACTAAAATAACCCCTGAATCTGGGTTAGAACTTAGAAGAGAAAAGTCCCATAGTGCGCTGCTTTAAATAGGTACAAAAATAATAATAACTAAGAACAAAAATAGACGGTAGAAAAGGGGGGGTTCTCTGACCTTGAGTCCGAGCAGCACCAGTAGAGGCACGTTGTTTACTAGACGTATAGTTCTCTGACCTTGAGTCCGAGCAGCACCAGTAGAGGCACGTTGTTCACTAGACGTATAAAGGGTTCTCTGACCTTGAGTCCGAGCAGCACCAGTAGAGGCACGTTGTTCACTAGACGTATAAAGGGTTCTCTGACCTTGAGTCCGAGCAGCACCAGTAGAGGCATGTTGTTCACTAGACGTATAAAGGGTTCTCTGACCTTGAGTCCGAGCAGCACCAGTAGAGGCATGTTGTTTACTAGACGTATAAAGGGGGAGTTATCTGACCTTGAGTCCGAGCAGCACCAGTAGAGGCACGTTGTTCACTAGACGTATAAAGGGTTCTCTGACCTTGAGTCCGAGCAGCACCAGTAGAGGCATGTTGTTTACTAGACGTATAAAGGGGGAGTTATCTGACCTTGAGTCCGAGCAGCACCAGTAGAGGCATGTTGTTCACTAGACGTATAAAGGGTTCTCTGACCTTGAGTCCGAGCAGCACCAGTAGAGGCATGTTGTTTACTAGACGTATTAAAGGGGGAGTTCTCTGACCTTGAGTCCGAGCAGCACCAGTAGAGGCATGTTGTTTACTAGACGTATTAAAGGGGGAGTTATCTGACCTTGAGTCCGAGCAGCACCAGAAGAGGCACGTTGTTTACTAGACGTATAAAGGGGGAGTTCTCTGACCTTGAGTCCGAGCAGCACCAGTAGAGGCATGTTGTTTACTAGACGTATAAAGGGGGAGTTCTCTGACCTTGAGTCCGAGCAGCACCAGTAGAGGCATGTTGTTTACTAGACGTATAAAAGGGGAGTTCTCTGACCTTGAGTCCGAGCAGCACCAGTAGAGGCACATTGTTCACTAGACGTATTAAAGGGGGAGTTCTCTGACCTTGAGTCCGAGCAGCACCAGTAGAGGCATGTTGTTTACTAGACGTATTAAAGGGGGAGTTCTCTGACCTTGAGTCCGAGCAGCACCAGTAGAGGCATGTTGTTTACTAGACGTATAAAGGGGGAGTTCTCTGACCTTGAGTCCGAGCAGCACCAGTAGAGGCACGTTGGTCATCCCTCCCTTCAGCCACTCCTCCAGGGTGACGGTCCCACTGCTGTCCACATCGATCTGCGTCATCATGTCCTTCAGCACCTGGCCAATTAAAACACAAAAAACGAATTATTATGCAATTATACCACATACTTTAACTCCCTGGTGTGTGATATGTGACCTTTTTTAGGCTGTGTTCACGCTGGCAGACACAAAAGATACAAAGATACAAAGTGTAATCGTAGCTTTGTATCTTTGTATCTGAAGTTGAAACCAGCTCAAAACCAGCTACAAACATCTGATGTATCTTTGTATCTTCATGTCGCTCGGCTCATATATTGAAAAAATCACACCCGTGTGAACTGAGTGGTGCAAAAAAAAAAATTGAGGACCAATTATATGAAGACAGGTTGAAAAGTGGTGGAGTGGTCCTTTAATGATGTCTCTTTACGGTACTAAATGACGACGTGAGACGTCAGGGCTAATATGAATACAGTGGTCGCCCCTCACTTCACATGAGTGTGATTTTTTTATCTACACAGTGTTAGTGTAGCCAAAACCAACAAATTTGACCCTTGTGTACACACTATTGCCTGTGTATCACACAAACGTCATGCCCATATCGCGCAACAATATAGTTACAATAAGAAATAACAATAGAGCGTCGCAGTCCCGCCCCCTTTCATGACGACGCCAGGCCCATGAAATAATTCCCAATGCATTTTTCCCATAGACATTTCAAAGCGTATTTATTTAAAGACCTTTTAAGCGTCATACGAAGCCAACTCGAGTCGTGACAAATCATGACAATAAACACAATATTTTGGACCAAAGAAATAATTACAAAGAAGAAAAACAAGAAAAAAAGTGTTGTAACCTGCCGTTTTCTTTTTCTTTCTAATTTGTTCGGCCTGAAAAATTGTGTTTGTTGTCATGATTTCTCACAACTCAAGTTGGCTTTGTACGAGGCTTAAAAGGTCTTTAAATAAATACTTTTTGAAATGTCTATGAGGACAATGAACG
Source organism: Electrona antarctica (assembly GCF_951216825.1). NCBI lineage: Eukaryota > Metazoa > Chordata > Actinopteri > Myctophiformes > Myctophidae > Electrona > Electrona antarctica. Next base: position 52,588,012 of record NC_136790.1, read on the forward strand.
GGGAATCATTTCCTGGGCCCTGGTAGGGGGCGGGACGGCGACGCTCTATAGAGCGTCGCAGTCCCGCCCCCTACCATGGACCAGGAAAAGAATCCCAATGCATTTTTCCCATAGACATTTCTTAAAGTATTTATTTAAAGACGGTTACGCCGCGGACAAAGCCAACTCGAGTCGTGACAACTCATGACAACACAAACAATATTTTGGACCAAACAAATAATTACAAAGAAGAAAAACAACAAAAAAAGTGTTGTAACCTGCCGTTTTTTCTTCTTTCTAATTATTTGTTCGGCCCAAAAAATTGTGTTTGTTGTCATGATTTGTCACGACTCGAGTTGGCTTTGTCCGCGGCGTAAACGTCTTTAAATAAATACTTTCTGAAATGTCTGAGGAAAATGAACGGGGAATCATTTCCTGGTCCAGGGTAGGGGGCGGGACTGCGACGCTCTATAAGCATTATTTTTTAACAAGGCATAACAAAAGACTGGTTCATACTGGTCTGAGTTCAGTGACATCCCAACCCAGATAGTCTGCAGCACGCATCATCTGGTTGATGATGCGATCCACCTCCTAGGATCAAGACAAAGAAAAGTAACATAAGGTTACATTCATAGAGCATTCCACGTCAAAGTTAATTAACTAGTTAACCCATTTTGGGCGGGAACCCCTTTTGGTGTTTTAACTATTGAACAATAGCAGATCTACAAGCTCGGTGCCGCGCTATGAACTTGTAGGTCTGTTATTTTTTTAAATTTGTGAAAATGTGCCTCAAATCTTTGAATATATATTATTACATTTTAACTCATATCTTTGCTTCTGTGGGGTCCCTGGAAGAACATATTTTCAGATGGGGGGGCGGAGGCATATTACATATAATTTTTGGGGTCCTTGACATGAAATATTGAGCACCACTGATACAGAAACATATGGTTTTTCAGAAAACTGTCAGGATTTTGAAGACATTTTTAATTTTTTAAGTTTCGACGTCAGGCCTAAATGGGTTAAGGTCATATTTAGGGATACACAATTAGTACATCTTCATATCGCCTTCATAAACATCTCTGTTATTACTAGTATATACATACTGGCACCGGTTCACAAACTGTGTAGCTCGAGACCCAAAAGACCCAAACTGGTGATAATAGCCGATCTACAAGGTGTCCCCAAAGTGGGGTCCGCGGACCCCTAGGGGTACGCGACGCATAGCCAGGGGGTACCCGAAATAATTCCCAGAAATAAAAAAAAATAAAATAAAACGTTTTTCTTTTTTTCCCCCTTTTTTAACATTAAAATGATGTTTATCTACGTGGTAATTTCTGCCAAGTTGCGCAATGAACGTATTTTTTGTGTTGTTCATTGTGTTTCTCCCATGTTAGCTTTGGGCCAATAGCTGACATGATTACTAAAACTACAACCTCAGTCAACCTGTCATGACCCCAAACAGTAACACCTGAGGGGGTACCTGGAAAAATGTCTACCCCAAAAGGGGTACCTGGTCCAAAAAAGTTTGGGAACCCCTGGGCTATATGACCTGAGGCCGATTCTACCATCCATCCATCCATCCATCCATCCATCCATCCATCCATCCATCTTCAACCGCTTATCCGCAGTCGGGTCTAAATCTAAAATGACACGGATGCTTTCCCGGTGCTAATGAGCTAACGTGAACGGGAAGTCGGGATTTGTTTTAATCTTAACTTGTATCATGACTCGTGACAAATACTTAATTTCGGATTGGCCATTTAAGGCGTTCTATACACACCACTGTTCTGTCTCTGTGTTCATGGACAAAAAATATAGAATCCAGAATTAATAAGCAGTACATACAGTACTGTGATTATCATTATGTGATAATAATACATGCTCCATCCTGTACATTGTCCCTGACAACCGCTTTGAAAAGTAGGCCTTACTTGAGAAGAAATAAATAAAACAACAATGTGTACGTGTAGACCAGTGGTTCCCAAACGTTTTCGTGTCAAGGACCCCCAAATTAACATTTATTAGGCCACTGACCCCTCATTTGAAAACATATGCCAGTGACCCCGATAAGGGAGGATTTTTACGGCTCCAGCAGTGATTCCGAAACATATTAATTTCAAGGACCCCCAGTTTCACACGCATTATGCCACGGACCCCCGATTTAATGGCATTTCTATCTCTGGTACCCCAATTTATATTGTAAAACCACTGTTAATTGTTGTACACTCTCTGAGTTACAGACCCATAAGGGTCCATTTGGTTACAAATTATCATTTAGCTGGGTCCCCCCTGGAACTCCCTCAAGTACCCCTGGGGGTCCCCGGACCCCACTTTGGGAACCACAGCAGTAGACAGTACACACCAGTCAGAAACATAAATGTATTATGGCCACAATGGCCATGATTCACTTACAGTGCTGTCTAGGAGTCCATTGCCGTCTTTGTCATAAAGCTTGAAAGTAACTGAAATCACAAAATAATCATTATTGGTATTACTAGACCTGTACGTGCCCGTCGCAGTCGGCCACCGGCCTACTTGGGAACGATGCAACTTGGGAACCTAATGATATACGTTGTCATGGCACCCGTTTCAACTGTCAGCCGGTGTCCCACATGGAGATCTGTGTATGTGCCTGTGTGCCTGTGTCTGAAGACTGCAAACTGACTGTGAAAAGTGTACTTGGCAATCAATTCGGCCCACTGGCAGAGCCTGATTGGTTGAGCCTCAATTGGCTGAGGCAGAGGCTGGAAATTGCACAGGTGAAAGGAGTTGGCCTCATTAGGCAATATTTTCAGCAAGTGTAAAAACAGATAGCATCAAGGCCCTCCAAAATACATTTTAGTCAACTGTAGATATAGTCGACTAAAGTCGCATGACATTTAGTCGACTAAAACTAGACTAACACTAAAACATTCCAGGTGACTAAGATGTGACTAAAACTAAATGAAAACTATTCAAAAGACTATACTAAAACTAAAATCAAATTTTGCTGCCAAAAAAAACAGATGAGACTAACATTCTAGCTTGTCCCGTGGCTGGCCTTCCTCCAGCACAGAGAAGTAGCAGCTCACATCACAGAGAACAATCCCACCTGAAAGAAGAAAACATGGATTTTAGATTATTTACCAAACAATAACTATACACATACAGTACCAACAGTATACAGTATATTACTGTTTGCAGGAATTTGAAATTGCAGCTATGTGTGTGTACCCTTTCGACTTAAAGCAGTAGTCCACCCCAAAAAAATGACTTGAATTTTCTATCAATTACACACCCCAAGAAGACTTGAATTCATGGAGGTTTCTTTTGGTTTTTGTCGCATGTAGCAGATCTACAAGCTCAAAGCGTGTCGCTTCGTGCCACGTTTCCAGCTTGTAGATCTGCTTCTTTTGATAATTTTGTGTGACGCTGTAGCATGATGAAAATAAAAAATGTGGAGATATTACTACCACTACAACAAAAAAAAATACATCACATGGATGCACCTGGGACGTATCCTCAGTGATGTATCCTGAGGTCAACAGGGTTTCAGGTCTACCAACCTCACTCAGGCGACCCATCCGGGGTGATCAAGTCCCGACTTACGTCCCAGTAGCTACCCTCAATCAGTCCCACTAGGGCAAAACCAGGGCCACACAATCCGTTGGAACTACTCCAGAACTACTCTGCCAGGGCTGGGAGGTACGCTTCTGGCGCATGGAAGGACTAGGCTTTTTTTTTTTAGCAAAAAGAACGTGGACTTGCCATCTGGTCCACCTTCGTCCTGGGTGGTGCGGGCAGGGCCCTCCTGGGTGGCGCGGGCAGGGCCCTCCTGGGTGACACGGGCAGGGCCCTCCCAGGTGGCGCGGGCAGGGCCCTCCTGGGTGGTGCGGGCAGGGCACTCCTGGGTGGTGCGGGCAGGGCCCTCCTGCTCCACGCTCTGGAAGTAGCGATACAGACGCTGGCAGAAATCAGCAGGGAAGTCGTCCACCTCGAGGTAGGTCTTCAGGAAGAGACGGAACCCCTCTGCGTCGATACGCTGTCGTTGGGACAGGAAAAATAATTATGTGAAGGCAATTTCGTTGACGTTGACTAAAACTATATGACGAAAGATGCTCGTCGACTACCTTTTTCCACTGACGAAAACTAAATAAAAACAAAACCATGATGAATAAAACTACTAGCCTGATTATCAGATTATCAGATTGAAGCTGTGTGGAGCTTCAAGTCCAGTAGATCCAAAGACAAGTCATTTTATATTTGGTTACACTTGGATGTAGTGCTCTGAAAAGAGCGTGTGCACACACAGTCACGCATGCACGCACGCACGCACGCACGCACGCACGCACGCACACAGTCCTTGACCTACCTCTCCAAATCGATGCTGGATGAGCCGGCCGCCGGTGTTAAACTCCTTCATCACATCTTTCACTCTCAGGCTGCTATCTACAAACGACAACATTCACTGTGTCGTTATACATCCAATGAGCACAATGATGATTCAATATATTGACCACGCAAAAGTTGCAATCGAGTCCAGAAATGAATCCCGTCAATGTGGCTGATCCAGGCTGCATGGCTCATGCTGTTGATGTTATGATGGTGGTGATAACATGATGTTATGATGGTGGTGATAACATGATGTTATGATGGTGGTGATAACATGATGTTATGATGGTGGTGATAACATGATGTTATGATGGTGGTTATAACATGATGTTATGATGGTGGTGATAACATGATGTTATGATGGTGGTTATAACATGATGTTATGATGGTGGTGATAACATGATGTTATGATGGTGGTGATAACATGATGTTATGATGGTGGTGATAACATGATGTTATGATGGTGGTGATAACATGATGTTATGATGGTGGTGATAACATGATGTTATGATGGTGGTGATAACATGATGTTATGATGGTGGTTATAACATGATGTTATGATGGTGGTGATAACATGATGTTATGATGGTGGTGATAACATGATGTTATGATGGTGGTGATAACATGATGTTATGATGGTGGTGATAACATGATGTTATGATGGTGGTGATAACATGATGTTATGATGGTGGTGATAACATGATGTTATGATGGTGGTGATAACATGATGTTATGATGGTGGTGATAACATGATGTTATGATGGTGGTGATAACATGATGTTATGATGGTGGTGATAACATGATGTTATGATGGTGGTGATAACATGATGTTATGATGGTGGTGATAACATGATGTTATGATGGTGGTTATAACATTGCCGTAATCTAAAAACCCCACCTTTTCAGACTCCATCATGGCCCGTAGCACTTGCCCCTTAGATAGCACTTTTTTGTATAGACTTAGATATTGCATTTTATACAGACTTATAGCAGCACTAGAATTGCATTTTATGTAATCATAGCGCTTTATAGTATACAGTATATGTATTGTAGTATATAGTTTTATGAGACGTAGCTTGCGAAGTTAGTTCATTCAGACAACCTCAAGGGGGTTCATGCCATGCTCAAGGCGCATACTATACTCAAGGGGTTAACATGCTGCATTACTATGTGGGTGTACAGTGTGTGCAGTCCCTCACGTCATTCGCCGATGCGGCAGTCAGCTGACCAATTGGGCGGGCTACTTAAGCTCACCAGTCTGCATGCTCTTCCTGCCTTCCTCTGCATATGGTCCCCGGTTGTATGCGATGTTTTTTGTTCCTCGTGGTTGTTGCTGCTGCTATTGCTGTCCGTGTGTGCAGCTACTTCTGCTTAAATTATGCTTCTCAGCTACTGTCCTTGCTGTGATAAGGGCCTGCAGGTTGTATGCAAATATTGAGTTTGATATGATTCTGCTAATGCTGCTGAGTTCTACTATGTGGCTTCAACAAGCTTCATAATAGCCCGTTTTGGTAATTAAGCCGGATGCGCAGTCAGTGCTGCAGCTTCTATTGTAACATGGTATGTGTTCTATAGCCAAGTTCTCATTTTGCTAATGTTTTGCCAAGTCAGCCCAGGTGCAGTGTTTCTACTTTCTCCCATTCAGTGATGGGTCCTCAACTCATGTGCAGTGGTTGCCACGTCCGCTTTTATAAGCAATGTTGGGCTTGTTTTCTGTAAGTCAATTGTTCGGTTCTGGTGTTCTGTCATGGATCCAAATGACCTTGTCCAATGAACTGTATTGTTTCAAAGTCGTCGTAGTCAGTAGGGTATATATTGTTAAGTTAAGTTGTCACGTGGCGAGTCCTAGTCGGGTACAGGATGGTTCTACACCTGGTTGCTTTCTTTCTCAAGATCTGGCAACTCAGCTGCCTGTTTGTCTCCTAGCAGTTTCATTCATTTTGGAGCAAGACTTCAGTCACACTCTACTTACCAAAGTATTCCTTAAAACACTTTCTATATGTGCTTTGGAAAGTGTTGTCTGTGAGGTAACTACCTTAATTGCAATCTTGATATAGGTTGGTGCTTTTGTAGCCATGTGGTGTTGAGGCTTCCTCATTGCCATGAGGGTTTGTTCATGCTAAACTAATGCTAAAGCTAGCACCCTTTTGCCTGTGATTTTTTATGCTTCAGTTTATGCCTGGTTAACACTAATACATTTATGCAGCTCTAGAAGAGCTTCTGACTGTCAAGTCATATGTGGCATAGTTATTAATCTTAAAGTTATTCCATGTTTCCAATTCATAAGGACAGTATCATACGTTATGGTTAATTAATCTCAATCCATTTCAGTTATGTGCAGCGTCATTCTAAAGTAGGTTAAAATTGCAAATGCATTTGCAGTAATCTCATGTCAAGTGACGTAGCCTACTGTCTACTGCTGTAGATCTGTAGATTTGTTTCTAGCTGTTTATTTTCGGACGTATTTCTCAATGGGCATCATTTAATTAGTGCTTTCTTTTCGTTGTATCATGTCTCAGCTTCACTATCCGGGTTGAGCTGTCTTGGAGAAGAGTTAAAAGCCTTAACAAACTGCTGCCTCCGTCCACCTCTTCAAGCATATCTAGCTGTCGGTCAATATATATATATATATATATATATAGCGTCTTGTCACCGTGTGTCCCATTGCCCATTTGTCACCTTTAATGTTTCAGATTCATATTGTATGTTCTGTTGATCAGTCCTTGAGTAGGACTAGGTAATGGCAGTTGCTTTGTGGGACTGAAGATGTTTCAAAAGGCGGTAGGCTAGCAGCTTGCGTATTGCTTCATTTCTGCACAACTAACATCCACTGCCAGGAGCTCTAAAGTGAAACTCCTAAACATTAATTCATCACTTATCCGTGAGGGGACCCGGGATGAAGGAAGGCAGCCATAGACGTATGTCTATGTTCGCAGCAAGCTTGGCTTCCGTGTCGCAGTGCTTGTGCGACCTATAGCGTGTGAAAACGTGTACGTCACCAAGAGGGGGTGGCGTCTGAAAAGCTTGGGACGGCCCTCTCGTGGGCATTCAATTCTAGCCCACATCACTCAGAATAGAGTGACGGTGGTATGTATTTGTAAATATTAAGCTCGTTCTTGGCGACAACATAGTGAACCAACACCACGTCGGGCCCAAATACATTACAAGGACAAGTTAAATGTTGTGAACAACACGGCTGTGCTTAGATACTTTGTTGAACATTATGTCTCTGCGCCCATGCGCCGATCCAAGCCATTCTACGTCTTTTGTAAACTCGTCAATCTGGGTTCCTTGATGCTGTCTCCATGCTGGAAAGCTGAACATCTAATTACGTTTGCTGGCTCATTTCCTCGACGTGACCTGCTGTGGCACTTATTTACTGAGCAAGTCTGCACCATTGTGAGGTCAGTTTTGTTTTGTTTTTCTCAATGCAAACAAGCCAGCAAGTATGGCGGCCGCTACCATGTGACACATGTGTTGATGCCCCCTCCAGGAGATTTTGGTACACCCTATTGGTTGTGTTTTCCCCGGTGCAGCCGGGAAATGTAGTCTGCCAGTTTGTATTCAGACCAGTAATCGATTTGATGTCGCTCAGTACCACTATAGTATTGAGTAACAGCATTAGGCAAATATCACAGTGATGACGTTTAATGTCTATTTAATTCCGCAGTGGATATATCATAAGTTTGGGTTAGTTGCAACTTGCATAGGAGGCCTTTGCTTGTTTCTCCAGTTTCAATTGAAACGGGCCTCCACCCTCAGGGGGCCTCCGAGCGCTGGCTGACTGTCGGGTGTCCCCCGCCACCCTTGGCCTCTCGCTCACTCGCTCACTCATATCTTGTTGTTAATCTACTTAACGTTGCAGTTAGTAGGGATGGGACCGATTTTCTTCGTGGCCGCTTGGTAGCTACTTGGTAGCTACTATCAGGTGAAATCTGTTGTAAGCCTTCATTTTCTGGTACCAGCTCAGGGGCCTCGCTGCTAGTCGAGTCCGCCCAGGGTCTGGGAGGTTGTGGCTCGATCACCGGCTGGGTCATACCAAAGACTCCGGGAAAATGGGAACCCAGTGCTTCCTCCGATCCTCGGCACTCTGCATCAATGGTCGGACTGGAGTAAGTCCCTGCGTCATTCCAGTGTCACGTCCAGGGGCTGTACGTGTACATCAATCCGCCTCACACTTCTGAATCAAGAGTTGGGCTCCTGCCCCGGGCCTCATGACTCTGCAAGGCTTGTTTTTCTGCTCCTCTTAGTTATTGCTTCAAATGGCATTGGATGGCAATCTAAATGAATGCAGTATAAGTTCATAGGTAATGGCATCGATGTCGTCAATTATCTGTCATCGCTTCCTCATAGAAGCTGTTTAGTGTCATGTTAAATAAATGAATACATGTATTAACAATATTAATTATTATAATAAAAATCACACCCGTGTGAACTGAGTGGTGCAAGGTCTTATATAGTCTGATCAGCTATGTCAGTGACGTCACACACTAACCATAGTAACCATGCTCACCTTTGCACGGACACGTAGGTATACAGGTACACAAATACAGACAAGCTGGTTGTTGGAGTGGTTTGCACCACTCAAAAAATAAGTGGCTATACAGGACAGGCATATATCTTGCTTTCTCTCAAAGCAGATCATGTTTTATCTATTATCTGTGGCTCATTTGTTCAACAGGTTCATGACCCTCAGATATTCTCTTGGTCCTAAGCTTTCTTTCAGCACAAGTCTCAGACGTCCTAAGGTCGCTCAGTCAGGAGATTCACCAATGCTTCTTCAGCTGGCGTTGGTCGGTTGGGGTTTCTTCGAAAGTGATGGTTCTAGTATCTTGCGAAGAAGTAAGTCCATCACCATCACCCTGACCCTGCAGCGCTGTTGATTCTGCAGCATGATTATAGATTGCTCGTATGGAACATAGTAGTGTATCTCATCCCAGTTCTGGACGAGGGTGGTCTTGAACAGTTCTCGGGTCTGCATGACATGAAGCTATTTTAACTTCTTTAAGCTCATTTCAATTGCTCAAAGGCCTCATGAAGAGCATATGCCGCTCATGTAAGTTAATTCATTAGGGGCATCTATCACGTGGGTGTCTAAATAGACTAGGATTAAGATCTAAGGCTTTTCTCTTTAAATATCGGTTTCTCTCTCTTTAAACGGCTTATCGGGCTCGTGTGGTGTGGGAAGTCTCTTCTGCTGATCTTGACCCTCAGCATGATCTCTGTTTCCGATCCGTGCTTAGGATCCCCTATTCACACTTTTAATCATTCAGCCAGGATGAAGTATAAGTAACTCTGTCTCTGCTTGTGTCTTTTAGTTCTGCATTGGGCAACCTGCTTTGGCTGCGTTCTGGACTCCGTAAGGTGGCGCAAGCCCTGCCTAAGCCAGGGCTATCGGTCTTCTCAGCTCATGCCCTCGCTACTCCTGATTCTACTGCCACGCTGATGCGCCAGTTGCCAACCAAAACTCAGGCCATGGTCCTCAGCTGCCCATGAATCATTATGTGCATCTAATCAGAAGAGCTTCAGTTGTTTATTCAGGATGTAATGAATGCAAGTGCTGTATCCGATCAGGAATGGTAATCTTATTACCTTGCATATACGGTGGTCGCTGGGTGGAATGCTTACAGGTCGTTATCTCAAGCTTAAATGGCTATAGTAGCATACCGGTTCTCATCTCAAGCTTATGTTCATAGCGGCTCTGAACAGCGGGCCGGTGGCGTTCCTCTTGCTGACAGAGGGCCGGTGGCGTTCCTCTTGCTGACAGAGGGCTGGTGGCGTTCCTCTTGCTGAGGACGTCGGCGTAACGGTGAATGGTTGCACTACACGCGTGTAGTGCAACAGCAGCAGCAGCAGCAGCAGCAGCAGCAGCGTAGAATATTCCTCTATAGTGGCAATAGAGGAATGGCCTCAAGCTTAAATGGCTATAGCAGCATACCGCTTCTCTTCTCAAGCTTGAGAAACAGCGGGCCGGTGGCGTTCCTCTTGCTGACAGAGGGCCAGTGGCGTTCCTCTTGCTGAGGACGTCGGCATAACGGTGAATGGTTGCACTACACGCGCGCAGCAGCGTAGAATATTCCTCTATTGGCAATAGAGGAATGGCCTATCGGCGAGCGCAGCCAAGCAGGCCTTTTTCAGCTAAGCTTAAGGTTAGTATGCCCCAGCCGATCCCAGATGGTTGTCTCCCATGCTGGGAGAAGAAAAAAGAAAAAAGAAAAGAAAAAAGGGGATCGGCCGGGGCCCCACACATTATTTTTTCTCAAGAGGTAAGCCTCACGGCTCGGCGTGCAGTCATGGCTACACATAGCTCACGTAAAAGTTAAAATATCCGTGCAAAATCCAGAAATGCATAGCTTGCATTTCGTCACTATTCTCAGTGGGACATCTGCACGGATGTGTATCGGTTGAGTATTCCCGTAGGGCGTTCCGGTTCTGCTTTGTTGGGGGGGTTAGCATATCCGGCAGGTTCCAGAAATGCATATTTGCATTTCGTCACTGTGTATCCATAGTGGGTCACCTGCCCGGATCAACGGTGAGAGTTCACCGAAAGTATGTGTGTTGGGGGGGTTATTGTATATCTATCTCCCTGCTCTTTATATTCTGTGTTATTGCTTAACCATGCCGAGCAGGGAGAAATCCAGCAGAGCCGAACGCCAAATCTAATATCATATGCACACTTGTTACTCATTCTGCAATAAATATTGGTTTAACTATTCGTGAGTTGTCTGACTGAAATGAGACGTAGCTTGCGAAGTTAGTTCATTCAGACAACCTCAAGGGGGTTCATGCCATGCTCAAGGCGCATACTATACTCAAGGGGTTAACATGCTGCATTACTATGTGGGTGTACAGTGTGTGCAGTCCCTCACGTCATTCGCCGATGCGGCAGTCAGCTGACCAATTGGGCGGGCTACTTAAGCTCACCAGTCTGCATGCTCTTCCTGCCTTCCTCTGCATATGGTCCCCGGTTGTATGCGATGTTTTTTCCCACCTCCTCCCCAGCACCACCACGGCTCTGCTATTTATGTTCCCCATGGGGGGTTATTGTATATCTATCTCCCTGCTCTTTATATTCTGTGTTATTGCTTAACCATGCCGAGCAGGGAGAAATCCAGCAGAGCCGAACGCCAAATCTAATATCATATGCACACTTGTTACTCATTCTGCAATAAATATTGGTTTAACTATTCGTGAGTTGTCTGACTGAAATATGCATAATTAGTTTCATTATATAGATATTCCACTGTTACGTTCTTAGCTTACGCATGTTTCATAACTATTTTTTATTGCCATGCTTTTGTTCTTGCTTAATGTAAATCACTCTGGATTAAGAGCGTCTGCTAAATGCCTAAATTGTAAATTGTAAAGTGCCCCTGAGCAAGGCACTGAGCAAGGCACTGAGCTCAAGGTGCTGCTCAGTGGCCAACCGTATAGTCAAATCAAGTAGGCTGATCCACGCCTTTGTTTTCTCTCGGCTTGATTACTGCAATGCACTTTGTTTCTGGCCTGCCAAAGAAAACAACTGACAGATTACAACTTGTCCAAAATGCGGCAGCCAGAGTGTTAACTGAATTAGACTGGATTGATTTAAAATAAATAAAATGATTTTACTTGGTCTCGCACCTTCCTACCTACATGACTGCCTGCCTAGATATATGTCCCAAACCGTCCCCCTCAGGTCCTCCACTGCTGGCCTGCTCGATATGCCTAAATATATGGCAACTAAAAAAACACGGTGAAGCAGCTTTCTACTTCCACAGGCCGACGGCATGGAACACTATATATATTATAGTGGGAGTTTGTTCCAGACTATACCTCTGTAAAGCACTTGGAGCTGCATTTCATGTCATGTCAACGTATAAAGTACAAAATAGGAGAATTTACAGAAAAATATACACAACAACATATAATAAAAGTCACATTTTAGGAGCAGAACAATGAAAGGAGCGTATTTGGGTTTTAAAAACACAAGTTAAAAACCAGGCACTTGCTCCATGGAGGCAGTGCAACATCTGCTTTTCTAAGAGGCCAACATATGTGTCTTTAATCTGGATGAAAGCACGGTCGCATTTTAGTTTCAGTTGTGTGAGGAGGGCGATTTTTAGGAGCATCTGGTCTGCTGATCTGAGTAAATCACTAAGTTAACCCTGTAGGCTATTATACTTCACTGTATGGTGTGCATTAGTGTCGTATAAAAATAGCTTTTATGTATACAACGTCACAACATGATGTGATGATATCTGTGATGCAATGCATTGTGAGCTTGTAGATCTGCTATTTTCCATTTTTTTTTAACCCATTCTGGACGGGAACCCCTTTAGGTGTTTTAACTAAAAATGATGTAATGTTATACTTTAGCTATTGAAAAATAGCAGATCTACAAGCTCATAGCGCACCACGAGCTACGAGCTTGTAGGTCTGCTATTTTTGAAAAATCGTAAAAATGCGGCACAAATCTTTGAATATATATTCTTACAGAGCGAACGTTTTTTTTATTTCGACGTCAGGCTTAAATGGATTCGTAATAACAACGGCATGCGGTTCACAATAATTGCTATACTGATTGGAAGTCATATCAACCCTGCAGCGACATATCAACAAGGATAAAGTGACACTTACATTCCATGTAGCGCTGAAGCTGGATGAAATCCACGGGAGTAAGAGAGCCATCTGCATCCCCAGACCATGACATGGTGGTGGTCTCACTCGTTCAGGACTCAGGAGAGAAGGCAAAGGTGTGACGCTAAAGCGAAGAAGATGATAATATGTCTTATAATATGTCCCCAGACCATGACATGGTGGTGGTCTCACTCGGTCAGGAGAGAAGGCAAAGTGTGATGTCTCGGTCTAGGGGAACCGAGACAACATAAAGTGTGGAAAACCGACCTTCCCAGCTCCCAAGAAAACCGCCGTCCAAACAGTTTACTTTTCGATGTTTTCTTTTTGTGATGCTAAAGCAAAGAAGATGATAATATGTCTTTTTTTAAGTTAAAGATATAACTCGAAAGGAGGAGGAAGTAAACAATAACAGGTTGCTTCACAACCCTCTATGACCTCCTCTATGATCATCCATTGAGTCTGTGTGTGACTCAAGTATAAAAACAGGTCTGTCTCCATTCCCAGAGAGTTGCACATGCCTTCGATAGCCTATCATATACTCTGAATATAGGCTACCTACATTTACACAAGGTGTAGTTGTTTCACAAATAATTGACAGGATTATTTACACAACCGCATAATCGCTGCATATTATAATAATCGTTTCCGTGTTGATTTGAAGAGTGAAATATTTTCAGAAATAGTGAGAATTTCCACTGTTTTTCTGGTATTTTGTACCACAAAAAACAGTATTTTGGCCATACTACGAGGACATTTTGTTGATATTTTGTACATTATTGACTTTGATTATTGTCATTGTTTGTCAGTCATTTCTTTATGTATTTGAAGTTACAGTATATCTGTCATATCTGCGTTGTTGCAACTTTTAGTTTCCAAGGCCTAAAAGCAACACAATTAAATTGTGGAGTAAAATGTCATAATCGTGACAGCCCTGTGGGCACAAAGTTCTGGGCTGGTAGCCTACATGTGGCTCTCCCTCTATTGACTCTGTATGGATGGATGGATGGATGGCAGGGCCTTCAACTAAACGACATGCCCTGGGGCCACATTTGACCTTAATACCACGCCCACACGCTGCCATAGCTGATTTAACCATTTCCAACCATGTTCACTTCAAACGGCCCTGTGACATGTGAGCTTTTGGCTCAGAAGTTTCTACAAATAAATAGTTTTTTTTGGTGAAATAAACAGCTTTTCGATGTATTTCACAGATATTTATGTATTATTATTATTATTATTATTATTATTATTATTATTATTATTATTATTATTATTATTATTATTATTATTATTATTACAATTATTATTATTATATTAAATAATCAATTCAATTAGACCCTGCATGTTAATCATTTCAGTGGTTGTTTTATTTGATGGCCTTACATTTTTGCCCTGGCATTTGGCCTCTGTCAAAAATCTATAACACCAAAGGCATGCATGTAGTTGGGCATCCATAGCTGTTGTTTTCTTTTGCCCATTTCAATATGACACAAGTTTAATTCATAGGTACTGGTAGCCTAATCTTATAATTAACACGGTTGAGCAATGAGCAGAGGAATAACAACAATCAACAATGAATTAAAGCTTGCCTAAGTTGCCTTTTAAATTAATAAATCACACCCATGTGAAGTGACTCAAGTGAGGGGCACTCTTATCATCATACATTGATTGATTTATTGATTGATTGAAATATGTATTAACAGTTTGCAGAATTACAGTACATTTCAAGCACAACTCAATACAAAGACTGTTAACTGTGAGTGGACGACACAATAAAGCATTACACTTGTTTACAAGAGGGTCCACCTTGTTCAATTCATCAAAACATTTAGAGACGTATACACTTCTATATAGCCAAAAAGAACAGAACAGGAATCATCATAAAGGAGGTAAAAAAGGGAAAAGAAACATATACAGTCACCACTGGGGGCCAGTTTCGAATTGCGTAGGTTCGTGCGTAGGTGCCCTTTGAGAGCGGTTTTGAAGGAGTCAAGGGATTCGCATGTCTTAATGACTGTTGGTAGGGCGTTCCACATTTTGGTGGCATAGGAGCGAAAATAATTTAGTCCCTTGTTTGTGCCGAATCTGGGTTGCACATGGTTCGTTGCACTCATCATACATCATCTCATTCCGGCCAATCACAATTTGCGTCATCACCTTTGTCTTCAATGTTTGTGTTTACACAATGTTTGTGTTTACACAAACACTCAAAACTGGCCATTCATTGTCAATGGCATATATAATGTTTGTGTTAGGACAATGTTTGTGTTTACACAAACCCTCAAAGCTGGACATAAACAATCAAATGATTAAAACATAATCTGGCACCCTGCAGACAGGATAAAACTATATGCTACAGCAGCAGCACTCTTAACAGAACTAGCAAGAGAAAACCCATGCATGGTTACAATTTCAATTTACAGTATAGACGCTCAGACAATATACAGTAAGGCAGGGAGAAAACGGAGTCCATCTACTGTACATGAGCTGAATTAAAACACCTTACCTTGAGTGGGGATTGGATTGGGGAAGGGATCGAGTCGCTCAATTATTTGAAGCAGAGCTGATCTCTAAAGTGCGAGGGCATCTGTTGTAAATGTTGCCGTCACCTCGTCAGTTACCAGCTGGTATACAGTAGGCGGCAGGCCTACAGACAGCCTACTGTGAACTATAATGCCTGTCTGAGTATTAGCGCCAGAGCCCAAAGGATTATGAATGGGTGGAGGAGGAGCTTATGCAATATAATTACAGCTAGTGGCACTGGTATTACACACGCAAGCACGCACACACACACGCACGCATGCACACACGCACGCACACAGTCTCACTCACATGCACACGGACGCAGAGAATGGTGCATTTTTGGCCTATCTCCACCAGGCCAGGTGACCTGCAGGGTGAGTCCTGGGTTGCAGAATATAGAAATAAAGTTTCTATTCAACTTTGTGTCACTCCCCTATTGTACTCATAATGCTGCACTTCTGCCAAAATATATACATAACCAGTAAGACGCCCTGAGGGCGAGAAGCAACCTTGCCCTCAAGGGCCGGTGACGGCAGACTGCTGGGCGAGCGCTGGCTGGCGCTATGGGACAGGGGTCAGATCAACATATGGAATGAATTCTGTACTGGCCATATATGGAGCGTGTCTTGAGTGTACAGGGTTTGATGAGGTCAGATCAACATATGTAATGTCAGAACTGCAGGCACTGCCTATAAAGCCTAGTAGGCAGGCCTGTGTTGTGAGAAACGTCATAAATCATCATCAAACAATGTCATAATGTGTCACCAAAACAAATGTCATCATACAATGATACTGATGTAATATATAGGTCATCATCAACTGGTTTGTTGAGAGTGTTGCTAAAACAAACATTGACATCAGCTAAAATACCCATATAGACTTTATACTTTATACACACAAAGGAAAGGTAGTTCCATCATTAGGATGTCATCAGTATAGCTACATAATGCACACAATGTTTGTTTACAGCCTATTTTAGAGGAAGTTTAGCTTCAAAGACTCATTAATCCATTTTGACCTGAGATCAGATTCTAAAAATGTCTTCTACATCCTGACAGTTTTCTGAAAAAGCTATGTTTCTATGTCAGTCGTTCTTCGATTTTTCGAAAATAGCAGACCTACAAGCTCGTAGCGCGCCACTCGGTGGCGCGCTACGAGCTTGTAGATCTGCTATTTTTCAATAGCTAAAGCATAGCATAATGCTAACACCAAAAGGGGTTCCCGCCCCAAGATGGGTTAAACACATAACCAGTTGGAACATTTTTCAACTTTCAATACACTAATTATTTGTTTTACTTACGGAAAAAGGAAGTGAAACAACAAACTAATATCACCTGCTTTAGCTTTCATTGTGAAATATGGTGTTAGTAACTCAAAGTGAAATATAGCTACTAACATTATAGGAAGACTAAGATAACTTACCATTAAGTCTTAGGAACAAAGTTATTTTTTATTGCCGATTATTCTAGCAAGTGCAAACTTTGAGGTGGGTTTCCGGTTTCCGCCTGCAGGTCTAAGTAACTACTTAACTATACTTAACTTCCCTTAAATATAAATGTAAACAAACGAGCTGCCAGAGTGACTGTCTTCTCAATATACAGGCTATCACTGATGGAGTCAGAATCTGAACTCAAAACTGATAAAAGGATAATAATAAAGTGAATGTACAATACAGAAAATAAACAAACATACAAGTATAAATCTCCATGCACCTCCCTCGCTTTTTATTGACGATTCCAAGGCTTTGTGGTAATATTGGGCAACAAATGTCTTTGTGGCAGTATAAAGGCCTATTCATAGTCTGGATTTTCGGTGGCGAGGTGACCACCCCTCCGGTGGTGAGGTGACCACCGCTCCGGTGGTGAGGTGACCACCCCTCCGGTGGTGAGGTGACCACCGCTCCGGTGGTGAGGTGACCACCGCTCCGGTGGTGAGGTGACCACCGCTCCGGTGGTGAGGTGACCACCGCTCCGGTGGTGAGTTGACCACCCCTCCGGTGGTGAGGTGACCACCCCTCCGGTGGTGAGGTGACCACCGCTCCGGTGGTGAGGTGACCACCGGAGATGTAATAACGTGGAGGTGGTGGTGAGTAAAAACAGAGAGAAGGGCTGGGTTGGTTTGCTCTTCACCGCAGCTCCGTGACGTCATGTTGTAGTTGCGGTGGTCACCTCACCACCGATAAATCAGACTATGAATAACGCTTAAGTCTATCATGTATGTAAAGGACAATGTTAGTGTTTTTATGCTAGATTCAATGGACAATAAAGTTCTTTATCTTTAGTTGTGGTAATATAAAGTAGGCAGGGAGACATTTATAAATGTTTGACTTCCATTATAAAGAAGAACGCAACTGTTTCGAAATGAATAGAACACCAACACGCGCACGCACGCACGCACGCATGCCCGCACGCACGCACACACACACACACACACACACACACACACACACACACACACACACACACACAGGTAAAATGGGTAAAATGGGTAAAAATAAGAGTAAGCACTGCAGATCGTAGCCAAATCTAAAAAGCTACTTTGTAGTTCACAAATATGCCAGAGTAAAAGTATGTTGCATTTTAAAACTACTATTACAAGTACAATGTATTCAAAAATCACACTCAAGTGAAGTGAGGGGCGTCCACTGTGGCTGCCAAATGATGTCACTAAACAAACATTCAAGTCTGTAGACTTGGAATGGTGACGGGGAATTTATAAATTTGCTTTCCTGGTTCTAATGCGCTAGCTAACTAACTATACTACTATTACAAGTATACAATGTATTAAAAAATCACACTCAAGTGAAGTGAGGGGCATCCACTGTGGCTGCCACATGATGTCACTAAACAAACATTCAAGTCTGTAGACTTGGCTGGAAAAGGATTACATCATAACTCACCCTAAACAAACACTAAAGTCCATAGACTGGGCTGGCAACCAATTACATCATAACTACCCTAAACAAACACTAAAGTCCATAGACTGGGCTGGCAACCAATTACATCATAACTACCCTAAACAAACACTAAAGTCCATAGACTGGGCTGGCAACCAATTACATAATAACTAACCTAAACAAACACTAAAGTCCATAGACTGGGCTGGCAACCAATTACATCATAACTACCCTAAACAAACATTAAAGTCCATAGACTTGGAATGGTGACGGGGAATTTATACATTTGCTTTCCTGGTTCTAATGCGCTAGCTAACTAACTATACTGTACTTCTGCGACACACACTCGCCACAATCACACCCAGGCCTTTGGTTCGCTAAGCTACAGTGATGCCGAAAATCATTGCTAATCAGTTGTATTATCTCCTCCCTCCTCCCTTCCTCCGGGTCTGTAATATGCTTCTTCTCCTGCGAGAGGAGCTTCTCCCTCAGTTTGGTCTCTTCCCATTCCTTCTTCTCCTTCACGAAGGTCCGGTTCTTTTCCTCCAAGGCCCTCCGCTGTCTTCTGTGCATGTAGGAGTAACCGAGCAGGAGCGCTGCGGCCACCGTGACGCCGACCCCGAGCGTCTTCACGTGAAACACGGTGGCGTCCTCCCACTTGGCGTTCACCTTCATGAACGTCCGGTTCATTTCCCCCAGGACTTGTTTCTGTTGTTCCTGCATCGTGTACGAGTAGCCGAAACAAGCGGCCGTGGCAACCACCCCGAACAACGTATTATGCATGGCTGAAATAAATCGTTCACTCAACTGACAAACAAACACCCCAACATCTTACAGGCTAAACATTGTCGCAATGAAGTCCCAGAGACAGTCATTTAAACCCGACTGGAACTCCTAAATGTATGAGCGACGCGCTGACTTCTTACTTTATATATTCCCAAACTCTCCCAAGTTAGTGCGTCACAGCTGCTTGCTATAGGGAGTTTACAACGTCACAGCTTCTTTGCTATAGGGAGTTTACAACGTCACAGCTGCTTGCTAGAGGGAGTTTACAACGTCACAGCTGCTTGCTATAGGGAGTTTACAACGTCACAGCTGCTTGCTAGAGGGAGTTTACAACGTCACAGCTGCTTGCTAGAGGGAGTTTACAACGTCACAGCTGCTTGCTAGAGGGAGTTTACAACGTCACAGCTGCTTGCTATATAGGGAGTTTACAACGTCGCAGCTGCTTGCTATAGGGGGTTTACAACGTCACAGCTGCTTGCTAGAGGGAGTTTACAACGTCACAGCTGCTTGCTAGAGGGAGTTTACAACGTCACAGCTGCTTGCTATAGGGAGTTTACAACGTCACAGCTGCTTGCTATAGGGAGTTTACAACGTCACAGCTGCTTGCTAGAGGGAGTTTACAACATCACAGCTGCTTGCTATAGGGAGTTTACAACGTCACAGCTGCTTGCTAGGGGGAGTTTACAACGTCACAGCTGCTTGCTAGGGGGAGTTTACAACGTCACAGCTGCTTGCTAGAGGGAGTTTACAACGTCACAGCTGCTTGCTATAGGGAGTTTACAACGTCACAGCTGCTTGCTAGAGGGAGTTTACAACGTCACAGCTGCTTGCTATAGGGGGTTTACAACGTCACAGCTGCTTGCTAGGGGGAGTTTACAACGTCACAGCTGCTTGCTATAGGGAGTTTACAACGTCACAGCTGCTTGCTATATAGGGAGTTTACAACGTCACAGCTGCTTGCTATAGGGGGTTTACAACGTCACAGCTGCTTGCTATAGGGAGTTTACAACGTCACAGCTGCTTGCTAGAGGGAGTTTACAACGTCACAGCTGCTTGCTATAGAGAGTTTACAACGTCACAGCTGCTTGCTATAGGGAGTTTACAACGTCACAGCTGCTTGCTAGGGGGAGTTTACAACGTCACAGCTGCTTGCTATAGGGAGTTTACAACGTCACAGCTGCTTGCTATAGGGGGTTTACAACGTCACAGCTGCTTGCTATAGGGGGTTTACAACGTCACAGCTGCTTGCTATAGGGAGTTTACAACATCACAGCTGCTTGCTATAGGGAGTTTACAACGTCACAGCTGCTTGCTATAGGGAGTTTACAACGTCACAGCTGCTTGCTAGAGGGAGTTTACAACGTCACAGCTGCTTGCTATAGGGAGTTTACAACGTCACAGCTGCTTGCTAGAGGGAGTTTACAACGTCACAGCTGCTTGCTATAGGGGGTTTACAACGTCACAGCTGCTTGCTATAGGGGGTTTACAACGTCACAGCTGCTTGCTATAGGGAGTTTACAACGTCACAGCTGCTTGCTATAGGGGGTTTACAACGTCACAGCTGCTTGCTATAGGGGGTTTACAACGTCACAGCTGCTTGCTATAGGGAGTTTACAACGTCACAGCTGCTTGCTATAGGGAGTTTACAACGTCACAGCTGCTTGCTATAGGGAGTTTACAACGTCACAGCTGCTTGCTATAGGGGGTTTACAACGTCACAGCTGCTTGCTAGAGGGAGTTTACAACGTCACAGCTTCTTGCTATAGGGAGTTTACAACGTCACAGCTGCTTGCTATAGGGGGTTTACAACGTCACAGCTGCTTGCTATAGGGAGTTTACAACATCACAGCTGCTTGCTAGAGGGAGTTTACAACGTCACAGCTGCTTGCTATAGGGAGTTTACAACATCACAGCTGCTTGCTATAGGGAGTTTACAACGTCACAGCTGCTTGCTAGAGGGAGTTTACAACGTCACAGCTGCTTGCTAGAGGGAGTTTACAACGTCACAGCTGCTTGCTAGAGGGGGTTTACAACGTCACAGCTGCTTGCTAGAGGGAGTTTACAACGTCACAGCTGCTTGCTATAGGGGGTTTACAACGTCACAGCTGCTATTGTCCTCCAATGAATGGCTTTTGAAGATGACGTCATATGGCAGCCATAAGTCTATGGGATTTTTAACGTTTGTTACTTTTAGAGCACTTATGATGTAAATCGTTTGCCAGCCAAGTCCATGGACTTTAACGTTTGTTTAGGCCACTAAATGACGACGCAAGCCGTCATGTGGCCGATATAAATACAGTGGGCACCCCTCACTTCACACGGGTGTGATTTTTCTTAGCTACAGTGATGGCGGATTCATGTTACATGACCCTGTTATACACTGCATGTTTATGCTGTGGCTCTGCAAGAGGCTAGTCTGTGACTGTCTGTCTGCCCAGCTACTCTCACAAACTAATGCTTTTTTGAGGGGCGCTAGCCCCTGCTATGTCCAGCTTTGAGGGTTAGTGTGAAACCAAACATTGTCCTAACACAAACATTGAATGCCATTGACAATGAATGGCCAGCTTGTGTTTGTACCAACAGTCAATCATTGATGATGCTGTGATCACATTGAAACCTTGCCCAGATTATGAGTCATATGTCATAGATATGCACATGTCATCATAGATTATATGATGTCATCTGACCTATGACCTATGACCATGCATCTTCTATGACATAGAAGATGCATGGTTACATGAAGTCAAAGTCGCACGATTTGTCACACACGTTACTGCAGTGAAATTTGTTCTCTGCATTTGACCCATCTCTTGGAGCAGTGAGCCGCAGCGTGCGCCACGCTCGGGAATCATTAGTTGATTTGACCCCCCAATCCAACCCATTGATGCTGAGTGCCAAGCAGGGAGGCATTGGGTCCCATTTTTACAGTCTTTAGTATGACCCGGGCCAGGGATCGAACCCCCGACCTCCCAGTTTCAGGGCGGACACTCTAACCACAAGTCCGAGATCCACATTGTATAGCCACACCGTTTCTATGTGGATCCCAAGATTCACATCATTTGCTATGGTGGTGTTAGTTAGGCCACAGGTCAGAGGTCATGCCCCTGTTGTCCAGTCAGAGGGAAACCGTTGCAAAACCTTCAAAAGCGTAGACTAAAAATTACACCCGTGTGAACTGAGTGGTGTAAGGTCTTATATAGCCTGATCAGCTGTGGTCTGACGTAATGTCTGACGTAATGAAATCACACCTGGGTGAACTGGGTGACCGTAGCAACCATTCTCATTTTTTGAGCACAGACAGACAGACAGACAGACAGACAGACACGTAAACTAACAAAGCCAGTCGTAGGAGTGGTTTACACCACTCAAAAACCTAAACTTTGACGCAAGTGCACTGAGCATCCGACCAATCAGAGTGTGCTGTGCTCTGAAGTAGGCACACAGATTGTTTTGTTTACGAGCAAGCTGCCACAGAAGAAAGAATTCGAGATCGCACGTCTCTCTACCTCTCGTTCCCCACCTTATCGAGCTCTGTTCCTGAGCAGACACAGGCGGGCAGTTTGGCTGCTCAGAGCAACCAGATCTCTCGTCGGAACCCGCAGATGCGACTTTTTGTCATATGTACTCATGATAAATGGTGCGTTTATATAGCGCCTTTATCCAAGGCAATTTACATAGATTGTACATTACCTTCACCCATTCTCGCACACATTCTTACACCGATGGCGGCGGAAACCATGCAAGGCACAAACCAGCACATCAGGAGCAATTAGGGGTTCAGTGTCTTGCTCAAGGACACTTCGACACTACCTCTGGGGGAGCCCAGGTTCGAACCCAGAGAGCAACGGAAACAACTTTGAGAACCACGACTAGACACATGCATAGTACTCACTCGATTCCACTTGACGCAATTGACAGAAACACACTTCTGTATATGCATTATGCACACAGCGAATATTAAAGTTCTAAAGCTATTGTGGATTGATAGACAAACAACCACTGACATACAGTATAGCTCTGGTGGTCCGAACAGTACACCCGCTGCTCTACCCAGTCAGGAGAGAACAGTACACCCGCTGCTCTGCCCAGTCAGGAGAGAACAGTACACCCGCTGCTCTGCCCAGTCAGGAGAGAACAGTACACCCGCTGCTCTGCCCAGTCAGGAGAGAACAGCACGCCCGCTGCTCTGCCCAGTCAGGAGAGAACAGTACACCCGCTGCTCTGCCCAGTCAGGAGAGAACAGTACACCCGCTGCTCTGCCCAGTCAGGAGAGAACAGTACACCCGCTGCTCTGCCCAGTCAGGAGAGAACAGCACGCCCGCTGCTCTGCCCAGTCAGGAGAGAACAGTACACCCGCTGCTCTACCCAGTCAGGAGAGAACAGTACACCCGCTGCTCTGCCCAGTCAGGAGAGAACAGTACACCCGCTGCTCTGCCCAGTCAGGAGAGAACAGTACACCCGCTGCTCTGCCCAGTCAGGAGAGAACAGTACACCCGCTGCTCTGCCCAGTCAGGAGAGAACAGTACACCCGCTGCTCTGCCCAGTCAGGAGAGAACAGTACACCCGCTGCTCTGCCCAGTCAGGAGAGAACAGTACACCCGCTGCTCTGCCCAGTCAGGAGAGAACAGTACACCCGCTGCTCTACCCAGTCAGGAGAGAACAGTACACCCGCTGCTCTGCCCAGTCAGGAGAGAACAGTACACCCGCTGCTCTGCCCAGTCAGGAGAGAACAGTACACCCGCTGCTCTGCCCAGTCAGGAGAGAACAGTACACCCGCTGCTCTGCCCAGTCAGGAGAGAACAGTACACCCGCTGCTCTACCCAGTCAGGAGAGAACAGTACACCCGCTGCTCTGCCCAGTCAGGAGAGAACAGTACACCCGCTGCTCTGCCCAGTCAGGAGAGAACAGTACACCCGCTGCTCTGCCCAGTCAGGAGAGAACAGTACACCCGCTGCTCTGCCCAGTCAGGAGAGGGTGGTCCCAACAGCACGCCCGTTGCTCTGCCCAGTCAGGAGAGGGTGGTCCGAACAGCACGCCCGTTGCTCTGCCCAGTCAGGAGAGGGTGGTCCCAACAGTACGCCCGTTGCTCTGCCCAGTCAGGAGAGGGTGGTCCCAACAGTACGCCCGTTGCTCTGCCCAGTCAGGAGAGGGTGGTCCGAACAGCACGCCCGTTGCTCTGCCCAGTCAGGAGAGGGTGGTCCGAACAGCACGCCCGTTGCTCTGCCCAGTCAGGAGAGGGTGGTCCGAACAGCACGCCCGTTGCTCTGCCCAGTCAGGAGAGGGTGGTCCCAACAGCACGCCCGTTGCTCTGCCCAGTCAGGAGAGGGTGGTCCGAACAGCACGCCCGTTGCTCTGCCCAGTCAGGAGAGGGTGGTCCCAACAGTACGCCCGTTGCTCTGCCCAGTCAGGAGAGGGTGGTCCCAACAGCACGCCCGTTGCTCTGCCCAGTCAGGAGAGGGTGGTCCCAACAGCACGCCCGTTGCTCTGCCCAGTCAGGAGAGGGTGGTCCCAACAGTACGCCCGTTGCTCTGCCCAGTCAGGAGAGGGTGGTCCGAACAGCACGCCCGTTGCTCTGCCCAGTCAGGAGAGGGTGGTCCCAACAGCACGCCCGTTGCTCTGCCCAGTCAGGAGAGGGTGGTCCGAACAGCACGCCCGTTGCTCTGCCCAGTCAGGAGAGGGTGGTCCCAACAGCACGCCCGTTGCTCTGCCCAGTCAGGAGAGGGTGGTACGAACAGCACGCCCGTTGCTCTGCCCAGTCAGGAGAGGGTGGTCCCAACAGTACGCCCGTTGCTCTGCCCAGTCAGGAGAGGGTGGTCCGAACAGTACGCCCGTTGCTCTGCCCAGTCAGGAGAGGGTGGTCCCAACAGTACGCCCGTTGCTCTGCCCAGTCAGGAGAGGGTGGTCCCAACAGTACGCCCGTTGCTCTGCCCAGTCAGGAGAGGGTGGTCCGAACAGCACGCCCGTTGCTCTGCCCAGTCAGGAGAGCTGATAGGTGTAGAAGAGAAATCGTCTCGGGAAACTTGTGTATAAACAACCTACGTATTGTAGAGATGTGTTATTTATGTAGTTGCTCAATGCCGATTCATTTCCCTGGGCCGTCTTCAGCTGCTATAGGGCGGAATGCCGAAACTCGTCAGAAACTTCCCGGATTGTCACCTTCCTCCGCTCGTCCTCCAGGGCTTTGATCTTCTGTTCTTGCCAGAGGAGCTTTTCAAACAGCTTGTCTTTCACCTCCTCCCATTCGCTCTTCTCCTTCACGAGGGTCCGGTTCACGTCCTCCAAGGCCCTCACGCTCTCTCTCCTCTGCATGAGAGAGTAAGCAAGCATAAGTGCCGATGCGGCCGCGCTGACGGCGAGCCCGAACACTTTGACGTGATCAAGAAACATTGTCACTCTGACAGCAACGATGAACACACCGTCATGTTAAACACTGCTGACATAATGAAGTTTTCAGATCTTCATAATAGGCATTACTACATCATTACTACATCATTACTACATCATTACTACATCACCGACCTCGACTGATACAAATACGTGAGTGCCGTGCTGACATGTTATTTATACTCGCCCACTCTGCCAAGTCGTTGCATCACAGATCGTTGAGTATCTGAAGACCTTGCGGTTGCTATGGTAGCAGAGGTTTGTTTGTCATTGAGGGGCGCCATTCCCTCCGACGTCTGGCTTTCGGAAATTACGTCGTATGGCAGCCAAGTCTATGCACTTTAAATGACGTAAAAAAAACAGCACCCCACGTGACATCATGGAGCAGCCAAGTCTTATTATGGACTTTTCATGTTTGTTTAGAGAGCACAACGTTTGTTTAAAGACCCTATCACGTCACACGAGTGTGATTTTTGAGTGGTGCAACCACTCCAAGGAACAGCAATGTCCGTGTTCACCCGTGTGTTCACCCACCCACCTATGTGACTATGTCACTATGAGCACGAGTACCAATGACTACCAAAAGTGGCGCTGTTGTGCCAGAAACAGAGAGAGAGATAGTGCTGCTAATGAGAGAGAGAGAGAGAGAGAGAGAGGAGGGGCGGGGGGGAGGCCATTTAAATTAATGATTGACAAATAAAAAGGAAATTAAAAGGAAATACCTTGTAAGCTGCAGCATAATTTACTTAGGTTACTTTAGGAATAACAGTTCCGCCAGCTGTACGCCTGGGGCGAGTTGGTAAAGGGGCGAGTCGTTTGGTATTCTTTATAACCAGAGTCATGAGATGAGACATATCTATATACTGTAGGCTTATAACCTGGGTGACCGATGAAACAACAACAAAACAATAATAGACTTCAAAGTTCAAATGGCTCAAAAAAGTTCAATATGGGCTGTATCAGTGGTTCTCAGGGTGGGTTCCAGGGGGTCCAAATGTACCCTACACTACAGGTCTGTAAACATGTATAGTACACAATGACACAATCTGAGAACCACCAATCTGGGAGCCCATATTTTGGCAAAACAAAGGAAAAACAGCCCCCTCAAGAGACTAGAGACCCTAACCCAACAGAATTGGGGGACCCTGGCCTGGGCCATGGCTCAGTGGTCCAGGCACCTTGGCTGGTAATCCAGTCTGGCAGTGTGCCGCGGGTTCGACTCCCGATCCCGACGGCCTTCACTGCATGTCTTCCCCCCATCTCTCTCACCATTTCCTGTCAGCCTACTGTCTGTCCCTCCATAAAATATATACAAATAAAGGCGAAAGCCACAAAAGAAAACATTTTTAAAAAAAAAAGAATTGGGGGACCCTGATGGAACAGGTCTTATTTCTGGTTTTATCCTTTTAGCAGGTTTTGTATTGACCTGTAGGCTATACTTCCCTTTGGCTTGAACAAACCATGTACAACCCAGATTCGGCACAAACAAGGGACTAAATTATTTTCGCTCCTATGCCACCTTTTCCCCTCACTGTATATGTTTCTTTTCCATTTTTACCTCCTTTATGATGAATTCATGATCTGTTCTGTTCTTTGACTATATAGAAGTGTCTATTTGTACGTCTCTAAATGTTTTGATGAATTGAACATGGTGGACCCTAATGTAAACAAGTGTAATGCTTAATTGGGTCGTCCACTCACAGTTAACAGCCTTTGTATTGAGTTTGTGCTTGAAATGTAATGTAATTCTGCAAACTATTAATAAATATTTCAATCAATCAATCAATCAATCAATCAATCAATCCCTTTGAGAGCACTGGGGCGCTGTGACACAAAGCAGCAACATTTCAAAAAACCACGGAGAAGAAGAAGTGACGCAGGAGGTGTTGTTTACGTTTTTCTGTGACGTCACTTCCGTAAGCTGACCGTCCGCAGCCAGAAGCTAAACGTTGGCACTTGGACTTGTGATCTGACAGACGGCGCTTCGCTTCCATTTGGTTTAATACGAAAACAGCAGAACAACACAAACAAAACCAACGCTTTTTCTCGGTCATGTGTGTTAACAGTGTGTGTACAGTAACAGTGACATTAGCCAGGGTTACATGACGCGTGCAGATAATCCAAACGTCTATAATTCACCCAAAAGTGTGGCGTAGTTTGTTCGCGTGTAGTTTCATAGATAGAGATACCTGTTAGCTAAAAGCTAACTAGCAGCACCGTGTTGTTGTTGTCGAGAGACACAAACAAACGACGCCGGGGGTTTTGGGCGACAATTAAGATATATTTGTCATAAATAACGTTATTTTTAGAGGCCTTTATCTTTAGCTAATAATCATGGCAACCAGGCGTCTGACCGACGCCTTCTTGTTAATGCGGAACAATGCCATCCAAAACCGGCAGATATTGGCCGAGCAAGTGAGTACATACGACCCTACCCGCCGCACTACTCTAATGAGTACACGTAGCAATGCTGCGGTGAGTTTGTCTGCCTTAAGTTTTTGAACCTCTTGTTTTGTGTGATTTTGATTTTTTTGATCGTGTTGTTATTTTGTAGCCAGTCACTTAGCTCTGGTCCATACTTAGCCCTAAATGCTTCTATGAATCATAGAAGCATTATGGCTATGGACCAGAGCATCACTTCATAGCTTAGATATAGCTCTGGTCCATAGCCTTCTACTGCTTCTACGATTCTGCCCTGCAGTAGAAGGATATGGACCAGAGCTAGCTTAGATAGATGGCTGTGTGTGCTGCTAGAATTGAAACCAACACACTAGCCTTGGATCAAGAGTCTAGCTGCCATGGATGGATCACAAGACCTGTCATCAGTGGTTCAGGCCAGGGCTTACAGCTCAAGACTAATCATAGATGTATTTAATCGAGTTTGACTGTCTTTAAGCAAATGTCAACATCTATCAAATACATAATCAGTGATGTAAATAGGTTTTCAATGTAATGAGTCCCGTCCCATTTTTTACAAATTATATGGTTATAATGTGGTTATATTTATGTAGAAAACAGAAGAAGAAATGATTATTATAACTAAAGCTAGCAAAATAAACTAGAATATGAACAGTACAGTAGTGCATCCTGTGGATGTAGAGGTCGTTGTTTTATTGAGTCCCTTAACTATAAACTGTGTTTTGGGATGCAAAATGCACCCTATTTTAATCTCTGTATATGATAAGTCTTGAGATCTAGCCTTCGATCAAGATGATCATATATGTATTTTATCTATGTCAAAATCGCTAAAAAATACATTACGATAATCTTGATCCAAGGCTAGTCTTTCTTGATCCAAGGCTATAGACCCGACCCGCCCCCTGTACAAGTCCATTAATTGAATGGACTTATGTTGGTGTGTGTGTGTGTGTGTGTGTGGCATGTTACTTTACTTTGACAATAATAGCCAGTCACTTCCTCAATTCTCACCTATCTTGTCTGATATAATTGGTCCTCTCTCCTCCTCATCATAAAGATGGCATCATTTCTGTTTACTCACTGTCTCAGAGGAGGGCTGTGGACATTTGAGAAACCTGCTGCCTAACAGTGATACCATCATCAGTAGGCACTAGGCATCCATCCATCTTCAACCGCTTATCCATAGTCGGGTCGCGGGCTCCACCAGGGAGCTCCATACTTCCCCCTCCAGAGCAACATTAGTGACGCCGAGCCCGTCATATTTTGGAGGTCTAATTCCTCCATCGCATCCTTGGTCTGCCTGGGGGTCTCCTGTGTATCGCGGACCTCTCTAGGAAGACGCTCGGCTCTAGACATGTTATTATTTTCTTAATACAAGATATACAGAACGTCTCGAGGAAGAGAAAGGCTGTAGTCTCTATTAGCTTGTTGGAATCTCCATCGATGATGTCATTGGTTGGCAGGTTTCTGAACTGTCCACAACCCACCAATGAGAAGACATAAGAAATGGATGGTGCGATATAATTTGTATGAGGACCAATTATATGAAAATGAGGTTGAAAACGGGTGACGCAGATCTACATTCTACAAAGCTTGTAGCACGGCACTGAGTGCCGCGCTACGAGCTTGTAGGTCTGTTTTTTTTGAAAAATCCTGAAAATGTGGCGCAAATCTTTGAATATTTATTCTTTCACAGTGAACGTTTTTAACTCAAATATTTGCTTCTGGGGGGGGGGGGGGGGGGGGTCCCCTGGAACAACATATTTTCAGATGGGGGTCCGTGGCCAATTACAGATAATTCTGTGGGTCCTTGACATGAAAATGGTTGAGCACCACTGACATAGAAACATAGTTTTTTAAGAAAACTGACATATTTTTGAATCAACCTCAGTCCAAATAGAGATCGTGTGTGCTAGAAAGTAGAAACCCTGATTTGTATTAATGGAGTGTTGGTGTGGCATGTTCATTTATGTTATCCATTTGTTTGTTTACCCCAAGAGCGTCGGAACGATTGATTTATTAAGTGAGAGTATTGGCAATAGGACGACAGGTTTTTAGAGAGAGTGAGAGAGTGATGACGAATCACTGAGCATATCAGTAATGGCGCAATTTCTCTGATGTATTTATTTGATAAATAAACCTCAATCATTTTAAAATGTATTTATAATGTTTGTGTGTTAGGAACTTCAGGAAGAGCATGCTTCGTTTCAACTGAAATGATAGTTGGCAGACGAGCCAAGTTTTGATATACGAGGTCGAGGTGACAGTCAGTGATGACCCCCCCAAATAAACTCAACTGGTATCTACAATTAGGCAAATGTGATGTGAACTGTGTAGATACAACTATGAGTTTACCAAAAAAATAGTGTGAATTTTTGCAGCCCTAAACTAACTAATACATTTCATTAAAGATTACCCAATGGTAGACGGGGTAGTCAGTGAAATGACTGTTATTGTATACAGAAAATCTTCCATATTAGCCTCACACTGCTGTCTCCATATTTCCAACAAACTACCACTATTGCCAGTAAACATCCAAATATAGCATAACTACGCCACAATCTTCCGTTTCAAATGAACGATCTCGGGCCGGCCCAATGCTCATCTTGTTTGGCTGTCAGGTGCCTCCGGTGGTTATACATCCACAGTCATAAAAACAAATTCACATAAAGTGAATTTATAATAGCTTGGCCTTAACCCATTCTGGGCGGGAACCCCTTTTGGTGTTAGCATTATGTTATGCTTTAGCTATTGAAAAATAGCAGATCTACAAGCTCATAGCGCGCCACCGAGTGGCGCGCTACGAGCTTGTAGGTCTGCTATTTTTGAAAAATGTAAGAACGACTAGAAACATGCACTTTAACTTTCATCTGCATAATCCCTCACTGTTAGGTTCCACGTGAAAATTATGTATGAACTAATGATTGCTGGCTGTGTGACATTGGTTAACCAAGGGCCTGCCCCCTGCACCATGTGTGTACTTAAGCCTTAC
Source organism: Electrona antarctica (assembly GCF_951216825.1). Classification (NCBI taxonomy): domain Eukaryota; kingdom Metazoa; phylum Chordata; class Actinopteri; order Myctophiformes; family Myctophidae; genus Electrona; species Electrona antarctica. The sequence goes on from NC_136790.1 coordinate 52,618,983, forward strand.
TGCGTTGCCCCCTCGGGCTATGACCTGACGAAGATGTAATTGACACATCGAAACGTTGTCGCTTTTTACCTGCACCCTGTTACTATTAAAATAAGGGCCTAAATCGTCTGAGCTGCTCCAGTGCCTTCTTGTTCGCATAGAAACATAGCTTTAAAAAAAAAAAAAGGATGTAGAAGACATTTTTAGAATCTGATCTCAGGTCGAAATGGGTTAATCAGAATTCCCGGCCTGCCGTGCCAACAACACGCAGTACTTCCCTGGATACTTCCCATGTTCCCTAACGCTGTCACTCGCCACTAACCTGACTCCGCCAGATGGGGCAGCAGAGAGTACACTGGTTCCCCCCTCCTGCTCCCATCTGGGAACTCTCAGGCAGACTTGATGCCCGGCCACAAAACGGCCTGGCCAATCAGCAGCAGCTATCCCGCCTCTAGCTGCTGCTGATTGGCCAGGCCGTTTTGCCCCATCTGGCGGAGTCAGGTTAACTCGCCACCCTTTGCCCCAGTGACTTCTGTTTTCTCCCATTACATTAGAAGAGTTGTAATTTGATACACTCGCCAGGTGTTTATTATTTATTAACCAAAACCAAGTAACCAACCAAGCAATATCTTTTTTTTTTACAGTCTTAATGGCTGTACAGTGTACACAACCCTTTGTACTTCAGCCTTTGCACAGAACACGTATGAGCATCAGCAACTCAGGCTCTCATTCAAAGACTATTACTTTGAATGACAGAATTACTTTTCCCCCCATATATTTGCCTAAATAGTTTACTGTACGTCTGGACACTCTGTGTGATGCAAACCAAAACCTTGCCACCTGGGTCAAATGGACATTGATTGATGAAAGAGATTATTAGTCCATTATTGTATATACTGTGTGTGCATTGTATGCCATGCACTTTACTTTCACTGTAATTTGTGAGAAAGGGTTTTGAGTGAAAGAACAGGCTTCTAGATTAACCCATTTAGGCCTGAGTTAAAAACATTCACTTTGAAAGAATATATATTCAAAGATTTTGCGCCACATTTTTACGATTTTTCAAAAATAGCAGACCTCTATCTGCTATTTTTCAATAGCTAAAGTATAACATAATGTTTAAAACACCAAAAGGGGTTCCTGCCCAAAATGGGTTAACAGTCAAACACTAATAAAATATTTGAATACGATACTAGTGAATACGATGACAGAATTAATGCAAGGTTTGCTTTGCTATTATATACTTGTTGACATACTTTGTAGGTGAATTTTCTCCAGCCATCCACATAATATGGCGTGTCTAAATGGGCCCGTATGGGACTGGGTCCCGTCCATTTGTTCTCATTTTGCGCTCTCGAGAGTAAAAATATTGTTAAACATCTGCATTACTAAATTAATTTACAAGACATCTACACGATTAGAGAATGTAGAATAATTGTTATTTTTTTATAAATGTTTTCGTTATCTTTCCTAATGGTACCAACATCAATACAGCATGGAATTGTGGACAAAAATCTTATTCAACAACGACAATAAAATACTTTTGCGTCCGAGAGGCTAAATCTCATCAAATGGTGGTCAGTGGCTCAAAGGCTGAATAAATAATGGACCTTGATGTGAAAAAGTATGCAAGGGCGATGTGTGCAGACTTTTATCCACCTCAAACCTGGCATACCTTTTATATGTTTGAGTTTATTTTTTTATTTTAGTTTTGACAATTAGTTTTATTTAGAAGAAAATTATATATTGTACTTACATGGCTTATAATTCATAAAGAAAATGGCATGGCAAGACAAACCTTCCATTTACTGATTCTGATAATATTGTATTGACTTTACCTTTGAAACACTTCACTTCAGTCATGTGCCCATTTCATCGAATCCAAAACAATACTGCTATAGGTTCCCACTTTGTAGTTTCTTAAAACTATTCAAAACGTTTTATTATTTGTTTTCCCTTTGCTCTCCATCTTTAGCCGACACATTTAGTTTGTCTGTCTAGCCCTCCTGTGCTTATTTTAATTATTAGTTTGCTTAAGCTTGATGCTTTTTCTTACTTGCTTGGGGATATAAATGCTTTAGACTATTTTACTTACAATTAAAATAGTTGATATAGTGAAAATGATTACACAACTCTGTGTGTGTGTGTGTGTGTGTGTGTGTGTGTGTGTGTGTGTGTGTGTGTGTGTGTGTGTGTGTGTGTGTGTGTGTGTGTGTGTGTGTGTGTGTGTGTGTGTGTGTGTGTGTGTGTGTGTGTGTGTGTGTGTGTGTGTGTGTGTGCGCGCGCCTATATAGTTTCTTAAATGCATTTAAGTAATACTAATACTTATTGGTGAGATGAGAGTGCATGGAAGAATCGAGGGTATGCGCATGCATGAAGTCAATGGGAAATCGAGTGGCAAAGTGACTTGGCAAAGTGAGTTTAATGTCGTTTAATGCAATCAGATAGGACTTTTCTGTGTGGATGTATGGGCCATAGATATATATAAACTCTAGATGGCTCAAGGCGGAGTTTCTGACGTCGTTCACCCGGCAGCCATCTTACTTCGGGGCTACAGTACAGTATGTTCAATGGCAGCTCAAACAGAAACAGTCATAACTCGCTCAAATCTTGACGGATTTACAAACGGGTTGGTTTATTACAAACGTTGTCAACGTGGCTATGATTCACGACGCTTATCTGCTTAATTTTTTTTTTATATGAACGTCGTCTCTGACGTTTATAACAAACCAAATCGTTTGAAAATCGGTTGAAAATTGAGCAAGTTATGGTCATTTAAGAGTACATGCCCCATAGACACAATGTTATGTGGCCCGAGGTAAGATGGCCGCCACGTAACGACGTCGCTCTCCATTGGCCAACAGCGCGGGTGAGCTATCTAGAGTTTATATATATCTATGGTATGGGCTGTCGAGGCCAGAAAAGTAGTTTTTTTTTTGCCACTCAGTTTGCGTTCCCGCATAACTTCCGGGTATGATGATGATGTCACGACGTGCATACCCCTCTATACTGAAAGCAGATTGCTGTTTATTCTCTGGGACTCACTGTCTGTTCTTGTGTCTCTTTCTTTCTTTCTTCTCTCCTGGATGGGACTTCTACGGGTGTGTGCCAATCACACTAGGAGCTTGATGAGGTACGGTCCATTCTCCTTGTAGTAAATCATTCATTACAGTAAGCCTTCATGTGTATTGACTAGTAGTGACTACTTAAAGCCATTAAAGTTGCTATAAGCAAATATGTCAACATTATGTCAACGACTTTTGACAGCCAGCAATGGGTAGAACGCTCCCAATTTTTAAGTGGTGCAAACCACTTAAGTGAGTATGTGTGTGGGTGCCTGCCTGCCTGGCTGGCTGCCTGGGTATGAGCACGAAAACAGCATGGTTGTTTTTCACCACCTGTGCGCAACCTAACACACACACAAACACACACGCACATATTAACTATATATGGTGATTTCAGGTGTGCCAGTACAGTGACAGTACAGCACAGTAGAGGGACCCCCACACGGTAACTCTGTCATTTCTCAACCGTTTCGGACGCGGGGCGGCTTGCCGGAATCGGGCGTGTTTTTTTGTCTGACACATCTAGGGGCCGCAATTTCCATTCAAAGATTTTCCTAGAAGCTTTGTCATTGGTCAATTTGCCTGTCTGCTTCCTGATTGGTTAGTCATTGCAACCAGGTTTTCTTCGACCAATGACAAAGCTTCTAGGAACATCATTGAATGCAGATTGCGGCCCCTAGATGTGTCACAGAGAATTATTTTTGCGAGCGTTCTACCCATTGCTGGCTGTCTGAATACCAAAAAAATAAAAAGGTCATTAACATTTTTGACATATTATTGCTTATAGCAACTTAACCCATTTTGGGCGGGAACCCCTTTTGGTGTTTTAAACATTGTTATAATTTAGCTATTGAAAAATAGCAGATCTACAAGCTCATAACGCCCCACCGAGTGGCGCGCTACGAGCTTGTAGGTCTGCTATTTTTGAAAAATCGAAGAACGACTGACATAGAAACATAGCTTTTTCAGAAAACTGTCAGGATGTAGAAGACATTTTTAGAATCTGATCTCAGGTCAAAATGGGTTAAGACCTGAGGCTGATTCTACTAGACCAGTAGTTCTTTTAAGATGTTTCGCAAAAAAAAAAAAATCTAAAATGACACGGATGCTTTCCCGGTTTCAATGGCTTAACCCATTCAGGCCTGACCTCAAAATTAAAAACAATTCTTCTAAATCCTCCAGTTTTCTGAAATAAATATTTTTACGATTTTTCAAAAATAGCAGACCTACAAGCTCGTAGCGCGCCACTCGGTGGCGCGCTACGAGCTTGTAGATCTGCTATTTTTCAATAGCTAAATTACAACATAATGTTAAACACAAAGTGGTTCCCGCCCAAAATGGGTTAATGTAACCTGGCATCCCTATTTTGAGAATGTCATTATAGTTGAACATTTTCCAAAATTCTTCCAAATATTAATATTATTTTCCGGATTATTTTCCACATATAGCGAAAATAGATATTTATATATTATTAGAAAATAGTTCACTACATGTCGATGCCATGGTGTGTTGTGAGCTGAGCTTGTAGATGGAAAAAAAGGTCTTATTTAATAGCACCCACTGTTATAGTTGGGATAGGTTAATTTAACATACTGTATGTACAAATGTACAGTGAATATTAAACCAATAATAACTAGTGTCAACTTTTACATGTAGTAACTAGTAATATACAGTGTCTCTGAAATGACTACTTTTTAAACGATGTTTTTCCTTCTCTTCTTGAAGTTGGCTGATGACAGAATGGCTCTGGTGTCCGGGATCAGTCTGGATCCTGAAGCTGCCATTGGCGTCACCAAAAAACTGCCTCCCAAATGGGTAGACGGAGTGGACGAGGTGAGGATCTGATGTGAAACGGTCTGGTGTTTATTCATCACCAACGGCAGGTCCGTACAGAAGAGTCCTGCACCGGGTCGGATACCCCGTGGGTACCCCGTGGGTACCCGAGTTTGACGGGTGGGAACGGGCGGAAAATATACTTTTATAAGTTAACGGGTACGGGTACGGGCGCGACGCAACGAAACACAGTGGGTGACCTTTTTTAAATCAGCGGACCCGCACTTCACCATGTTATAAACAGCAGCTGAGCTGGGGGTTTTCCTCAACAGCGGAGACCAGTTAGATCCGTCACATGCCCAAGGAATCGTCAGTGATGTCACATCACTGCCGAGTCCTTCATAATGGCGTTCTGTTTCTGCTGCTGTGCTTCCCTGTGCTACTTCCTTGTTGCATAGCAGTGACATCACGGCCGAATCCTTGCTTCCTTATCGTAGCATTTCACGCGTGGAGTTTATTTTTTTGCCTGGTGATTTTCGTTCGCGCTGATGAAACACCAAGGGATTATAATGTCAACATTCAACACAAGATGTAAAGCTAACCCAGGTAATGTTGGCCTAATGCGTCACTCTGTAAGTGTAAATAAAGTAAAAAAGATTAGCCTGATGAGTGATGACCGTGTTTGAAACATCCTTGGATCAAGACGGTCGACTCATCAGGCTAATCCTTTTTTTTATCATCCTCTCCTTGTTGATATATTATGCCAATATGCCATTTAGGTCGAAATCATGATATAACTTTATGTTGTGATAATAAGCAGCAGTATCCTCAGTCAACTACATGTCTTCCGTTCCGTGTGCAGCGCACTGCCGCCACCACCACCACCACCACCACCACATGCGGTGTTGGATGAAATAAAGTCAATTATAGCTATCGGTGCCTGTGATACGAACGGGTAACGGGTCCAATTTTTGACGGGCGGGGCGGATTTGGTTTCGAGTTTTATATAAATCACTGGTAACGGGCGGGTTGCGGAACTGATGATTGACGGGCCGGGCGGGTGCGGGTTTCGAAAATTGGACCCGTGCAGGACTCTGGTGTACAGTATAGACTGCACTGCTGCAGCATACTTCTTGCAGAAACAAAGTTTTTTTTTAATTTTTTAAGATTTGTTTTTGGCTTTTCTGCCTTTATTGATGGTTTCAAGTGAAGACTGACAGGAAAGAGGTAGAGAGAGAGAAGGGGAGAGAAATTCAGCAAAGGTGGTCATGAACGGGACTCGAACACGCGACGCGCCGTCAGGCCAGAGCCTATATGTGGCATGCGCCTGGACCGCTAGGCCAGCAGGCGCCCTTGCAGAAACAAAGTTAGGCAGGTCAACAAGAACATAATAACATCAATGTGGAGCAAACGAACAAACGCAGTGCCTTGCCGAAGTACGGCACTTCTTGCACCACCATGATATTCTGAACTAGCCTAAACTCTTTAGACGACATTTGAAGCCTCCATATTGTTCTTAAATTAACGCCCTACTTGATAATACCACAGCGTCACACAATGGCATCAAAAGTAGCTCTGAATGCTCTGAAAGCTCTGAGCTTGTCTGACAGCTACTTTTGCCGTTTTCTAATGTGAATCCCGACAAGTAACCGCTTTGGACATATAGTTTACTATTTCCGTGTACGTGCTCTTGTGTCTCAGGTTAACTGAGTGAATAGCTTCAAAGTCTTATCTAGGGGGCTGTCAAATTGTTCACCTTCAGGATCTGTTAGTGGATAGGATAGTGGATGTGCTGCCATGCAGCCGAACTGACTGACGGGCCGTTGTCTTTTCAGATTCAGTATGAAATCACACGGGTCCGGCAGAAGATGAAGGACCTGGCGGGACTTCACGACAAGCACATGAATCGCCCCACGTTGGACGACAGCAGCGAGGAAGAACACGCCATAGAAATCACCACTCAGGAGATCACACAGGTATAGTGGTTTACAAGAGGCCGTATTATTAGCCGTTGAAATAATTGTAAACGTAAAGCTCCAACCCTTTATGTTTTATGTCCGTCATCTCCCTCTCCTGGCGTAGACAGGTAATTGCAAGCTGCAGAACACCTCCAACCACCGTTGCAGATAATGCTACTTGTATGCTAGTTGTTAAACTGTCATGGCCAAAATATATATTATTTTATTAAATAAGTCCTGGATTATAGCTTTAGTGCTAGGACGTACAGTAGGAAGCGTTTGAGTGAAATTAGCAGCTCTACAAGTGCGCAGTGCGTCGTTTCATCAGTGATTTTCACTACTTGTTACATTTTTGTATTCTTTTTATTTATGGCATTTCTTAAATTTGTTTGTTTTTATTATAACAAAAATCCTTTGAAATATATTATTTTACTTTTATTCAGTATTATTTTTTAAAATATTTGTTTTGGGGATTTCTGTGCCTTTATTGATAGTGACCGTAGACAGACAGAAAAGGGGGAGAGAGATGGGCAGTGACACGCCGGGAGTCGAACCCGCGGCACGCCGTCCGGCTGGCTTGGCAGCCTTAGGTGCCCAGACGGTTGAGCTAACCGTCCGGGCCTAGCATTCAGTATTCACCGATCTTAAAAATGTGCATTTTGAAAACCTCCTCCAGTATTCACCGATCTTAAAAATGTGCATTTTGAAAACCTCCTCCAGTATTCACCGATCTTAAAAATGTGCATTTTGAAAACCTCCTCCAGTATTCACCGATCTTAAAAATGTGCATTTTGAAAACCTCCTCCAGTATTCACCGATCTTAAAAATGTGCATTTTTGAAAACCACCTCCAGTATTCACCGATCTTAAAAATGTGCATTTTTGAAAACCACCTCCAGTATTCACCGATCTTAAAAATGTGCATTTTGAAAACCTCCTCCAGTATTCACCGATCTTAAAAATGTGCATTTTGAAAACCTCCTCCAGTATTCACCGATCCAAAAATGTGCATTTTGAAAACCTCCTCCAGTATTCACCGATCTAAAAAATTTGCATTTTTGAAAACCTCTCCTCCTGGTAGATGTTCCATCGATGTCAGCGGGCCGTGACGGGCCTGCAGGCCCGCTGCGGTCACTGCACCGAGCAGGAGGAGAGGCTTCTGAGGAACGTGGTGTCGTCTCTGGCCCAGAACCTGCAGGACCTGTCCACCAACTTTAGACACACACAGTCCGGCTACCTAAAACGTAAGGCTTCCTCTGGGCAAGTGAAGGACTAGATGAAATGTTATTTCCATTTTCCCCCTTTTTTTTTTTTTATGTTTTTTTTTTTGGCTTTCGCCTTTATTTTATATTTTTTATGGAGGGACAGACAGTAGGCTGACAGGAAATGGGGAGAGAGATGGGGGGGGGGAAGACATGCAGTAAAGGCCGTCGGGATCGGGAGTCGAACCCGCGGCACACTGCCAGACTGGATTACCAGCCAAGGTGCCTGGACCACTGAGCCATGGCCCAGGCCTCCATTTTCCCCTTTAACCCATTTTGGGGGGGAATCCCTTTTTGTGTTAGCATTATGTTATGCTTTAGCTATTGAAAAATAGCAGATCTACAAGCTCATAGCGCGCCACCGAGTGGCGCGCTACGAGCTTGTAGGTCTGCTATTTTTGAAAAATCGAAGAACCACTGACATAGAAACATAGGTTTTTCAGAAAACTGTCAGGATGTAGAAGACATTTTTAGAATCTGATCTCAGGTCAAAATGGGTTAACTCAAATCCACCACTACAATTCACTTCAGAAACCGGCATGGTCTTGCAACAATAATAATTCTGACATTGTTTTTAAGATAATAGTGAGTGATGATATAACCATGGCTTACTTATGGCTTCACCTAGTTTTAAAAGATAATTGACCAATCCTTTGTTACTAGGTCATATGTGACTGTGTGGGACTGCCATTGGATTTTTTTGAATTTTTGTTTTTTCATGTTTTATGAAAGCAGGGAATCATAGCTTCAAATTGACATATCGGTTGTTCAGTTTGAGCTTTTCTCTGGTGAAAAGCTGGAGTTTGCGCGATGGCAGGCTCTCAGTCAAATCTGGTTACATATGTATAACTTGTTATCTCATAACCTTTTCATTTTGAGTGCAAAATGTCCAACCAAAAATGCTATTATGTTTTGGTACTGTTAAGTGGTATAACTGGAATTATCAAATGATTGTAATGCACTCAGCAGAGGCAACCACCTGATGTGAAGAGGTTCTTGACCTCCCGTGCTATGCCGTAAAATAAACACACACCTAGTTGTGGATTTCAGTGTTCAGTGTTTGTTTTCCAGGTATGAAGAATCGCGAGGAGAGGTCAAAGCACTTTTTTGACTCGGGACCTCTCATGGAGGAGGATGAAGATTTAGCTCTGTATGACAGGGTGAGTAAGCACGTGAAAAATATTTGAAGATAAATATTAATAACCATAGCACCATCTTCTGGACCTCTCTATAGAGCGTCGCAGTCAGAGGAAAATGAACGGGGAATTCTTTTCCGGGTCTCTCAAGGGGGCGGGACTGCGACGCTCTATAAGGAGAAGACATTTAAAACTCGGAACACAAAGTTCGGAAACTAAAGTTTGGTCTATTATTTCTGCACTTTAATAATACCAATTGGTATTGTATTTTGTATAATTTGAATCGCTGATTAGTCACCTTTACAATGAGGTATAGCATGCAAGGATCATGAATTCGTGGAATGAGCAACACAGCTAAATGTGTGGGTAGCGCCCCCCACAAATGTGCCAAAATGGCAAAATGGTTGGTATTCAACCCTTGCTTTTATTTGAGTTGCTTAGTGGATTGGATGATTGCACTCTCCCACAGTAATAAAGAAAAAAACAACACATATTGGCCATTTTTACACTATCAATTTTACACTCGGTTATGGAACTCGGTAGCGTCTGGAAGATCCAAACGCAGCTGCAACAACTTGGCAGTTGACACCACCTCACCTCCTCATTCTGCTCACCAACCTAGACACATTTTGTTGTGGGATGGCATCCCATTGCCCGAGTTTATTTTAAATGACCAATAAACTTGAAACTTGAACTTGAAAAAAACAGGTTTTGTTGCAAGACGGTCAACTTGGTTCTGTTGGTCACTCTAGCACGTACAGCAGGCCCAAGCTGAAGTGTTGAATTGGTTTGAGGTTGGACTCACGGCAGGCCATTCCATCCTCTCCACTCCCAAATTCTGGAGGTACCCAGTGATGAGCCTGGGGCGAGGGTTGTCATCCTGGAGGATGGCGTTGGGTCCCAGATTTTGAAGATATGGGATAGCCACTTGCTCCAGAATCTCATCTGCACCGTTAATAATGTGACAGCCTACCATTGTTTGTTGTTACCCTATTTTAATGTATTAAATCACAAACTTTTGATTATTCTTTCACTCGCTGCTTTTAGGGCTTCACAGATGACCAGCTAATGATGGTGGAGCAGAACACAGTCCTGGTTGAAGAGCGAGAGAGGGAGATACGTCAAATAGTGCAGTCCATCTCAGACCTCAATGAGGTTTTTCGGGACTTGGCTACAATGGTAGTGGAACAGGTAATGTTATTGAGTCATTACGTCAATTACGGCACTGGCCATAAGCAGGTTAAGCACCTGATGGATCAGTCGGTACTGTTTTTTTCCCCCCTGAATTCAAATGATTCTTCTATGCCAAGGGTGGGCAACTTTGACGATGGAGAGGGCCACTATATTTCCACACTCACTCCCTAGGGCCATATATCACTGTCGTAGCAAAAATAGCCGATCTACAAGCTCAAAACGCGTCGCAGCGTGACGCGTTTTGAGCTTGTAGATCGGCAATTTTTGCTATATTCGAATTGAAATCTTGAATTTTTGCTATTTTTGAATTGGAATCCTGAAAATTAACATTTTTATGTAATTTCAAATGCCTTTAATTATACTTGTGTTGAGCAATGAGCTACTGATTTAGACTGAAGTAATTACAGTGAGTCATGTTTTGCATGTCGTAGAATTGTAAACAGCTGAAACCAATAATATATCAGTATTCTGACATTAACCTGAGGACTGCATTAAGTGAAGGTGGGGGCCGCATGTGGCCCCCGGGCCGCCAGTTGCCCAGCCCTGTTCTATGCATTGAGAAGGGGAGTATGTTTCATGACCCCTGGGTTTACATTATAGGTGCGTTTGGATATGTGCGCCGGCAGTTTGTATTGCTCATAGCGCTATATCCGATATGAATCCCACTTGGTTACCATAAGCTCTGACATTTTTTAAAGATTTGTGAACCGGAATATTGGACTTTTTCGCCTCGCTAGAAAACATTTTTGTATTTTTGTCAACACCATCAAGACACATTTCTAATACTGCTTTGCTTAACCCATTAAAAACCGGGAAAGCGTCTCTGTGACACTGTCATTTTAGATTTTTAACCTATTAACAATTACTTTAAACTTTGGCTATTCAAAAATAGAAAATATACATTCACAAGCTCATAAGCTTGTAGATCTGCTATTTTTGAAAAAGTAAATGCTGTACGTCAAGGCCACTTTGGAATAGAATCATTATATTACATTACTTGTATAATTAATTATGATTAAATATGAAGTATGCTCTTCCACTGTTTAACATGACTTTGTTCTCCTTTTAGGGCACCGTACTTGACAGAATTGACTTCAACGTGGAGCAGGCCTGTGTTAAAACAGACGAGGGCTTGAAACAGTTACAAAAGGTACTGTAAAGCTAGCGTCACATTTAGTTTTCAACGTTTAATTAATCCTTGACATGTGATTATGCTTTTATGTTTCCCCTGTTTATACTGTACAGATTATAAGGATGTACAGTACACAATACACAATTACACATGCCATTGTGGTTCTTGGGTTAGATTGAGATTTTTGACGTTTTTTTTATTAACAACTCATTCAGTGCCCAACCAAAGCCCATTATAATAAAAAAAAAGAAAGAAATTGAAATTCTATTGTGCATGTCATGTGAATGTCATCACCTGCACACCAGATTAGAGGAATTTTCAAAATATGTATTAAAAAGAAAAACAAAACAAAAATAATATTGTATATTTATATATATATTTATATATATATATATATTTTTATATTTTTTTCAAAAAGGCGTCACGTGGCAACGAGGGCGTCACGGGAAAGGCGCCCGAAGGCGTCCCGTGGCATGGAATGAGTTAATTTCGAATTGCGTGTTTCAGCAACCTTTGACTGGGAACATAACTTTATCTACCTTTTTAAACCAAAATATCTCATAAAAAGAACCGTTTCTGGTAACATTAAGGCTAGAAATAAGCCATGCAGTTGCTCAACATTGATACATTCAAATTATTTTCTCATTTACAGTATCTAGTTTAAACGTGTGTTTATGGTAGAGTGCAGCACAATATATTATATATGGTATAAACGGTGGAAATGCAGTATTTTCAATACAGTGTTTGACTTTTTGTGTTTTCTTTTTGCTATTTTTCCTTGCAGGCTGAACAGTACCAGAAGAAAAACAGAAAGATGCTGGTCATTTTGATCCTGTTTGTCATAGTCATTGTTCTAATAATTATTCTTTTTGGAACAAAGTTTTAATTCCTCATTCCTCCGGCTTTTGCTGTGTGTGTGTGTGTGTGTGTGTGTGTGTGTGTGTGTGTGTTTGATGTGCATCTGCGTGAACTCGGACGAGGGTCTCTGCTGTAGTCAAAACAGTACTGACTGCCTTTCATAGAACTCACCATGTGAAAGAACTCCACATAACTTGTCCCCGGCTGGACTGCACTGGACGTTATGTGGATGACCTTAACCCATTCTGGACATGAGGTCCATTAAAAAAAAAAAGGCTTCTAAATCCTAACATTTTTCTGAAAAACCCATATGTTTCTATGTCGGTGGTCCTCAACCTTTTTCATGTCAAGGACCCCCAGAATTATCTCTATTGGGCCACGGACCCCCCATCTCAAAATATGTAGTTTCAGGGACCCCCCCCCCCCCCCCAGAAGCCAATATTTTAGTTAAAAAAGTTCGCTCTGAAATATATATTCAAAGATTTGCGCCACATTTTCACGACTTTTCAAAAAATAGCAGACCTACAAGCTCGTAGCGCGCCACTCGGTGGCGCGCTATGAGCTTGTAGATCTGCTATTTTTCAATAGCTAAAGTACAGCATAATGCTTAGTTAAAACACCAAAAGGGGTTCCCGTCCAGAATGGGTTAATAAAAGTAAGGCTGTTCCAGTTCGAGCCTGGTCTGCTGCCTCATGTGACTTGACCGCAATCCATCAGACATACTAGTGACTGACTTATTAATTAATGACTCCAACAATGTTCGAAGGGGGTCTTGCCTCGCCAGAAGATTCACAGAGATGTCCGTGCTTACCGTATCGGTAGGCGGACATCTCTCTTTGACATCTACATCTTAATGTAGGGGCTAAAACTAACTGGGCAGAAATACGGTAGTTCAGAAATGTAAAAAATTACAAACTGCATTGCAGAACCAATGCAAAGACTTGAATGCGGTGCCTTCACACATTGGGACGGTGATATTTGCATTCAAAGCAGTAGGCATAGTAGTACAGGAAATCTATGGAAAATACAGGATCAACCTCTAACTAATTGCAAAAAAACGAACTCAACTGATTTTGCATCTTCAATATATCCTGAATAACAGAAATAAAGTTGCCTGGAATTGTCTGAGGGGAAAGTTGGCCATAGCAACTTGCCCAAATGTGCTGACATCATCACATTTGGTTTGGTTGCTTTGGCCAAATTTAGCCCAATGATTTATGTTTTATGCATGGAATGGATTCAGCATCATGAAAACCCCCTAGTTTGATATGTCACATGCTACTTAAAGTATAAGGAAATTTAGAAAATATTGCCTTATAATAGGATGTCAATGGTGGCCATACTGTACAGGCCATTTTCAACACTTTCCCCTCAGACAATTCCAGGCAACATTTTTTCTGTTATTCAGGATATATTGAAGATGCAAAATCAGTTGAGTTTGTTATTTAGTTAGAGGTCAAATTACATTATTACTGGACTATAGGTTTGTCTGCTTCTCACAGATGTTCTAGCCCAAATATTGAATTTAGATTTCACCAGATAATAGATATATATATATATATATATATATATATATATATATATATATATATATATATATGGGTACGCAGAGGTCTCTGATCATCTGGCTACGCAAGACTAATGTCGAAGGACCGCTGTCTCATGGAGACACGCTGCATTACTCTCTTATGATGATACTATTGTTTAAACATGAGCATTTTTTTTTGCTTGGTTTCTGAGCATGAATGAACTGTGATATTTCTCATGTGGAAAAATGTCAGTCGAAGAAGATCATTGCAAGCATAATGTTTGTGGGGGAAAAAAGTTGTGACAATTGTTTGTAAATGAGAATCATTCACATCTTTTATTTATTCTACAAATGCATTCCAATATATTATATACATTTGTTCTGCTTTCATATTTCCTCGTAAGAAAGGAAGCTTTTTATTTTTTCTGGAAAACTGAAGCCATTAGGTTGTGAATTCAATACCCCAACAAAAACATTCATTTTGACTAACGGCTGCCTATTTGTTTCATTCTAATATTCATGCCATTATTATTATTAACACTATTTTAACACTTGACTATTTTTGTTCTCTGGACCGCCCATATAATTTGCTACCTTTTTAAACTCTTTTGCAGTTTGCACATATTGAAGGCTGATGGCGTTTTGTTTTTCGTGGATGTGATACTACTGTTTCCTGTAAAAATAGAAAATATTTATTTTTTAATGACTTCAAATAATTAAGAGGTCAAAGTATTTTGCCTTTTGGGGCATAATTCTGAAATATCGAGTAAAATATGTCTAGTCTAAATTTGAGTTCTTTTTTTGTCCGACCTAGAACATGTTGCAATGCAATTACAATCCCTTACGGTTAATGCGTTACAAATGACAAACACACATTTTTGACATATCTACTCAAGTGCACACTGTATCCATTTGTTCCATTGTCATTGATGTGAAGTTATGTGTGGAAAAAAACGGTCCTGTGGTACTGTACTGAAGGCTTTCTTTGATTTCCAAACAAACGTTGAAATAACAGTTTTTTTTAAATAAACTGGGAAAATTGTGTTTTTTTTTTGTCTTTTGAACTGCAAAAAGCATTCCCGCCATTCTTATTTATTTAATAACTTTTAGTTGAAGGGGAAGTATAAAAACTAAAAAGTAGTACTTCAAAATGTCTATATATATTTGTGTCTGTCTAGCACTAGAATCAATGTAATATACAAATTAATGTTAATATTTCTATATATTTGAATAGTTCTATACCACTGTTTCCCAAAGTGGGGTCCGGGGACCCCCAGGGGTCCTTAAGGGAGTACTAGGGGGTCCCCAGCTAAATGATAGTTTGGAACCAAATGGACCCTTATGGGTCTAAGGGTGCACTCACACGGTTCATGCAATTCTCTGTGCTCGTTGGGTGTTGTGTCATGGCCGCCCAGCGGCCCAATGCATTTCCAATGGAGGTCACATGGTTTGACCCAACATTGTGTTGTGTGAGGGGGAGGGGCGCAGTCGTCCGCCCCTCCCCCTCACACAACACAATGTTGGGTCAAACCATGTGACCTCCATTGGAAATGCATTGGGCCGCTGGGCGGCCATGACACAACACCCAACGAGCACAGAGAATTGCATGAAAGGTGTGAGCTCAGCCTAACTCAGAGCGTGTACAAATGGAACCCAACGGACCCGTACACTCTCAGAGTTAAATTACATTGATTTTACAATATAAATTGGGATCTCAGAGATAGAAATGCAATTAAATGGGGGTCCGTAGACTAATGCATGTCAAACTGGGGGTCCTTGAAATAAAAATGGTTAAGAATCACTAATGTCTTATGGGGGTCCCTGGCATATGTTTTCAAATGGGGGTCTGTGGGCTAATGAGTGTAATTTTGGGGGTCCTTGACATGCAACAGTTTGGGAACAGGTACACAAACACACACACACACGGGTACTAACAAAGCCAGTTGTTGGAGTGGTTTGCACCACTCAAAAAAAAACATTCAAATGTTTTGTAAGTTGGAGATCTAATTAATAAATATTATATTAGCTGCTGAAGCTCTCCATTGTCCCCAGTAAAGATGCAATGCTGCCATCTAGTGTCCAGAACGAATACTGTCGAGACCTGCTTTGACCCTACTAAAGTATATATAACGCAATTTAGTTAATCTGTTAACTAGTACTAAACCAGACCCATTGAGTCTAATAAACCTTAGATAGACTTAAGTGGAATTAATGTGTTGCCTGAGAGAGATTCTCAATGCTGGATGTCCTTTTAGGGCAGTGGGTCGTCTGGGGTCTCGGGACCACCAACAGCAGTATTTGAAGGGTTTCCAGGGTTTCCATTAGTCTAATCTTATTTTTGAATGAATTATATATATTCTTTATGTTTTCAACATATATTTAAAACAATCCCTTAGTACATGATTGATTGATTGAAGTAACAGTTTGCAGAATTACAGTACATTTTAAGCACGTAACTCAATGCAAAAACTGTTAGGCCTAACTGAGTGGACGACCCAATAAAGCATTACGCATTACACATGTATACATGTCAAAGTAATATTAATAATGACAATAATAAACAAAATCAACATAATATTACATATATAACAAAACAAAAACAGACAAACAGAGCACTGCCATATTGTGCACTTCTTTCACCTTATATATTCATATGTTTGACCTTTGTTTTCACCTATCCTTTTAGGTAGTCTGTGAAGGGAGTCCATATTTGTATGAATGTCTTGTTGTGAGATCTGATTCTCTCCATCTGCATGGTTACAGTCATTAAGCCACTTCATGAAGCGTAGTCTAATCTTGAAGAATTAAAAAAGAATGAAGATGAACCCAAATCTGGCACAAACGTGTCTCTCTCTCTCTGTGTGTGTGTGTGTGTGTAATGGATATTACATTGTTAGGCTATGCGAGTAAAATAAACGATGGCTTTTGACAAAACATTTTTTTATTTGGCATGTTCAGTCATTGCAGATATACAAAATAATCTTTCATTTTCATGAGGCTATTATTTAGCCTTATTTTCTTTTCTACAAAAATGAAACAAATACTAGATGCTGAAGTGCATGTATAGGAAAATATTACATGTACTGCATGCATTTCCCAGTAGAATGAAAACATAAAATAATTCCCGGAATTATTTGGAACCTGGTCTGGAAACTCCAAAAAACAGTGATAGTAGATTTACACTAACATTTTGTGTTATTTTTCAATATAATCACTCAATGATTCTTTGGAATGCTCTTTAAAACCATATCTAAATAATTTATCAACATTTCTGTGGTTTGCATGGGGGGGGGGGGGGGGGGGGGGGGGTGACACTACACATGTGACATTTCAGGCCTTAACTAATTTGAATTATTATTACATACAGTACAAGTCAAAGCCGTTTTAACTCTGTTGCACTTGAACCTGAAACAAATCTGTACCACAAACCTATTGGCAGAGTAAGAATCACGGAGTTTAATTTATCCAATGTTCACATAACATCACGTAAAATAGCAAAATAAATATATATTATATTCTACCACAACAGTGGTAAATATGTTAATGTATCCATGGGGTGTATATATTCTAAGTATACAGCAGGATGTATACCACCAGCATTTCTTTCTGTTTTGGGGGTGGCTTATTGGTAATTCATCGCATGACAGTCAGTGTCACATGCCGAAAATAGCAGACGTACAAGCTCACAAGTGCGTAGCACCTGCCACGCACATGTGAGCTTGTAGGTCTGCTATTTTCAGCACGAAATGCCGCCATGCGACGAAGCATAAATTAGGCATAACAAACAAGGAGTCCCATATGGCAGTGGTTCCCAAACTTTTTCATGTCAAGGACCCCCAAATTGACACTAATTAGCCCATGGACCCCCATTTGAAAAGATATACCAGGGACCCCCATAAGAGAAGATGTATACGGCTCTAGCAGTGATTCTCAACCCGTTTAATTTCAAGGACCTCCCCAGTTTGACATGCATTATGGCATTTCTATCTCTGAGACCCCAATTTATATTGTAAAATCAATGTTATTTTTAACGGGTCCATTTGGTTCCATTTGTACACTCTCAGAGTTACAGACCCATAAGGGTCCATTTGATTCCTAACTATCATTTGCTGGGGACTGGGGACCCCCTGGAGCTCCCTCAGGTACCCCTGGGGGTTCCCGGACCCCACTTTGGGAACCACATCCATATGGTTCTGCAGTGCAACACACTAAGGCCTCACTCAGACCTTTAAAACATTGATGCATGCTTGTTGTATGAATGTTGTGAGTGTCATGGCCGCCCCAATGCATTTCCAATGGAAGTCACATGGTTTGTAGTCCACATTTTGGACTACAAGCTGTTGTATGGCTTTCGGCTGTGTTTCGACTGCGCCCCTCCCCCTCATACAACACAAATGTTGTGTCAAACCATGTGACTCCCATTGGAAATGCATTGGGGCAAGCTGTGTCAAACCCTTTGAATACAACAAGCATACAGCAATCTGTTGCGACCGTGTGAGTCAGGCCTAACACCCCACTCTCACTCAGCCTACAGTACTATGTATCCATGCTGTCGGGCAGAAACCTCCCATCTCCATAATTCAAAAAATGTTGTGTTTTGTTTTCGTAAATTAATTATGCCCTCGTTGATCCTACTGCCTACAGCGTCACACAAAGTATCAAAAGTATAGCAGCTTGAAACCTTTTTGAGCCTGTCTATCTGCTACCTTTTCCGGCTTTTAATTTAACCCATTCTGGGCGCCGGGAACCCCTTCTGGTGTTTCTAGCATTATCTTTACTTTAGCTCTTGAAAAATAGCAGATCTACAAGCTCATAGCGCGGCACCGAGTGCCGCGCTACGAGCTTGTAGATCTGCTATTTTTGAAAAATCGTAAAAATGCTTCTGAGGGGTTCCTGGAACAACATATTTTCAGATGGGGGGGTGGTCGGTGGCAAATTACATATAATCTTTCGGGTCCTTGACATGAAATATTGAGCACCACTGATACAGAAACATAGGTATTTCAGAAAACTGTCAGAATTTAGAAGACAGTTTTGGCTTCCCCACCCGACAGAGACGACAGTCTGTGGCTGAGCTGGTTTGTAGTATACGTACTATACGAATGTTCACCACACTGACCTAGTGACCTAAATCCTAGAGCTTTCTATAACAAAAGGACAATGGCCCAAACATAAAGTTCTGTACTGGGGGAAGGAAGGGGGAGAAACTGAACAAAATGTGGTCAGGACTGAGTCTCACACATGCATACTATTTAATTAGTACGCACTGCTCTCCAGACTGGCATATACAGTATGGCTGATTGCCACAATCCAGAGTTCACGTTCGTCCTGCAGAGTCTTCCACTCTCATAAACATATTTGTTTATATGAAAATAGCAGTGTGCAGTGTGCACCAGGAGCATTATTTGACTAGTACTGTAGCTGCCTCTTGTACATACTCTGGTCTGAACATAATCTGATTCAAATATCCTCTCCTCCTCACCTTGCCATGCATTCTAAGACATGCAGGAGTGCTTAGAAGCATTAACATTAATCTTTGTCTTATTTACCTTTTCGTTGATTTAAAAAAAAAGTTGAACAACAAAGAATAGTAGCCTAAACCAGAAGCCGCAGCCTGGTACTGAAGAAGCACCAGGCGAATTCCTCTTGAACCAAATGTATAATTGGATACGATTGAAAATGCAGTTAGTGACAAATGTATACAATCTATCACCACGTATATTTCCGTGAGTAGCCTAGTCTTCTCTTCAACTACACACATTAAACCCATTTTGGGCGGGAACCCCTTTTGGTGTTAGCATTAGGTTATGCTTTAGCTATTGAAAAATAGCAGATCTACAAGCTCATAGCGCGCCACCGAGTGGCGCGCTACGAGCTTGTAGGTCTGCTATTTTTGGAAAATCATGAAAATGTGGTGCAAATCTTGAATATATATTCTTTCAGGGTGAACGTTTGTAACTCAAATCTTTGCTTCTGGGGCGGTCCCTGGAACTACATATTTTCAGATGGGGGTCAGTGGCCAATTACATATAGTTTCTGGGGTCCTTGACATGAAATATTGAGAACCACTGACAGAAACATACTGTAGGTATTTCAGAAAACTGTCAGGATTTAGAAGACATTTCTTAAATTTCAGGTCAAAATGGGTTAAATACAAAGCAGTTTTGACCCAAATTCTGAAATATTTTTCCATGATTGTATGCAAAGAGATTGTTTACCATAAATGACTTCCTTGGTAATCTCTAGTCTCAAGACAGACTAATCTGTCACCAACTCCAGTTACAACAACGTGGAATGAAAACAAAGACGCACCACCGGAAGAGGAGGGCTGAAGGAGAGTGAACGGACCGACATAATTCAAAGGATTTTTCACCCCTTTTTTTGCCGATTGGTTCCATCGATTGCCGATTGATCGCCTGGTAATGCAACGATGCATATAAAATTACAAAATATAATAAAAGTATGACAAACCACATACTGTACATTAAGCACCTTCTGGGATGTGATCGTTGCACAATATATTATACTCATATAATACATCAAATATCTGGTTAAGGTTCATTTGGATTTTCTATACATCACTAATTCTGGTTAGAATGGAAGGTTATCTGAGCGTCTTGGTTTGGTTCAGATCTACTTGGTCGATAGCAAAGGCAGAACATGTCTTATAAAGGCGTAGAACACATCTTTGGATTGTCACACTGGGCTGGCTTTAGCAGCATTACGGACATTTGTTTATAGTTGTGCACTTAATGACGAGGACAAATAAACCATAATGGGTGCCATACATTTCCCCTTTTTGATTGATTTTTACTTTTTGTCCAATCGTAATTTATTTTTATTAATATTATTTTTTATCTTGAAATATGGGTTGAACCACTTTAACCTCAGTGTTCCTATTTTGGGCATGTCACAAAACATTCGTCACTTTTCTCTCGGAAACATTCTTTTGCCCAATATTTTCCCAAATCTTTGAAAAACAACAAAATGTACAAGCTCACAACACATCATAATGAAACATGTTGTGAGCTTGTAGATCTACCCATTTCCGGACGTAGTAATAGGGCTTACGTGGTTAAAGTTAGGTACGTCTGCATGGATTTTCATCACGCCAGGCAAGCAAGGAAAAAACAAACATGTACAAAGAAATAAACACTCACTAGAACAGTGGTTCCCAAACCTTTTCATGTCAAGGACCCCCAAAATGATACTCATTATCCTGCAGACCCCCCCAATTTGAAAATACATGCCAAGGACCCCCATAAGAGAAGATTTATACGGCTCTAGGGCCCCCCGGTTTGACCTGAATTAGGCTACGGTCCTCTATTTAATGGCATCTCTGGGACCCCCAATACATGTTGTAAAATGAATGTTGATGTAACTCTGAGAGTGTACAAATGTTTTTTGTACACTCTCTGAGTTACAGACCCATAACAAGGGTCCATTTGGTTCCTAATTATCATTTAGCTGGGGACCCCCTGGAACTCTCTCAAGGACCCCTGGGGGTCCCCGGACCCCACTTTGGGAACCACTGCACTAGAAGTCTGTAAGATCTGTTAAGGGCACTTGGAACAACCAGAGGCACACAAATAAAAGGGCTCAAGAGAAGGTGCACAAAGTCCAAACACAGTCTAAACCAGGGTAAAGATGGACTGTACTGGCCTATAGTGTCCACGATGGTCCCACCCTAAACCAGGGTAAAGATGGACTGTACTGGCCTATAGTGTCCACGATGGTCCCACCCTAAACCAGGGTAAAGATGGACTGTACTGGCCTATAGTGTCCACGATGGTCCCACCCTAAACCAGGGTAAAGATGGACTGTACTGGCCTATAGTGTCCACGATGGTCCCACCCTAAACCAGGGTAAAGATGGACTGTACTGGCCTATAGTGTCCACGATGGTCCCACCCTAAACCAGGGTAAAGATGGACTGTACTGGCCTATAGTGTCCACGATGGTCCCACCCTAAACCAGGGTAAAGATGGACTGTACTGGCCTATAGTGTCCACGATGGTCCCACCCTAAACCAGGGTAAAGATGGACTGTACTGGCCTATAGTGTCCACGATGGTCCCACCCTAAACCAGGGTAAAGATGGACTGTACTGGCCTATAGTGTCCACGATGGTCCCACCCTAAAACCAACAAGGTTCTCTACAGGCTTGCCTTGCATGAGTCCTTTCTGCAGGCATGTGTGTATCATGCCATATAGTTCATGCCTTTTAAAAAACGTGCCGCTATCTCTCAACCATGGCGTCAGTGTCCATGTCGTTCAACAAGTAAATGTCAGTGTGACCTGACAGTCCCAGGCGCATCTGAAAGAAAATGAAAAGGGGAGACAAGGGAGACGCTATCAGTAACGTGACAAGTGATTAAAGACCTTGAAATCAATTAAGCCCTTCACTAAGTCCCTCCCCAACCCATAGACCCTTGTCCAATAGGCACGTTAGCAGCGAAGAAAGCTTGACCTGCATAGCAACCGTTGCTAAACTATTTGGTTTGGCATGATTGGACAATCGCTTTTTTGGGGTGGGATTTAGTGGAGGGCTAATTCACCCTTTGTCAAGTCCCGCCCCTGGTTGTGGCCCTCTTCGCACCCATTGGTTGCAGTTTCGTGGTTGGACAAAAATCCTCTCTCTCCATCCACTACCATTGAAATATCAGTTGCTTCATATTGATATTCTGGGCATTCATTTCTTATTTTAAACTTGGCGTCAGTAAAAAGGAACATCACAGGTGCAGCATGGTGACTGCAGGGCATATCATGTTTGTTTTTTAAAAAGATGTTTTTAGCAAATTCAACATAAACAAGGCTGAACCAGGGCGGAACAAGGCAGAAAGAGCCTGCTGGTTGGTCAGTCAGGGACCAATCAGAAGGCTGACAAAGGGTGAAGTTAGGATCTTTGAAGTGGTGTTATAGAAGCCGTAAACATTCCGTGTGTTTGGACTGAACAGGACTGTTGTTTGCAATTCCCCTCAAACCATCACATACAGTACAGTAGCTTATACGGAGTTTGACATTCACACCAAAGTTATAAATAATGTTTCATTAAAAAACAACTATGTAATAATTACTGTCCATGTCCCCTGAAGCACAATACCACTGTTGTGGGATAAGACAACACTTGGGGTCAAGTAGAACTCCCAGAGCATTATTTAAACTTTAACAAATTTGATTCATGTTAATTATAAAGGGTAACATATTCTAGCTGCTCACCCTGGGTTAGGTTGTTTTTCATCCTGTCAGTGAAGGGAAGTAGTCCACTTGCCAGAGTGTGAACCCAGGCATGTTGAGTACACCAACGTTTTATGTTAGAAATGTTTAGTATGGGTCCCCAGCATGTAGAAACTGCCGGATGCCAACTTGCATATGTTGAGCAATTTTTTTAATTGGCATAATATGTGACCATACCATTAACAACCTATAGAAGGCAACATATTCAAAATGTCATCATGCTTTATGTAGCATGTGACGTGTCAAACTAGGGGGTTTTCATGATACTGAATCCATTCCAAGCATTAGTTTAGCAAAAAACACTCATTGGGCTAAAAAAGGTCTTTGCTTGGAATGGATTCAGCGTCACATGCTACATAAAGCATGATGAAATTTTGAATATTTTGCCTTCTATAGGTTGTTAATGGTATGGTCACATATTATGCCAATTATGAGAATTGCTCAACATACTAGCAAGTTAGCATCTGGCAGTTTCTACATGCTGGAGACCCATACTCAACATTTATAACATAAAACCTTGGTGTACTCAACATGTCCGGGTTCACAATGGGGCTCTATGGGCTGGCTACTAGACTAAAGAGGTATAGCTTATCCCATTTTGGGCGGGAACCCCTTTTGGTGTTTTAAACATTATGTTATAATTTAGCTATTGGAAAATAGCAGATCTACAAGCTCATAGCGCGCCACCGAGTGGCGCGCTACGAGCTTGTAGGTCTGCTATTTTTAACAAGATGCTTTGACCACTTGAATACCGTTTCCTACTTGGCCGTACGATGGTGTCACACGGTATATCTTATAAGCTGTAGATGTATTTTCACTCTGTGACACAAGCATAAATTACGCATATATAGACCTAGGTTATTTTTGTAGAACTCTCGCGAGTCTCTACTATAATGACATGCCAAGAATAGGGACATCTGGGTTAATGTGGTTAGAGTCTAAACAGACTCTGTGGAAAAACAACTCATTTTAGAACTCCCCTTTAATTCTATGTTTTTGTCAAATCAAGCATTGTACAGCCATGTGGCCTCTGGAAGACATTGTATGGCTGTAACCTACTACTAAGATCATAATATGTTGTGATGACATTGCAATTATTGCAACCTGGAGCTAATCACGTGACTTGGTGCCAATGTATAGTTTGTACTGTAGGTACAGGTAGGCAGGAAAAGGAATGTTTGCGCTTTTACAAAGATTTACAGATTTAAAGATAGTGGAAATATTATCTTCTTGATGGACATTAAGGATTCCTTGGATGTTTAAAATAATCATCGTCATTAGATAGCAAAGAATTTATGACAAAGAAAGCCATGATTGGTGATTGGAAAACAAAAAAAGAAAAAAAAGAATGAAGCATCAGCAAACTAGCATTTCAATGTTATAATAAATAATGTATGTTATGCAAAACAAAATATTGCTTCAACAGTGCGATGATTCATATAGTTTACAACTTGGGTGTTGTGAGCAAAATTATTCAGATGAATATTTTACTTACTGCTCGGACATCCTTTTCAAGAGAAAATGACAGCTTGCAATGTAAGTAAACAAAAACGGGAATTGTCAATTTTAAGTATACTGAGCAGTTCTAAATAAATCAGGCTCTTATATGCCCGATTTATAACCTGGTTGCGCATCGTGTTGCACATTGAAAATAGCAGATCGTCAAGCTCACAATAATGTCACAGTGCGACACACTGTGAGCTTGTAGATTGGCTGTTTTTGACACAGCCTTGCAATAAGTATAAATAAGGCGTTATAATTATACATTTGAAGTTATGCTATATTTAAATGATTCCTGAATGTGCCCAACATACAACTATAACCTCAATGGAAACAAGACCGCAAGGACTTTTTCTGTGTTATCCAAAAGTGGTGATTGTACTGAATAACCCCAAGATGAAATAGTATTTTTATTTTGTTCTATACTTTTTATATTTTGCAACCCATTTTTCCACCCAGTGTCAATTATCTAATGTAATCCGCTACGCTACACTTCCTTGCCAACCTGGGGGGGAGAGCAGCGGACTGACCTCATGCTTCCTTCTATGCATGAGGAGTCCAAGCTGCTTCTTTTCACCTGACAGGGGGGGGGGGGGAGTTTCCCCGGCCGGACGTACTGTAGCACGTGGAAGGAACACGTTATGCCGACCGGTTCCTTCCCCCTCCATCAGGCGCCCCGGCTGACCAGGGGGAGGTAGTTTAGAGACCAGGATTACTGCATGGTTTTTTTGTGAGGATGAAATAGTCAAACATAAGTAATTCTGCACACATTAAGACACAAGACACCACCAAATGTCCATTCTTCCATGTTGTTCCATTTATTTTTGGATACATGGCGTGTTGCATTTTAGTAGCAAAGAAAGGACAAACATTCATTCAGTGTGTATTTAACTTATATCTACAGTTGTAAACTACATTGGATCTCTGCTCTCAAACAGTCCAAATGGGCAATTGTCAGTGTCAAGTCCTTATTGTTTCAGAACAAAGGGAGGCAGAGACAGATCCTGGACCGATGAAGCCTCACAACAGTCTAACCCAAGTCCTTATTGTTTCAGAACAAAGGGAGGCAGAGACAGATCCTGGACCGATGAAGCCTCACAACAGTCTAAAAACAGAGACAGATCCTGGACCGATGAAGCCTCACAACAGTCTAAAAACTAAATACACTCACATTTCTCATCTCCTTTATCTCAGTGGTTCCCAAACCTTTTCATGTCAAGGACCCCTAAATTGACACTCATTAGCCCGAGGACCCCCATTAGAAAATATACGCCAGGGACCCATGAGAGAAGATTGTTACGGCTCTAGCAGTGATTTAGACAGTCCGTAGACATGCATTAAGTCTACGGACCCCCATTTAATGGCATTTCTTTATATTGTAAAATCAATGCTAATTTAACTCTCTGTACGCTCTCTGAGTTACAGACCCATAAGGGTCCATTTGGTTCCAAATTATCATGTAGCTGGGTCCCCCCTGGAACTTCCTCAAGTACCCCTGACCCCACTTTGGGAACCACTGCTTTATCTCAGTGAACACAGAAAATCATGGTCGTTAAACAGAAAATAATGCAATAATGGTGCGTTTTTAAACACCATCTAGTCCATTTGTATTACTAATAATCACTGAACCTGATTTTCGTTTTAAAATGTGAAGAGGCAAAAGCCGCAGGTGTCATATACTACTGTACTGTAGCTTCCTAAATATTCACGTGAACAGCCACCAGCCATCTAATTAAAAATTAGTTTTTAAAACTTCTTGATTATTTTCGTGGTGTTTCTCTATGGCAACACACCATCCAGAAGGGCATGCACATTGCCAAACGATGTCCAGATTCCAGACTCAAGATTCTGGATCCTTTGCAATGGTTGAACTCTCTCAAAGTACAGTACAGTACAGTACAGTACAGTACTGTTCTTGAGAGAGAGCGAGAAGGGAAATGACCCAAAGTCACTCTAGTGTGAGTGAAAAGGCCAATATTTCCACCTACAGTAGCCTGTATATGCATTTCCTGGAACAGTAGGGCTTGTCAAAAAGCACAACTATATAATTTCCAATTTCCAACAATACTAAGAGACACAAAAATAAATCCCTTCCCTCAGATTCCCTTCAAAGTCATGGGGTCTATCTGTGTGGATTAGTATTTTCTCAAGTAAACTCACAAAAAGAAAAAGGTAGTTTTTTTTTAATTAGGTTGGAGGCAGCTCAACAGTTCCAACGTAACGTGTAAAACCTGACCTGAATCCCTGTATAATTGTAACATGTATTGATGTATAAAATATATTTAAAAGTTCTTGATCAACAGCATATATACTACTATTATGAAACAAACGTTTTTCCTTCAGATTTGATTCAGGTGGATGGCAAAATTACAATAGTTTTATAACAAAAGAAAAAGCTCAATACTCTCAAAGACAAAAAAATAGTATATATATTGTATAACACACGACATGACATGATGCTGAATAAAATCTTTTTCGCAGCATCCGACGAGAACAAATCCACGTTTTAAATTAATCATCACTGAATATTTACATCCAGGGTGTTATTTGTGAGGGGAACAACAAGCAAACCTCTGCCTCGTATTGGTCTGACTTACGATTAAAGGCTAGATTTCTGCCCACAAACTCATCGCTCAATTTGCCATTTCGATGTTGGCACACTTTTTGGGGCTGGTCTGCCTGACCAGCACCACTCATGGTAAATGGCACCAATTTGGGGGCTCTAGGGATGTGCTTCAACTTGCAATTACTTGAATATTTTACTCTGCTATACCGGTATGTAAATTCTTACCTGACTCACTGCTTATTCATTCAATGGAATGACTAAAATGAGTATCTATATATACATCAGATAATTGTGCATCTGACACAGCTAGACAGTACATATTTTTAAAGTAATTCAAAGCAACAAACTAAACACAGACACTGGTGGCTTCTCACACAAACAACTGGAAATTATGCGTACTGATAGATTTAGTCCCTTAACCCAGATTTTTCAAAAATAGCAGATCTACAAGCTTGTAGCGCGCCACTCGGTGGCGCGCTACGAGCTTGTAGATCTGCTATTTTTCAATAGCTAAAGTATAACATAATGCTTAGTTAAAACACCAAAAAGGGGTTCCCGCCCAAAATGGGGTTAAATACCAAGTACCCTTTTCCTGTACACATTTGTATTAAGCATTGTATTAAGCACTTTTGTCATAAAGCCCCCTTTGCTCCTGCAAATACACAAATAAAATGTGAAAACAGAAAAAGAACAACATTTTGTTATACAGCAATTAGCATTTCTGTTCCAAAACTAAATGTATGATAATCTATCAACACAATCTCATCCATCAGTGCTGTGTAGGTATTAGAGCTCAACAGTGAGCGCTTAATTACTCTTATAGATTTTGAATCCCTCAAACTCTTCGTCTTCACTTACAGAATGTTATTTAAGCAGCAATGTTTCAGTCGGTCAGACCTTCAATGCCCGATGAAGGTCTGACCATCCAATTATTTTTATATATATTTTTTTCTGTAAGTGAAGACGGTGTGCAGGATTCCATTATTTTCCTACTCTTCCAGTTCATTTATCCGACACACTTCGTCCCTCTATTTCACACTATCAATGGGACTCTTACTCCGGGGGACTCACTGTTGAGCACTATTAATAAAACCCAAAAGACTGACAGTATAATTGTGTTGACCTCTTGACCTCCGGCCTCTTCACCCCCACCTGAACATCCTCTAATGAAATGGTGGGTCTGATTATTTACAAACACACAACTTGTGTGTTTGTAAATGAATCAATCGAGTGACTCGCTGAGTGTCTGACCGACTGACTCTCTGTCTGTCTGTCTGTCTGTCTGTCAGTCGGAATGACCTTTGACCTGACCTGTCCTGTGGGGACCGTGTCTGCTCTCTGGGGAAATAAAGAACGGAGGTGGCATCATGCAGTGTTGTGTTTTTGGCAGCAAACTCATTTCAGTCCCTTGAATAGTTTTAATTTAGTCACATTTTAGTCACCTGGAATGTTTGAGTGTTTTAATGTGTTTTAGGCAATGCCTCTGTGTGTGTGTGTGTGGTGCTGTCATATTATATGTGTAACTCCCTCCGAGCACAGACAGACACAAGTGGTTTCCTTGAAACTGATTTATTTGTGGATCCTCCAAATTCACCGTGAAAACTATAAACAATACAATAAAACAAGCACGTTACAATTAACATAAATACGACATGACATGCACAGCATGTAGATGCAAACATTTTACCAAAGTAAAATACAGACAACAAATACCTTGTTGGCTGCGTGCAAATAACAAAGAAGGGAATCTCTTCAGTCTTAGGTCCTTCTAACCTTTCTTATGACAGTCTCTTGTAACTTTTAGTCTCTTTGTGTGACCAGTGCAAACGGAGCTGCTGCACCCTGCTGCTGCTTGTGGCTTGATTGCTTACACAAAAAACCTGTGTACCCAATTTATATGAGCAGACCAAACGAGACACGGATCATGACTTTGACTCTTCAAAATAAAAGAATTACAACAACTTGACACAAATACATAAATAATGTTTTAAACGTAAATGTGACTTAATTATGAACTTCTTCATTATGAACTTGGAGCTTTTAGGAATAAAGCAAACTATATCACCTATAGTGGCAACAATATGAATGTGTTTAAATGCCAGTGTAGCTGGTTCACACACACACAATGCAGCAGGCATTAGACAACCTGACAGCCACCAACCTGGCAACCCTGAATGAGCCAATCAGCTGCCAGTCTCTGGTGTGTGTGTGTGTGTGTGTGTGTGTGTGAGTGTCACAAGTACTGTGTGGTATCAAATCCCTTTGATGTGTGTGTGTCGTCTCGGACGAGGAGCAGGAGAAAAGAACAAACTCTACCCTAACGTCACTAAAAAGTACATTAAAACCCTTTTTCCTTTCCAAAACAAACACAACGTACATTATGACAATTTTTCACCCTTTGCATTGGTAAAATAGACTTTATTTTTTTTTGTCTTCCCTTCCAAAAAAACAAAAAGATAAAATGACCCAAAATCCATGGTTAAGAGTATTCCACGATGGCTCAGTGGTTTGGGCAGCAGCTGCCTACGGTACCTGCCAGAGGACGCTGGTTCGAGTCAAGATTCGGGACCTCGGACCAAGGACTAAGGATCCAGAATGAATAAATCAAAATAAATCATTCTTTACCTTTTGGTCAAGTAAATGTACTATTGGAATGTATTTTGGCGGACATAATCCAAGATAATAATTGCATAAAATCTGAATCCCCCCCCACCGCCCCCCCCTTTTTCCCCTCACTGTATATATTTCTTTTCCCTTTTTACCTCCTTTATGATGAATTCCTGTTCTGTCTATAGAAGTGTCTATTTGTACGTCTCTAAATGTTTTGATGATTTGAACATGGTGGACCCTATTGGAAACAAGTGTAATGCTTAATTGGGTCGTCCACTCACAGTTAACAGCCTTTGTATTGAGTTTGTGCTTGAAATGTACTGTAATTCTGCAAACTGTTAATAAATTCTTCAATCAATCAATCAATCCACTGTCAATTTGTAACAGTCAGCAGTGCCAGTTGGTGCCACAAGGTGGTGCACTGCTCCCTTTTGTTTTGCTTTGTGTAGAAGATCTGACGTCAATTCCACCTCTTGCTATAGATAGACATGACATGACATGATGTGTGTCAAACAATTGTCACACATGGATGGATGATTAGCCGTGCTTATTTATTTATTTCCGGGGGGAATGAATGGATGAATGAATGAATGACTAACCCTGTAAAACCCGGATTAATTTCTACTTGCAAAAAAACGATTTCAACCTTACTACTACTTTTTACTACTAGGACTTATCAGAGGAAATCATGTAAAATAAATTATATATATATTTTTTGCACATTTATAATAATTATTAAAATAATAACAATAAATTAATAATTTACATTTGGGGGACATCTTTCACAATAATAAGGATAAATCCAAATAAATCACACTTTACCTTTTAGTCAAAGGACTGAGATAAATCAAAAATAAATCACACTTTACCTTTTAGTCAACAAGTCAAAAGTCAAGAAGGATAAATCAATCCCGGCCCCTCCATAGGGCCAGGGGTCCGCCGGGGGTCCACGGAGGGCGTCCGCCGGGGGTCCGCGGAGGGGGTCCGCGGAGGGGGTCCGCGGGGGTCCCCGGCCCTATCTCGGCCGTCCCTTGTCCGTTTCGGACGGGGGGAATCTCGTTCGAACCGGGCCGCCGTCCCGGACGCGCTCCCGGGGCTCTCGCGGTGGCAATAGTTGGAAATGTCACGTCCACCAAGGGGAAACCTTGACCAGGCTATGGTGAGTATGCCAGTATGGCCACTATATGCGTGTACTATGTTGGCAGCAGTGCTCCGTTCACGTTTGTTTATTATATTAGTGCTGTCTGCCGTGATACCTGGCTTAATATGGTCAATACTGAATCAGTCTAAAATATGCTTTGGCGCCCCCCCCCCACCTCTTGCTATAGACAGACATGACTTGACATGATGTGTGTCAAACAATCGTCACACATGGATGGATGATTATCCTTGTTTATTTATTTATTTCCGGGGGGAATGAATGAATGAATGAATGAATGAATGAATGAATGAATGAATAAATAAATGGATGGATGGATGGATGGATGGATGGATGGATGGATGATGGATGGATGGATGGATCATATTTCCGGGGGCATTTCACACACCTCACATTTTGCTTATGCAAATTAGTGGGCTGCGTCCCACCTGCTTTGTGGGTGTGGTTTCGACTACTTTGTGGGAGTGGCTTATGCAAATGAAGGGGTGTGGTTCCGGCTACTTTGTGGGTTTGGCTTATGCGTGAAGGGGCGTGGTATGCAAATGAAGGTGCGTGGTATGCAAATGAAGGGGAGTGGTATGCAAATGAAGGGGAGTGGTATGCAAATGAAGGGGCATGGTTCCGGCTACTTTGTGGAATTAGTTTATGCAAATGAAGGTGCGTGGTATGCAAATGAAGGGGAGTGGTATGCAAATGAAGGGGAGTGGTATGCAAATGAAGGGGCATGGTTCCGGCTACTTTGTGGAATTAGTTTATGCAAATGAAGGTGCGTGGTATGCAAATGAAGGGGAGTGGTATGCAAATGAAGGGGAGTGGTATGCAAATGAAGGGGCATGGTTCCGGCTACTTTGTGGAATTAGTTTATGCAAATGAAGGTGCGTGGTATGCAAATGAAGGGGAGTGGTATGCAAATGAAGGGGCATGGTTCCGGCTACTCTGTGGGATTAGTTTATGCAAATGAAGGTGTGTGGTATGCAAATGAAGGGGAGTGGTATGCAAATGAAGGGGCATGGTTCCGGCTACTTTGTGGAATTAGTTTATGCAAATGAAGGTGCGTGGTATGCAAATGAAGGGGAGTGGTATGCAAATGAAGGGGCATGGTTCCGGCTACTCTGTGGGATTAGTTTATGCAAATGAAGGTGTGTGGTATGCAAATGAAGGGGAGTGGTATGCAAATGAAGGGGCATGGTTCCGGCTACTTTGTGGAATTAGTTTATGCAAATGAAGGAGCGTGGTATGCAAATGAAGGGGAGTGGTATGCAAATGAAGGGGCATGGTTCCGGCTACTCTGTGGGATTAGTTTATGCAAATGAAGGTGTGTGGTATGCAAATGAAGGGGAGTGGTATGCAAATGAAGGGGCATGGTTCCGGCTACTTTGTGGAATTAGTTTATGCAAATGAAGGTGCGTGGTATGCAAATGAAGGGGAGTGGTATGCAAATGAAGGGGAGTGGTATGCAAATGAAGGGGCATGGTTCCGGCTACTTTGTGGAATTAGTTTATGCAAATGAAGGTGCGTGGTATGCAAATGAAGGGGAGTGGTATGCAAATGAAGGGGCATGGTTCCGGCTACTCTGTGGGATTAGTTTATGCAAATGAAGGTGTGTGGTATGCAAATGAAGGGGAGTGGTATGCAAATGAAGGGGCATGGTTCCGGCTACTTTGTGGAATTAGTTTATGCAAATGAAGGTGCGTGGTATGCAAATGAAGGGGAGTGGTATGCAAATGAAGGGGCATGGTTCCGGCTACTCTGTGGGATTAGTTTATGCAAATGAAGGGGCGTGGTATGCAAATGAAGGGGAGTGGTATGCAAATGAAGGGCGTGTTTCGGCTACTTCGTGGGATCGGCTTATGCAAATGAAGGGGCGTAGTATGCAAATGAAGGGGAGTGGTATGCAAATGAAGGGGCATGGTATGCAAATGAAGGGGCATGGTATGCAAATTAAGGGGAGTGGTATGCAAATGAAGGGGCATGGTATGCAAATGAAGGGGAGTGGTATGCAAATGAAGGGCATGTTTCTGCTACCTTGTGGGATTGGCTTATGCAAATGAAGGTGCGTGGTATGCAAATGAAGGGGAGTGGTATGCAAATGAAGGGGCATGGTTCCGGCTACTTAGTGGGATTAGTTTATGCAAATGAAGGTGCGTGGTATGCAAATGAAGGGGAGTGGTATGCAAATGAAGGGGCATGGTTCCGGCTACTCTGTGGGATTAGTTTATGCAAATGAAGGGGCGTGGTATGCAAATGAAGGGGAGTGGTATGCAAATGAAGGGCGTGTTTCGGCTACTTCGTGGGATCGGCTTATGCAAATGAAGGGGCGTAGTATGCAAATGAAGGGGAGTGGTATGCAAATGAAGGGGCATGGTATGCAAATGAAGGGGCATGGTATGCAAATGAAGGGGAGTGGTATGCAAATGAAGGGGCATGGTATGCAAATGAAGGGGAGTGGTATGCAAATGAAGGGCATGTTTCTGCTACCTTGTGGGATTGGCTTATGCAAATGAAGGTGCGTGGTATGCAAATGAAGGGGAGTGGTATGCAAATGAAGGGGCATGGTTCCGGCTACTTAGTGGGATTAGTTTATGCAAATGAAGGTGCGTGGTATGCAAATTAAGGGGAGTGGTATGCAAATGAAGGGGCATGGTTCCGGCTACTTTGTGGAATTAGTTTATGCAAATGAAGGTGCGTGGTATGCAAATGAAGGGGAGTGGTATGCAAATGAAGGGGCATGGTTCCGGCTACTCTGTGGGATTAGTTTATGCAAATGAAGGTGTGTGGTATGCAAATGAAGGGGAGTGGTATGCAAATGAAGGGGCATGGTTCCGGCTACTTTGTGGAATTAGTTTATGCAAATGAAGGTGCGTGGTATGCAAATGAAGGGGAGTGGTATGCAAATGAAGGGGCATGGTTCCGGCTACTTTGTGGAATTAGTTTATGCAAATGAAGGTGCGTGGTATGCAAATGAAGGGGAGTGGTATGCAAATGAAGGGGCATGGTTCCGGCTACTCTGTGGGATTAGTTTATGCAAATGAAGGTGTGTGGTATGCAAATGAAGGGGAGTGGTATGCAAATGAAGGGGCATGGTTCCGGCTACTTTGTGGAATTAGTTTATGCAAATGAAGGTGCGTGGTATGCAAATGAAGGGGAGTGGTATGCAAATGAAGGGGCATGGTTCCGGCTACTCTGTGGGATTAGTTTATGCAAATGAAGGGGCGTGGTATGCAAATGAAGGGGAGTGGTATGCAAATGAAGGGCGTGTTTCGGCTACTTCGTGGGATCGGCTTATGCAAATGAAGGGGCGTAGTATGCAAATGAAGGGGAGTGGTATGCAAATGAAGGGGCATGGTATGCAAATGAAGGGGCATGGTATGCAAATGAAGGGGAGTGGTATGCAAATGAAGGGGCATGGTATGCAAATGAAGGGGAGTGGTATGCAAATGAAGGGCATGTTTCTGCTACCTTGTGGGATTGGCTTATGCAAATGAAGGTGCGTGGTATGCAAATGAAGGGGAGTGGTATGCAAATGAAGGGGCATGGTTCCGGCTACTTAGTGGGATTAGTTTATGCAAATGAAGGTGCGTGGTATGCAAATGAAGGGGAGTGGTATGCAAATGAAGGGCGTGTTTCGGCTACTTCGTGGGATCGGCTTATGCAAATGAAGGGGCGTAGTATGCAAATGAAGGGGAGTGGTATGCAAATGAAGGGGCATGGTATGCAAATGAAGGGGAGTGGTATGCAAATGAAGGGCATGTTTCTGCTACCTTGTGGGATTGGCTTATGCAAATGAAGGTGCGTGGTATGCAAATGAAGGGGAGTGGTATGCAAATGAAGGGGCATGGTTCCGGCTACTTTGTGGGATTAGTTTATGCAAATGAAGGGGCGTGGTATGCAAATTAAGGGGCGTGGTATGCAAATGAAGGGGCATGGTATGCAAATGAAGGGGAGTGGTATGCAAATGAAGGTGTGTGGTATGCAAATGAAGGGGTGTGGTATGCAAATGAAGGGGCATGGTTCCGGCTACTTAGTGGGATTAGTTTATGCAAATGAAGGTGCGTGGTATGCAAATGAAGGGGCATGGTATGCAAATGAAGGAGCATGGTATGCAAATGAAGGGGAGTGGTATGCAAATGAAGGTGCGTGGTATGCAAATGAAGGGGCATGGTATGCAAATGAAGGGGAGTGGTATGCAAATGAAGGGCATGTTTCTGCTACCTTGTGGGATTGGCTTATGCAAATGAAGGTGCGTGGTATGCAAATGAAGGGGAGTGGTATGCAAATGAAGGGGCATGGTTCCGGCTACTTTGTGGGATTAGTTTATGCAAATGAAGGGGCGTGGTATGCAAATGAAGGGGCATGGTATGCAAATGAAGGGGAGTGGTATGCAAATGAAGGTGCGTGGTATGCAAATGAAGGGGTGTGGTATGCAAATGAAGGGGCATGGTTCCGGCTACTTTGTGGGATTAGTTTATGCAAATGAAGGTGCGTGGTATGCAAATGAAGGGGCATGGTATGCAAATGAAGGAGCATGGTATGCAAATGAAGGGGAGTGGTATGCAAATGAAGGTGCGTGGTATGCAAATGAAGGGGCATGGTATGCAAATGAAGGGGAGTGGTATGCAAATGAAGGGCGTGCTTTGGCTACTTTGTGGGATCGGCTTATGCAAATGAAGGGGTATGGTATGCAAATGAAGAGGAGTGGTATGCAAATGAAGGGCGTGTTTCGGCTACTCTGTGGGATTAGCTCATGCAAATGAAAGGGCGTGGTATGCAAAAAACTACTATTTGCATACTACTCCCCTTCATTTGCATACTACACCTTGCATATCCCCTTCATTTGCATACCACTCCCCTTCATTTGCATATCCCCTTCATTTGCATACCACGCCCTTTCATTTGCATACTACTCCCCTTCATTTGCATACTACACCTTGCATATCCCCTTCATTTGCATACCACGCCCTTTCATTTGCATAAACTAATCCCACAGAGTAGCCGAAACACGCCCTTTATTTGCATACTCCTCCCCTTCATTTGCAAACCACACCCCTTCATTTGCATATCCCCTTCATTTGCATACCAATACCCTTCATTTGCATATCCCCTTAATTTGCATACCACGCCCTTTCATTTGCATAAGCCAATCCCACAAAGTAGCCGAAATACGCCCTTCATTTGCATACTACTCCCCTTCATTTGCATACTACACCTTGCATATCCCCTTCATTTGCATACCACTCCCCTTCATTTGCATATCCCCTTCATTTGCATACCACGCCCTTTCATTTGCATAAACTAATCTCACAAAGTAGCCGAAACACGCCCTTCATTTGCATACTCCTCCCCTTCATTTGCATACCACACCCTTTCATTTGCATATCCCCTTCATTTGCATACCAATACCCTTCATTTGCATATCCCCTTCATTTGCATACCACGCCCTTTCGTTTGCATAAGCCAATCCCACAAAGTAGCCGAAACACGCCCTTCATTTGCATACTACACCCCTTCATTTGCATATCCCCTTAATTTGCATACTAAGACCCTTCATTTGCATATCCCCTTCATTTGCATACCACGCCCTTTCATTTGCATAAACTAATCCCACAAAGTAGCCGAAACACGCCCTTCATTTGCATACTACTCCCCTTAATTTGCATACCACACACCTTCATTTGCATATCCCCTTCATTTGCATACCACACCCTTTCATTTGCATAAGCTAATCCCACAAAGTAGCCGAAACACGCCCTTCATTTGCATACTACTCCCCTTCAGTTGCATACCACACCCCTTCATTTGCATACCCCCTTCATTTGCATACCAAGACCCTTCATTTGCATATCCCCTTCATTTGCATACCACGCCCTTTCATTTGCATAAACTAATCCCACAGAGTAGCCGAAACACGCCCTTCATTTGCATACTCCTCCCCTTCATTTGCATACCACACCCCTTCATTTGCATATCCCCTTCATTTGCATACCAATACCCTTCATTTGCATATCCCCTTAATTTGCATACCACGCCCTTTCATTTGCATAAGCCAATCCCACAAAGTAGCCGAAATACGCCCTTCATTTGCATACTACTCCCCTTCATTTGCATACTACACCTTGCATATCCCCTTCATTTGCATACCACTCCCCTTCATTTGCATATCCCCTTCATTTGCATACCACGCCCTTTCATTTGCATACTACTCCCCTTCATTTGCATACTACACCTTGCATATCCCCTTCATTTGC
This sequence comes from Electrona antarctica, assembly GCF_951216825.1. Classification (NCBI taxonomy): domain Eukaryota; kingdom Metazoa; phylum Chordata; class Actinopteri; order Myctophiformes; family Myctophidae; genus Electrona; species Electrona antarctica. The sequence goes on from NC_136790.1 coordinate 52,656,182, forward strand.
ATACCACGCCCTTTCATTTGCATAAACTAATCCCACAGAGTAGCCGAAACACGCCCTTCATTTGCATACTCCTCCCCTTCATTTGCAAACCACACCCCTTCATTTGCATATCCCCTTCATTTGCATACCAATACCCTTCATTTGCATATCCCCTTCATTTGCATACCAATACCCTTCATTTGCATATCCCCTTAATTTGCATACCACGACCTTTCATTTGCATAAGCCAATCCCACAAAGTAGCCGAAATACGCCCTTCATTTGCATACTACTCCCCTTCATTTGCATACTACACCTTGCATATCCCCTTCATTTGCATACCACTCCCCTTCATTTGCATATCCCCTTCATTTGCATACCACGCCCTTTCATTTGCATACTACTCCCCTTCATTTGCATACTACACCTTGCATATCCCCTTCATTTGCATACCACGCCCTTTCATTTGCATAAACTAATCCCACAAAGTAGCCGAAACACGCCCTTCATTTGCATACTCCTCCCCTTCATTTGCAAACCACACCCCTTCATTTGCATATCCCCTTCATTTGCATACCAATACCCTTCATTTGCATATCCCCTTAATTTGCATACCACGCCCTTTCATTTGCATAAGCCAATCCCACAAAGTAGCCGAAATACGCCCTTCATTTGCATACTACTCCCCTTCATTTGCATACTACACCTTGCATATCCCCTTCATTTGCATACCACTCCCCTTCATTTGCATATCCCCTTCATTTGCATACCACGCCCTTTCATTTGCATAAACTAATCTCACAAAGTAGCCGAAACACGCCCTTCATTTGCATACTCCTCCCCTTCATTTGCATACCACACCCTTTCATTTGCATATCCCCTTCATTTGCATACCAATACCCTTCATTTGCATATCCCCTTCATTTGCATACCACGCCCTTTCGTTTGCATAAGCCAATCCCACAAAGTAGCCGAAACACGCCCTTCATTTGCATACTACACCCCTTAATTTGCATATCCCCTTCATTTGCATACTAAGACCCTTCATTTGCATATCCCCTTCATTTGCATACCACGCCCTTTCATTTGCATAAACTAATCCCACAAAGTAGCCGAAACACGCCCTTCATTTGCATACTACTCCCCTTAATTTGCATACCACACACCTTCATTTGCATATCCCCTTCATTTGCATACCACACCCTTTCATTTGCATAAGCTAATCCCACAAAGTAGCCGAAACACGCCCTTCATTTGCATACTACTCCCCTTCAGTTGCATACCACACCCCTTCATTTGCATATCCCCTTCATTTGCATACCAAGACCCTTCATTTGCATATCCCCTTCATTTGCATACCACGCCCTTTCATTTGCATAAACTAATCCCACAGAGTAGCCGAAACACGCCCTTCATTTGCATACTCCTCCCCTTCATTTGCATACCACACCCCTTCATTTGCATATCCCCTTCATTTGCATACCAATACCCTTCATTTGCATATCCCCTTAATTTGCATACCACGCCCTTTCATTTGCATAAGCCAATCCCACAAAGTAGCCGAAATACGCCCTTCATTTGCATACTACTCCCCTTCATTTGCATACTACACCTTGCATATCCCCTTCATTTGCATACCACGCCCTTTCATTTGCATAAACTAATCCCACAGAGTAGCCGAAACACGCCCTTCATTTGCATACTCCTCCCCTTCATTTGCAAACCACACCCCTTCATTTGCATATCCCCTTCATTTGCATACCAATACCCTTCATTTGCATATCCCCTTAATTTGCATACCACGCCCTTTCATTTGCATAAGCCAATCCCACAAAGTAGCCGAAATACGCCCTTCATTTGCATACTACTCCCCTTCATTTGCATACTACACCTTGCATATCCCCTTCATTTGCATACCACTCCCCTTCATTTGCATATCCCCTTCATTTGCATACCACGCCCTTTCATTTGCATAAACTAATCTCACAAAGTAGCCGAAACACGCCCTTCATTTGCATACTCCTCCCCTTCATTTGCATACCACACCCTTTCATTTGCATATCCCCTTCATTTGCATACCAATACCCTTCATTTGCATATCCCCTTCATTTGCATACCACGCCTTTTCGTTTGCATAAGCCAATCCCACAAAGTAGCCGAAACACGCCCTTCATTTGCATACTACACCCCTTCAGTTGCATACCACACCCCTTCATTTGCATATCCCCTTCATTTGCATACCAAGACCCTTCATTTGCATATCCCCTTCATTTGCATACCACGCCCTTTCATTTGCATAAACTAATCCCACAGAGTAGCCGAAACACGCCCTTCATTTGCATACTCCTCCCCTTCATTTGCATACCACACCCCTTCATTTGCATATCCCCTTCATTTGCATACCAATACCCTTCATTTGCATATCCCCTTAATTTGCATACCACGCCCTTTCATTTGCATAAGCCAATCCCACAAAGTAGCCGAAATACGCCCTTCATTTGCATACTACTCCCCTTCATTTGCATACTACACCTTGCATATCCCCTTCATTTGCATACCCCTCCCCTTCATTTGCATATCCCCTTCATTTGCATACCACGCCCTTTCATTTGCATACTACTCCCCTTCATTTGCATACTACACCTTGCATATCCCCTTCATTTGCATACCACGCCCTTTCATTTGCATAAACTAATCCCACAGAGTAGCCGAAACACGCCCTTCATTTGCATACTCCTCCCCTTCATTTGCAAACCACACCCCTTCATTTGCATATCCCCTTCATTTGCATACCAATACCCTTCATTTGCATATCCCCTTAATTTGCATACCACGCCCTTTCATTTGCATAAGCCAATCCCACAAAGTAGCCGAAATACGCCCTTCATTTGCATACTACTCCCCTTCATTTGCATACTACACCTTGCATATCCCCTTCATTTGCATACCACTCCCCTTCATTTGCATACCACGCCCTTTCATTTGCATAAACTAATCTCACAAAGTAGCCGAAACACGCCCTTCATTTGCATACTCCTCCCCTTCATTTGCATACCACACCCTTTCATTTGCATATCCCCTTCATTTGCATACCAATACCCTTCATTTGCATATCCCCTTCATTTGCATACCACGCCCTTTCGTTTGCATAAGCCAATCCCACAAAGTAGCCGAAACACGCCCTTCATTTGCATACTACACCCCTTAATTTGCATATCCCCTTCATTTGCATACTAAGACCCTTCATTTGCATATCCCCTTCATTTGCATACCACGCCCTTTCATTTGCATAAACTAATCCCACAAAGTAGCCGAAACACGCCCTTCATTTGCATACTACTCCCCTTAATTTGCATACCACACACCTTCATTTGCATATCCCCTTCATTTGCATACCACACCCTTTCATTTGCATAAGCTAATCCCACAAAGTAGCCGAAACACGCCCTTCATTTGCATACTACTCCCCTTCAGTTGCATACCACACCCCTTCATTTGCATATCCCCTTCATTTGCATACCAAGACCCTTCATTTGCATATCCCCTTAATTTGCATACCACGCCCTTTCATTTGCATAAGCCAATCCCACAAAGTAGAAATACGCCCTTCATTTGCATACTACTCCCCTTCATTTGCATACTACACCTTGCATATCCCCTTCATTTGCATACCACTCCCCTTCATTTGCATATCCCCTTCATTTGCATACCACGCCCTTTCATTTGCATACTACTCCCCTTCATTTGCATACTACACCTTGCATATCCCCTTCATTTGCATACCACGCCCTTTCATTTGCATAAACTAATCCCACAGAGTAGCCGAAACACGCCCTTCATTTGCATACTCCTCCCCTTCATTTGCAAACCACACCCCTTCATTTGCATATCCCCTTCATTTGCATACCAATACCCTTCATTTGCATATCCCCTTAATTTGCATACCACGCCCTTTCATTTGCATAAGCCAATCCCACAAAGTAGCCGAAATACGCCCTTCATTTGCATACTACTCCCCTTCATTTGCATACTACACCTTGCATATCCCCTTCATTTGCATACCACTCCCCTTCATTTGCATACCACGCCCTTTCATTTGCATAAACTAATCTCACAAAGTAGCCGAAACACGCCCTTCATTTGCATACTCCTCCCCTTCATTTGCATACCACACCCTTTCATTTGCATATCCCCTTCATTTGCATACCAATACCCTTCATTTGCATATCCCCTTCATTTGCATACCACGCCCTTTCGTTTGCATAAGCCAATCCCACAAAGTAGCCGAAACACGCCCTTCATTTGCATACTACACCCCTTAATTTGCATATCCCCTTCATTTGCATACTAAGACCCTTCATTTGCATATCCCCTTCATTTGCATACCACGCCCTTTCATTTGCATAAACTAATCCCACAAAGTAGCCGAAACACGCCCTTCATTTGCATACTACTCCCCTTAATTTGCATACCACACACCTTCATTTGCATATCCCCTTCATTTGCATACCACACCCTTTCATTTGCATAAGCTAATCCCACAAAGTAGCCGAAACACGCCCTTCATTTGCATACTACTCCCCTTCAGTTGCATACCACACCCCTTCATTTGCATATCCCCTTCATTTGCATACCAAGACCCTTCATTTGCATATCCCCTTCATTTGCATACCACGCCCTTTCATTTGCATAAACTAATCCCACAGAGTAGCCGAAACACGCCCTTCATTTGCATACTCCTCCCCTTCATTTGCATACCACACCCCTTCATTTGCATATCCCCTTCATTTGCATACCAATACCCTTCATTTGCATATCCCCTTAATTTGCATACCACGCCCTTTCATTTGCATAAGCCAATCCCACAAAGTAGCCGAAATACGCCCTTCATTTGCATACTACTCCCCTTCATTTGCATACTACACCTTGCATATCCCCTTCATTTGCATACCACGCCCTTTCATTTGCATAAACTAATCCCACAGAGTAGCCGAAACACGCCCTTCATTTGCATACTCCTCCCCTTCATTTGCAAACCACACCCCTTCATTTGCATATCCCCTTCATTTGCATACCAATACCCTTCATTTGCATATCCCCTTAATTTGCATACCACGCCCTTTCATTTGCATAAGCCAATCCCACAAAGTAGCCGAAATACGCCCTTCATTTGCATACTACTCCCCTTCATTTGCATACTACACCTTGCATATCCCCTTCATTTGCATACCACTCCCCTTCATTTGCATACCACGCCCTTTCATTTGCATAAACTAATCTCACAAAGTAGCCGAAACACGCCCTTCATTTGCATACTCCTCCCCTTCATTTGCATACCACACCCTTTCATTTGCATATCCCCTTCATTTGCATACCAATACCCTTCATTTGCATATCCCCTTCATTTGCATACCACGCCTTTTCGTTTGCATAAGCCAATCCCACAAAGTAGCCGAAACACGCCCTTCATTTGCATACTACACCCCTTCAGTTGCATACCACACCCCTTCATTTGCATATCCCCTTCATTTGCATACCAAGACCCTTCATTTGCATATCCCCTTCATTTGCATACCACGCCCTTTCATTTGCATAAACTAATCCCACAGAGTAGCCGAAACACGCCCTTCATTTGCATACTCCTCCCCTTCATTTGCATACCACACCCCTTCATTTGCATATCCCCTTCATTTGCATACCAATACCCTTCATTTGCATATCCCCTTAATTTGCATACCACGCCCTTTCATTTGCATAAGCCAATCCCACAAAGTAGCCGAAATACGCCCTTCATTTGCATACTACTCCCCTTCATTTGCATACTACACCTTGCATATCCCCTTCATTTGCATACCACTCCCCTTCATTTGCATATCCCCTTCATTTGCATACCACGCCCTTTCATTTGCATACTACTCCCCTTCATTTGCATACTACACCTTGCATATCCCCTTCATTTGCATACCACGCCCTTTCATTTGCATAAACTAATCCCACAGAGTAGCCGAAACACGCCCTTCATTTGCATACTCCTCCCCTTCATTTGCAAACCACACCCCTTCATTTGCATATCCCCTTCATTTGCATACCAATACCCTTCATTTGCATATCCCCTTAATTTGCATACCACGCCCTTTCATTTGCATAAGCCAATCCCACAAAGTAGCCGAAATACGCCCTTCATTTGCATACTACTCCCCTTCATTTGCATACTACACCTTGCATATCCCCTTCATTTGCATACCACTCCCCTTCATTTGCATACCACGCCCTTTCATTTGCATAAACTAATCTCACAAAGTAGCCGAAACACGCCCTTCATTTGCATACTCCTCCCCTTCATTTGCATACCACACCCTTTCATTTGCATATCCCCTTCATTTGCATACCAATACCCTTCATTTGCATATCCCCTTCATTTGCATACCACGCCCTTTCGTTTGCATAAGCCAATCCCACAAAGTAGCCGAAACACGCCCTTCATTTGCATACTACACCCCTTAATTTGCATATCCCCTTCATTTGCATACTAAGACCCTTCATTTGCATATCCCCTTCATTTGCATACCACGCCCTTTCATTTGCATAAACTAATCCCACAAAGTAGCCGAAACACGCCCTTCATTTGCATACTACTCCCCTTAATTTGCATACCACACACCTTCATTTGCATATCCCCTTCATTTGCATACCACACCCTTTCATTTGCATAAGCTAATCCCACAAAGTAGCCGAAACACGCCCTTCATTTGCATACTACTCCCCTTCAGTTGCATACCACACCCCTTCATTTGCATATCCCCTTCATTTGCATACCAAGACCCTTCATTTGCATATCCCCTTAATTTGCATACCACGCCCTTTCATTTGCATAAGCCAATCCCACAAAGTAGCCGAAATACGCCCTTCATTTGCATACTACTCCCCTTCATTTGCATACTACACCTTGCATATCCCCTTCATTTGCATACCACTCCCCTTCATTTGCATATCCCCTTCATTTGCATACCACGCCCTTTCATTTGCATACTACTCCCCTTCATTTGCATACTACACCTTGCATATCCCCTTCATTTGCATACCACGCCCTTTCATTTGCATAAACTAATCCCACAGAGTAGCCGAAACACGCCCTTCATTTGCATACTCCTCCCCTTCATTTGCAAACCACACCCCTTCATTTGCATATCCCCTTCATTTGCATACCAATACCCTTCATTTGCATATCCCCTTAATTTGCATACCACGCCCTTTCATTTGCATAAGCCAATCCCACAAAGTAGCCGAAATACGCCCTTCATTTGCATACTACTCCCCTTCATTTGCATACTACACCTTGCATATCCCCTTCATTTGCATACCACTCCCCTTCATTTGCATATCCCCTTCATTTGCATACCACGCCCTTTCATTTGCATAAACTAATCCCACAGAGTAGCCGAAACACGCCCTTCATTTGCATACTCCTCCCCTTCATTTGCATACCACACCCCTTCATTTGCATATCCCCTTCATTTGCATACCAATACCCTTCATTTGCATGTCCCCTTAATTTGCATACCACGCCCTTTCATTTGCATAAGCCAATCCCACAAAGTAGCCGAAATACGCCCTTCATTTGCATACTACTCCCCTTCATTTGCATACTACACCTTGCATATCCCCTTCATTTGCATACCACGCCCTTTCATTTGCATAAACTAATCCCACAGAGTAGCCGAAACACGCCCTTCATTTGCATACTCCTCCCCTTCATTTGCAAACCACACCCCTTCATTTGCATATCCCCTTCATTTGCATACCAATACCCTTCATTTGCATATCCCCTTAATTTGCATACCACGCCCTTTCATTTGCATAAGCCAATCCCACAAAGTAGCCGAAATACGCCCTTCATTTGCATACTACTCCCCTTCATTTGCATACTACACCTTGCATATCCCCTTCATTTGCATACCACTCCCCTTCATTTGCATATCCCCTTCATTTGCATACCACGCCCTTTCATTTGCATAAACTAATCTCACAAAGTAGCCGAAACACGCCCTTCATTTGCATACTCCTCCCCTTCATTTGCATACCACACCCTTTCATTTGCATATCCCCTTCATTTGCATACCAATACCCTTCATTTGCATATCCCCTTCATTTGCATACCACGCCCTTTCGTTTGCATAAGCCAATCCCACAAAGTAGCCGAAACACGCCCTTCATTTGCATACTACACCCCTTCAGTTGCATACCACACCCCTTCATTTGCATATCCCCTTCATTTGCATACCAAGACCCTTCATTTGCATATCCCCTTCATTTGCATACCACGCCCTTTCATTTGCATAAACTAATCCCACAGAGTAGCCGAAACACGCCCTTCATTTGCATACTCCTCCCCTTCATTTGCATACCACGCCCTTTCGTTTGCATAAGCCAATCCCACAAAGTAGCCGAAACACGCCCTTCATTTGCATACTACACCCCTTCAGTTGCATACCACACCCCTTCATTTGCATATCCCCTTCATTTGCATACCAAGACCCTTCATTTGCATATCCCCTTCATTTGCATACCACGCCCTTTCATTTGCATAAACTAATCCCACAGAGTAGCCGAAACACGCCCTTCATTTGCATACTCCTCCCCTTCATTTGCATACCACACCCCTTCATTTGCATATCCCCTTCATTTGCATACCAATACCCTTCATTTGCATATCCCCTTAATTTGCATACCACGCCCTTTCATTTGCATAAGCCAATCCCACAAAGTAGCCGAAATACGCCCTTCATTTGCATACTACTCCCCTTCATTTGCATACTACACCTTGCATATCCCCTTCATTTGCATACCACTCCCCTTCATTTGCATATCCCCTTCATTTGCATACCACGCCCTTTCATTTGCATACTACTCCCCTTCATTTGCATACTACACCTTGCATATCCCCTTCATTTGCATACCACGCCCTTTCATTTGCATAAACTAATCCCACAGAGTAGCCGAAACACGCCCTTCATTTGCATACTCCTCCCCTTCATTTGCAAACCACACCCCTTCATTTGCATATCCCCTTCATTTGCATACCAATACCCTTCATTTGCATATCCCCTTAATTTGCATACCACGCCCTTTCATTTGCATAAGCCAATCCCACAAAGTAGCCGAAATACGCCCTTCATTTGCATACTACTCCCCTTCATTTGCATACTACACCTTGCATATCCCCTTCATTTGCATACCACTCCCCTTCATTTGCATATCCCCTTCATTTGCATACCACGCCCTTTCATTTGCATAAACTAATCTCACAAAGTAGCCGAAACACGCCCTTCATTTGCATACTCCTCCCCTTCATTTGCATACCACACCCTTTCATTTGCATATCCCCTTCATTTGCATACCAATACCCTTCATTTGCATATCCCCTTCATTTGCATACCACGCCCTTTCGTTTGCATAAGCCAATCCCACAAAGTAGCCGAAACACGCCCTTCATTTGCATACTACACCCCTTAATTTGCATATCCCCTTCATTTGCATACTAAGACCCTTCATTTGCATATCCCCTTCATTTGCATACCACGCCCTTTCATTTGCATAAACTAATCCCACAAAGTAGCCGAAACACGCCCTTCATTTGCATACTACTCCCCTTAATTTGCATACCACACACCTTCATTTGCATATCCCCTTCATTTGCATACCACACCCTTTCATTTGCATAAGCTAATCCCACAAAGTAGCCGAAACACGCCCTTCATTTGCATACTACTCCCCTTCAGTTGCATACCACACCCCTTCATTTGCATATCCCCTTCATTTGCATACCAAGACCCTTCATTTGCATATCCCCTTAATTTGCATACCACGCCCTTTCATTTGCATAAGCCAATCCCACAAAGTAGCCGAAATACGCCCTTCATTTGCATACTACTCCCCTTCATTTGCATACTACACCTTGCATATCCCCTTCATTTGCATACCACTCCCCTTCATTTGCATATCCCCTTCATTTGCATACCACGCCCTTTCGTTTGCATAAGCCAATCCCACAAAGTAGCCGAAACACGCCCTTCATTTGCATACTACACCCCTTAATTTGCATATCCCCTTCATTTGCATACTAAGACCCTTCATTTGCATATCCCCTTCATTTGCATACCACGCCCTTTCATTTGCATAAACTAATCCCACGAAGTAGCCGAAACACGCCCTTCATTTGCATACTACTCCCCTTAATTTGCATACCACACACCTTCATTTGCATATCCCCTTCATTTGCATACCACACCCTTTCATTTGCATAAGCTAATCCCACAAAGTAGCCGAAACACGCCCTTCATTTGCATACTACTCCCCTTCAGTTGCATACCACACCCCTTCATTTGCATATCCCCTTCATTTGCATACCAAGACCCTTCATTTGCATATCCCCTTAATTTGCATACCACGCCCTTTCATTTGCATAAGCCAATCCCACAAAGTAGCCGAAATACGCCCTTCATTTGCATACTACTCCCCTTCATTTGCATACTACACCTTGCATATCCCCTTCATTTGCATACCACTCCCCTTCATTTGCATATCCCCTTCATTTGCATACCACGCCCTTTCATTTGCATACTACTCCCCTTCATTTGCATACTACACCTTGCATATCCCCTTCATTTGCATACCACGCCCTTTCATTTGCATAAACTAATCCCACAAAGTAGCCGAAACACGCCCTTCATTTGCATACTCCTCCCCTTCATTTGCAAACCACACCCCTTCATTTGCATATCCCCTTCATTTGCATACCAATACCCTTCATTTGCATATCCCCTTAATTTGCATACCACGCCCTTTCATTTGCATAAGCCAATCCCACAAAGTAGCCGAAATACGCCCTTCATTTGCATACTACTCCCCTTCATTTGCATACTACACCTTGCATATCCCCTTCATTTGCATACCACTCCCCTTCATTTGCATATCCCCTTCATTTGCATACCACGCCCTTTCATTTGCATAAACTAATCTCACAAAGTAGCCGAAACACGCCCTTCATTTGCATACTCCTCCCCTTCATTTGCATACCACACCCTTTCATTTGCATATCCCCTTCATTTGCATACCAATACCCTTCATTTGCATATCCCCTTCATTTGCATACCACGCCCTTTCGTTTGCATAAGCCAATCCCACAAAGTAGCCGAAACACGCCCTTCATTTGCATACTACACCCCTTAATTTGCATATCCCCTTCATTTGCATACTAAGACCCTTCATTTGCATATCCCCTTCATTTGCATACCACGCCCTTTCATTTGCATAAACTAATCCCACAAAGTAGCCGAAACACGCCCTTCATTTGCATACTACTCCCCTTAATTTGCATACCACACACCTTCATTTGCATATCCCCTTCATTTGCATACCACACCCTTTCATTTGCATAAGCTAATCCCACAAAGTAGCCGAAACACGCCCTTCATTTGCATACTACTCCCCTTCAGTTGCATACCACACCCCTTCATTTGCATATCCCCTTCATTTGCATACCAAGACCCTTCATTTGCATATCCCCTTCATTTGCATACCACGCCCTTTCATTTGCATAAACTAATCCCACAGAGTAGCCGAAACACGCCCTTCATTTGCATACTCCTCCCCTTCATTTGCATACCACACCCCTTCATTTGCATATCCCCTTCATTTGCATACCAATACCCTTCATTTGCATATCCCCTTAATTTGCATACCACGCCCTTTCATTTGCATAAGCCAATCCCACAAAGTAGCCGAAATACGCCCTTCATTTGCATACTACTCCCCTTCATTTGCATACTACACCTTGCATATCCCCTTCATTTGCATACCACTCCCCTTCATTTGCATATCCCCTTCATTTGCATACCACGCCCTTTCATTTGCATACTACTCCCCTTCATTTGCATACTACACCTTGCATATCCCCTTCATTTGCATACCACGCCCTTTCATTTGCATAAACTAATCCCACAGAGTAGCCGAAACACGCCCTTCATTTGCATACTCCTCCCCTTCATTTGCAAACCACACCCCTTCATTTGCATATCCCCTTCATTTGCATACCAATACCCTTCATTTGCATATCCCCTTAATTTGCATACCACGCCCTTTCATTTGCATAAGCCAATCCCACAAAGTAGCCGAAATACGCCCTTCATTTGCATACTACTCCCCTTCATTTGCATACTACACCTTGCATATCCCCTTCATTTGCATACCACTCCCCTTCATTTGCATACCACGCCCTTTCATTTGCATAAACTAATCTCACAAAGTAGCCGAAACACGCCCTTCATTTGCATACTCCTCCCCTTCATTTGCATACCACACCCTTTCATTTGCATATCCCCTTCATTTGCATACCAATACCCTTCATTTGCATATCCCCTTCATTTGCATACCACGCCCTTTCGTTTGCATAAGCCAATCCCACAAAGTAGCCGAAACACGCCCTTCATTTGCATACTACACCCCTTAATTTGCATATCCCCTTCATTTGCATACTAAGACCCTTCATTTGCATATCCCCTTCATTTGCATACCACGCCCTTTCATTTGCATAAACTAATCCCACAAAGTAGCCGAAACACGCCCTTCATTTGCATACTACTCCCCTTAATTTGCATACCACACACCTTCATTTGCATATCCCCTTCATTTGCATACCACACCCTTTCATTTGCATAAGCTAATCCCACAAAGTAGCCGAAACACGCCCTTCATTTGCATACTACTCCCCTTCAGTTGCATACCACACCCCTTCATTTGCATATCCCCTTCATTTGCATACCAAGACCCTTCATTTGCATATCCCCTTAATTTGCATACCACGCCCTTTCATTTGCATAAGCCAATCCCACAAAGTAGCCGAAATACGCCCTTCATTTGCATACTACTCCCCTTCATTTGCATACTACACCTTGCATATCCCCTTCATTTGCATACCACTCCCCTTCATTTGCATATCCCCTTCATTTGCATACCACGCCCTTTCATTTGCATACTACTCCCCTTCATTTGCATACTACACCTTGCATATCCCCTTCATTTGCATACCACGCCCTTTCATTTGCATAAACTAATCCCACAGAGTAGCCGAAACACGCCCTTCATTTGCATACTCCTCCCCTTCATTTGCAAACCACACCCCTTCATTTGCATATCCCCTTCATTTGCATACCAATACCCTTCATTTGCATATCCCCTTAATTTGCATACCACGCCCTTTCATTTGCATAAGCCAATCCCACAAAGTAGCCGAAATACGCCCTTCATTTGCATACTACTCCCCTTCATTTGCATACTACACCTTGCATATCCCCTTCATTTGCATACCACTCCCCTTCATTTGCATATCCCCTTCATTTGCATACCACGCCCTTTCATTTGCATAAACTAATCCCACAGAGTAGCCGAAACACGCCCTTCATTTGCATACTCCTCCCCTTCATTTGCATACCACACCCCTTCATTTGCATATCCCCTTCATTTGCATACCAATACCCTTCATTTGCATATCCCCTTAATTTGCATACCACGCCCTTTCATTTGCATAAGCCAATCCCACAAAGTAGCCGAAATACGCCCTTCATTTGCATACTACTCCCCTTCATTTGCATACTACACCTTGCATATCCCCTTCATTTGCATACCACGCCCTTTCATTTGCATAAACTAATCCCACAGAGTAGCCGAAACACGCCCTTCATTTGCATACTCCTCCCCTTCATTTGCAAACCACACCCCTTCATTTGCATATCCCCTTCATTTGCATACCAATACCCTTCATTTGCATATCCCCTTAATTTGCATACCACGCCCTTTCATTTGCATAAGCCAATCCCACAAAGTAGCCGAAATACGCCCTTCATTTGCATACTACTCCCCTTCATTTGCATACTACACCTTGCATATCCCCTTCATTTGCATACCACTCCCCTTCATTTGCATATCCCCTTCATTTGCATACCACGCCCTTTCATTTGCATAAACTAATCCCACAGAGTAGCCGAAACACGCCCTTCATTTGCATACTCCTCCCCTTCATTTGCATACCACACCCCTTCATTTGCATATCCCCTTCATTTGCATACCAATACCCTTCATTTGCATATCCCCTTCATTTGCATACCACGCCCTTTCATTTGCATAAACTAATCCCACAGAGTAGCCGAAACACGCCCTTCATTTGCATACTCCTCCCCTTCATTTGCAAACCACACCCCTTCATTTGCATATCCCCTTCATTTGCATACCAATACCCTTCATTTGCATATCCCCTTAATTTGCATACCACGCCCTTTCATTTGCATAAGCCAATCCCACAAAGTAGCCGAAATACGCCCTTCATTTGCATACTACTCCCCTTCATTTGCATACTACACCTTGCATATCCCCTTCATTTGCATACCACTCCCCTTCATTTGCATATCCCCTTCATTTGCATACCACGCCCTTTCATTTGCATAAACTAATCTCACAAAGTAGCCGAAACACGCCCTTCATTTGCATACTCCTCCCCTTCATTTGCATACCACACCCTTTCATTTGCATATCCCCTTCATTTGCATACCAATACCCTTCATTTGCATATCCCCTTCATTTGCATACCACGCCCTTTCGTTTGCATAAGCCAATCCCACAAAGTAGCCGAAACACGCCCTTCATTTGCATACTACACCCCTTCAGTTGCATACCACACCCCTTCATTTGCATATCCCCTTCATTTGCATACCAAGACCCTTCATTTGCATATCCCCTTCATTTGCATACCACGCCCTTTCATTTGCATAAACTAATCCCACAGAGTAGCCGAAACACGCCCTTCATTTGCATACTCCTCCCCTTCATTTGCATACCACACCCCTTCATTTGCATATCCCCTTCATTTGCATACCAATACCCTTCATTTGCATATCCCCTTAATTTGCATACCACGCCCTTTCATTTGCATAAGCCAATCCCACAAAGTAGCCGAAATACGCCCTTCATTTGCATACTACTCCCCTTCATTTGCATACTACACCTTGCATATCCCCTTCATTTGCATACCACTCCCCTTCATTTGCATATCCCCTTCATTTGCATACCACGCCCTTTCATTTGCATACTACTCCCCTTCATTTGCATACTACACCTTGCATATCCCCTTCATTTGCATACCACGCCCTTTCATTTGCATAAACTAATCCCACAGAGTAGCCGAAACACGCCCTTCATTTGCATACTCCTCCCCTTCATTTGCAAACCACACCCCTTCATTTGCATATCCCCTTCATTTGCATACCAATACCCTTCATTTGCATATCCCCTTAATTTGCATACCACGCCCTTTCATTTGCATAAGCCAATCCCACAAAGTAGCCGAAATACGCCCTTCATTTGCATACTACTCCCCTTCATTTGCATACTACACCTTGCATATCCCCTTCATTTGCATACCACTCCCCTTCATTTGCATATCCCCTTCATTTGCATACCACGCCCTTTCATTTGCATAAACTAATCTCACAAAGTAGCCGAAACACGCCCTTCATTTGCATACTCCTCCCCTTCATTTGCATACCACACCCTTTCATTTGCATATCCCCTTCATTTGCATACCAATACCCTTCATTTGCATATCCCCTTCATTTGCATACCACGCCCTTTCGTTTGCATAAGCCAATCCCACAAAGTAGCCGAAACACGCCCTTCATTTGCATACTACACCCCTTAATTTGCATATCCCCTTCATTTGCATACTAAGACCCTTCATTTGCATATCCCCTTCATTTGCATACCACGCCCTTTCATTTGCATAAACTAATCCCACAAAGTAGCCGAAACACGCCCTTCATTTGCATACTACTCCCCTTAATTTGCATACCACACACCTTCATTTGCATATCCCCTTCATTTGCATACCACACCCTTTCATTTGCATAAGCTAATCCCACAAAGTAGCCGAAACACGCCCTTCATTTGCATACTACTCCCCTTCAGTTGCATACCACACCCCTTCATTTGCATATCCCCTTCATTTGCATACCAAGACCCTTCATTTGCATATCCCCTTAATTTGCATACCACGCCCTTTCATTTGCATAAGCCAATCCCACAAAGTAGCCGAAATACGCCCTTCATTTGCATACTACTCCCCTTCATTTGCATACTACACCTTGCATATCCCCTTCATTTGCATACCACTCCCCTTCATTTGCATATCCCCTTCATTTGCATACCACGCCCTTTCGTTTGCATAAGCCAATCCCACAAAGTAGCCGAAACACGCCCTTCATTTGCATACTACACCCCTTAATTTGCATATCCCCTTCATTTGCATACTAAGACCCTTCATTTGCATATCCCCTTCATTTGCATACCACGCCCTTTCATTTGCATAAACTAATCCCACGAAGTAGCCGAAACACGCCCTTCATTTGCATACTACTCCCCTTAATTTGCATACCACACACCTTCATTTGCATATCCCCTTCATTTGCATACCACACCCTTTCATTTGCATAAGCTAATCCCACAAAGTAGCCGAAACACGCCCTTCATTTGCATACTACTCCCCTTCAGTTGCATACCACACCCCTTCATTTGCATATCCCCTTCATTTGCATACCAAGACCCTTCATTTGCATATCCCCTTAATTTGCATACCACGCCCTTTCATTTGCATAAGCCAATCCCACAAAGTAGCCGAAATACGCCCTTCATTTGCATACTACTCCCCTTCATTTGCATACTACACCTTGCATATCCCCTTCATTTGCATACCACTCCCCTTCATTTGCATATCCCCTTCATTTGCATACCACGCCCTTTCATTTGCATACTACTCCCCTTCATTTGCATACTACACCTTGCATATCCCCTTCATTTGCATACCACGCCCTTTCATTTGCATAAACTAATCCCACAAAGTAGCCGAAACACGCCCTTCATTTGCATACTCCTCCCCTTCATTTGCAAACCACACCCCTTCATTTGCATATCCCCTTCATTTGCATACCAATACCCTTCATTTGCATATCCCCTTAATTTGCATACCACGCCCTTTCATTTGCATAAGCCAATCCCACAAAGTAGCCGAAATACGCCCTTCATTTGCATACTACTCCCCTTCATTTGCATACTACACCTTGCATATCCCCTTCATTTGCATACCACTCCCCTTCATTTGCATATCCCCTTCATTTGCATACCACGCCCTTTCATTTGCATAAACTAATCTCACAAAGTAGCCGAAACACGCCCTTCATTTGCATACTCCTCCCCTTCATTTGCATACCACACCCTTTCATTTGCATATCCCCTTCATTTGCATACCAATACCCTTCATTTGCATATCCCCTTCATTTGCATACCACGCCCTTTCGTTTGCATAAGCCAATCCCACAAAGTAGCCGAAACACGCCCTTCATTTGCATACTACACCCCTTAATTTGCATATCCCCTTCATTTGCATACTAAGACCCTTCATTTGCATATCCCCTTCATTTGCATACCACGCCCTTTCATTTGCATAAACTAATCCCACAAAGTAGCCGAAACACGCCCTTCATTTGCATACTACTCCCCTTAATTTGCATACCACACACCTTCATTTGCATATCCCCTTCATTTGCATACCACACCCTTTCATTTGCATAAGCTAATCCCACAAAGTAGCCGAAACACGCCCTTCATTTGCATACTACTCCCCTTCAGTTGCATACCACACCCCTTCATTTGCATATCCCCTTCATTTGCATACCAAGACCCTTCATTTGCATATCCCCTTCATTTGCATACCACGCCCTTTCATTTGCATAAACTAATCCCACAGAGTAGCCGAAACACGCCCTTCATTTGCATACTCCTCCCCTTCATTTGCATACCACACCCCTTCATTTGCATATCCCCTTCATTTGCATACCAATACCCTTCATTTGCATATCCCCTTAATTTGCATACCACGCCCTTTCATTTGCATAAGCCAATCCCACAAAGTAGCCGAAATACGCCCTTCATTTGCATACTACTCCCCTTCATTTGCATACTACACCTTGCATATCCCCTTCATTTGCATACCACTCCCCTTCATTTGCATATCCCCTTCATTTGCATACCACGCCCTTTCATTTGCATACTACTCCCCTTCATTTGCATACTACACCTTGCATATCCCCTTCATTTGCATACCACGCCCTTTCATTTGCATAAACTAATCCCACAGAGTAGCCGAAACACGCCCTTCATTTGCATACTCCTCCCCTTCATTTGCAAACCACACCCCTTCATTTGCATATCCCCTTCATTTGCATACCAATACCCTTCATTTGCATATCCCCTTAATTTGCATACCACGCCCTTTCATTTGCATAAGCCAATCCCACAAAGTAGCCGAAATACGCCCTTCATTTGCATACTACTCCCCTTCATTTGCATACTACACCTTGCATATCCCCTTCATTTGCATACCACTCCCCTTCATTTGCATACCACGCCCTTTCATTTGCATAAACTAATCTCACAAAGTAGCCGAAACACGCCCTTCATTTGCATACTCCTCCCCTTCATTTGCATACCACACCCTTTCATTTGCATATCCCCTTCATTTGCATACCAATACCCTTCATTTGCATATCCCCTTCATTTGCATACCACGCCCTTTCGTTTGCATAAGCCAATCCCACAAAGTAGCCGAAACACGCCCTTCATTTGCATACTACACCCCTTAATTTGCATATCCCCTTCATTTGCATACTAAGACCCTTCATTTGCATATCCCCTTCATTTGCATACCACGCCCTTTCATTTGCATAAACTAATCCCACAAAGTAGCCGAAACACGCCCTTCATTTGCATACTACTCCCCTTAATTTGCATACCACACACCTTCATTTGCATATCCCCTTCATTTGCATACCACACCCTTTCATTTGCATAAGCTAATCCCACAAAGTAGCCGAAACACGCCCTTCATTTGCATACTACTCCCCTTCAGTTGCATACCACACCCCTTCATTTGCATATCCCCTTCATTTGCATACCAAGACCCTTCATTTGCATATCCCCTTAATTTGCATACCACGCCCTTTCATTTGCATAAGCCAATCCCACAAAGTAGCCGAAATACGCCCTTCATTTGCATACTACTCCCCTTCATTTGCATACTACACCTTGCATATCCCCTTCATTTGCATACCACTCCCCTTCATTTGCATATCCCCTTCATTTGCATACCACGCCCTTTCATTTGCATACTACTCCCCTTCATTTGCATACTACACCTTGCATATCCCCTTCATTTGCATACCACGCCCTTTCATTTGCATAAACTAATCCCACAGAGTAGCCGAAACACGCCCTTCATTTGCATACTCCTCCCCTTCATTTGCATACCACACCCCTTCATTTGCATATCCCCTTCATTTGCATACCAATACCCTTCATTTGCATATCCCCTTAATTTGCATACCACGCCCTTTCATTTGCATAAGCCAATCCCACAAAGTAGCCGAAATACGCCCTTCATTTGCATACTACTCCCCTTCATTTGCATACTACACCTTGCATATCCCCTTCATTTGCATACCACGCCCTTTCATTTGCATAAACTAATCCCACAGAGTAGCCGAAACACGCCCTTCATTTGCATACTCCTCCCCTTCATTTGCAAACCACACCCCTTCATTTGCATATCCCCTTCATTTGCATACCAATACCCTTCATTTGCATATCCCCTTAATTTGCATACCACGCCCTTTCATTTGCATAAGCCAATCCCACAAAGTAGCCGAAATACGCCCTTCATTTGCATACTACTCCCCTTCATTTGCATACTACACCTTGCATATCCCCTTCATTTGCATACCACTCCCCTTCATTTGCATATCCCCTTCATTTGCATACCACGCCCTTTCATTTGCATAAACTAATCTCACAAAGTAGCCGAAACACGGCCTTCATTTGCATACTCCTCCCCTTCATTTGCATACCACACCCTTTCATTTGCATATCCCCTTCATTTGCATACCAATACCCTTCATTTGCATATCCCCTTCATTTGCATACCACGCCCTTTCGTTTGCATAAGCCAATCCCACAAAGTAGCCGAAACACGCCCTTCATTTGCATACTACACCCCTTAATTTGCATATCCCCTTCATTTGCATACTAAGACCCTTCATTTGCATATCCCCTTCATTTGCATACCACGCCCTTTCATTTGCATAAACTAATCCCACAAAGTAGCCGAAACACGCCCTTCATTTGCATACTACTCCCCTTAATTTGCATACCACACACCTTCATTTGCATATCCCCTTCATTTGCATACCACACCCTTTCATTTGCATAAGCTAATCCCACAAAGTAGCCGAAACACGCCCTTCATTTGCATACTACTCCCCTTCAGTTGCATACCACACCCCTTCATTTGCATATCCCCTTCATTTGCATACCAAGACCCTTCATTTGCATATCCCCTTCATTTGCATACCACGCCCTTTCATTTGCATAAACTAATCCCACAGAGTAGCCGAAACACGCCCTTCATTTGCATACTCCTCCCCTTCATTTGCATACCACACCCCTTCATTTGCATATCCCCTTCATTTGCATACCAATACCCTTCATTTGCATATCCCCTTAATTTGCATACCACGCCCTTTCATTTGCATAAGCCAATCCCACAAAGTAGCCGAAATACGCCCTTCATTTGCATACTACTCCCCTTCATTTGCATACTACACCTTGCATATCCCCTTCATTTGCATACCCCTCCCCTTCATTTGCATATCCCCTTCATTTGCATACCACGCCCTTTCATTTGCATACTACTCCCCTTCATTTGCATACTACACCTTGCATATCCCCTTCATTTGCATACCACGCCCTTTCATTTGCATAAACTAATCCCACAGAGTAGCCGAAACACGCCCTTCATTTGCATACTCCTCCCCTTCATTTGCAAACCACACCCCTTCATTTGCATATCCCCTTCATTTGCATACCAATACCCTTCATTTGCATATCCCCTTAATTTGCATACCACGCCCTTTCATTTGCATAAGCCAATCCCACAAAGTAGCCGAAATACGCCCTTCATTTGCATACTACTCCCCTTCATTTGCATACTACACCTTGCATATCCCCTTCATTTGCATACCACTCCCCTTCATTTGCATACCACGCCCTTTCATTTGCATAAACTAATCTCACAAAGTAGCCGAAACACGCCCTTCATTTGCATACTCCTCCCCTTCATTTGCATACCACACCCTTTCATTTGCATATCCCCTTCATTTGCATACCAATACCCTTCATTTGCATATCCCCTTCATTTGCATACCACGCCCTTTCGTTTGCATAAGCCAATCCCACAAAGTAGCCGAAACACGCCCTTCATTTGCATACTACACCCCTTAATTTGCATATCCCCTTCATTTGCATACTAAGACCCTTCATTTGCATATCCCCTTCATTTGCATACCACGCCCTTTCATTTGCATAAACTAATCCCACAAAGTAGCCGAAACACGCCCTTCATTTGCATACTACTCCCCTTAATTTGCATACCACACACCTTCATTTGCATATCCCCTTCATTTGCATACCACACCCTTTCATTTGCATAAGCTAATCCCACAAAGTAGCCGAAACACGCCCTTCATTTGCATACTACTCCCCTTCAGTTGCATACCACACCCCTTCATTTGCATATCCCCTTCATTTGCATACCAAGACCCTTCATTTGCATATCCCCTTAATTTGCATACCACGCCCTTTCATTTGCATAAGCCAATCCCACAAAGTAGAAATACGCCCTTCATTTGCATACTACTCCCCTTCATTTGCATACTACACCTTGCATATCCCCTTCATTTGCATACCACTCCCCTTCATTTGCATATCCCCTTCATTTGCATACCACGCCCTTTCATTTGCATACTACTCCCCTTCATTTGCATACTACACCTTGCATATCCCCTTCATTTGCATACCACGCCCTTTCATTTGCATAAACTAATCCCACAGAGTAGCCGAAACACGCCCTTCATTTGCATACTCCTCCCCTTCATTTGCAAACCACACCCCTTCATTTGCATATCCCCTTCATTTGCATACCAATACCCTTCATTTGCATATCCCCTTAATTTGCATACCACGCCCTTCATTTGCATATCCCCTTAATTTGCATACCACGACCTTTCATTTGCATAAGCCAATCCCACAAAGTAGCCGAAATACGCCCTTCATTTGCATACTACTCCCCTTCATTTGCATACTACACCTTGCATATCCCCTTCATTTGCATACCACTCCCCTTCATTTGCATATCCCCTTCATTTGCATACCACGCCCTTTCATTTGCATACTACTCCCCTTCATTTGCATACTACACCTTGCATATCCCCTTCATTTGCATACCACGCCCTTTCATTTGCATAAACTAATCCCACAAAGTAGCCGAAACACGCCCTTCATTTGCATACTCCTCCCCTTCATTTGCAAACCACACCCCTTCATTTGCATATCCCCTTCATTTGCATACCAATACCCTTCATTTGCATATCCCCTTAATTTGCATACCACGCCCTTTCATTTGCATAAGCCAATCCCACAAAGTAGCCGAAATACGCCCTTCATTTGCATACTACTCCCCTTCATTTGCATACTACACCTTGCATATCCCCTTCATTTGCATACCACTCCCCTTCATTTGCATATCCCCTTCATTTGCATACCACGCCCTTTCATTTGCATAAACTAATCTCACAAAGTAGCCGAAACACGCCCTTCATTTGCATACTCCTCCCCTTCATTTGCATACCACACCCTTTCATTTGCATATCCCCTTCATTTGCATACCAATACCCTTCATTTGCATATCCCCTTCATTTGCATACCACGCCCTTTCGTTTGCATAAGCCAATCCCACAAAGTAGCCGAAACACGCCCTTCATTTGCATACTACACCCCTTAATTTGCATATCCCCTTCATTTGCATACTAAGACCCTTCATTTGCATATCCCCTTCATTTGCATACCACGCCCTTTCATTTGCATAAACTAATCCCACAAAGTAGCCGAAACACGCCCTTCATTTGCATACTACTCCCCTTAATTTGCATACCACACACCTTCATTTGCATATCCCCTTCATTTGCATACCACACCCTTTCATTTGCATAAGCTAATCCCACAAAGTAGCCGAAACACGCCCTTCATTTGCATACTACTCCCCTTCAGTTGCATACCACACCCCTTCATTTGCATATCCCCTTCATTTGCATACCAAGACCCTTCATTTGCATATCCCCTTCATTTGCATACCACGCCCTTTCATTTGCATAAACTAATCCCACAGAGTAGCCGAAACACGCCCTTCATTTGCATACTCCTCCCCTTCATTTGCATACCACACCCCTTCATTTGCATATCCCCTTCATTTGCATACCAATACCCTTCATTTGCATATCCCCTTAATTTGCATACCACGCCCTTTCATTTGCATAAGCCAATCCCACAAAGTAGCCGAAATACGCCCTTCATTTGCATACTACTCCCCTTCATTTGCATACTACACCTTGCATATCCCCTTCATTTGCATACCACGCCCTTTCATTTGCATAAACTAATCCCACAGAGTAGCCGAAACACGCCCTTCATTTGCATACTCCTCCCCTTCATTTGCAAACCACACCCCTTCATTTGCATATCCCCTTCATTTGCATACCAATACCCTTCATTTGCATATCCCCTTAATTTGCATACCACGCCCTTTCATTTGCATAAGCCAATCCCACAAAGTAGCCGAAATACGCCCTTCATTTGCATACTACTCCCCTTCATTTGCATACTACACCTTGCATATCCCCTTCATTTGCATACCACTCCCCTTCATTTGCATACCACGCCCTTTCATTTGCATAAACTAATCTCACAAAGTAGCCGAAACACGCCCTTCATTTGCATACTCCTCCCCTTCATTTGCATACCACACCCTTTCATTTGCATATCCCCTTCATTTGCATACCAATACCCTTCATTTGCATATCCCCTTCATTTGCATACCACGCCTTTTCGTTTGCATAAGCCAATCCCACAAAGTAGCCGAAACACGCCCTTCATTTGCATACTACACCCCTTCAGTTGCATACCACACCCCTTCATTTGCATATCCCCTTCATTTGCATACCAAGACCCTTCATTTGCATATCCCCTTCATTTGCATACCACGCCCTTTCATTTGCATAAACTAATCCCACAGAGTAGCCGAAACACGCCCTTCATT
Organism: Electrona antarctica; assembly: GCF_951216825.1. Taxonomy (NCBI): domain Eukaryota; kingdom Metazoa; phylum Chordata; class Actinopteri; order Myctophiformes; family Myctophidae; genus Electrona; species Electrona antarctica. The sequence continues at coordinate 52,680,465 of NC_136790.1, forward strand.
TGCATACTCCTCCCCTTCATTTGCATACCACACCCCTTCATTTGCATATCCCCTTCATTTGCATACCAATACCCTTCATTTGCATATCCCCTTAATTTGCATACCACGCCCTTTCATTTGCATAAGCCAATCCCACAAAGTAGCCGAAATACGCCCTTCATTTGCATACTACTCCCCTTCATTTGCATACTACACCTTGCATATCCCCTTCATTTGCATACCACTCCCCTTCATTTGCATATCCCCTTCATTTGCATACCACGCCCTTTCATTTGCATACTACTCCCCTTCATTTGCATACTACACCTTGCATATCCCCTTCATTTGCATACCACGCCCTTTCATTTGCATAAACTAATCCCACAGAGTAGCCGAAACACGCCCTTCATTTGCATACTCCTCCCCTTCATTTGCAAACCACACCCCTTCATTTGCATATCCCCTTCATTTGCATACCAATACCCTTCATTTGCATATCCCCTTAATTTGCATACCACGCCCTTTCATTTGCATAAGCCAATCCCACAAAGTAGCCGAAATACGCCCTTCATTTGCATACTACTCCCCTTCATTTGCATACTACACCTTGCATATCCCCTTCATTTGCATACCACTCCCCTTCATTTGCATACCACGCCCTTTCATTTGCATAAACTAATCTCACAAAGTAGCCGAAACACGCCCTTCATTTGCATACTCCTCCCCTTCATTTGCATACCACACCCTTTCATTTGCATATCCCCTTCATTTGCATACCAATACCCTTCATTTGCATATCCCCTTCATTTGCATACCACGCCCTTTCGTTTGCATAAGCCAATCCCACAAAGTAGCCGAAACACGCCCTTCATTTGCATACTACACCCCTTAATTTGCATATCCCCTTCATTTGCATACTAAGACCCTTCATTTGCATATCCCCTTCATTTGCATACCACGCCCTTTCATTTGCATAAACTAATCCCACAAAGTAGCCGAAACACGCCCTTCATTTGCATACTACTCCCCTTAATTTGCATACCACACACCTTCATTTGCATATCCCCTTCATTTGCATACCACACCCTTTCATTTGCATAAGCTAATCCCACAAAGTAGCCGAAACACGCCCTTCATTTGCATACTACTCCCCTTCAGTTGCATACCACACCCCTTCATTTGCATATCCCCTTCATTTGCATACCAAGACCCTTCATTTGCATATCCCCTTAATTTGCATACCACGCCCTTTCATTTGCATAAGCCAATCCCACAAAGTAGCCGAAATACGCCCTTCATTTGCATACTACTCCCCTTCATTTGCATACTACACCTTGCATATCCCCTTCATTTGCATACCACTCCCCTTCATTTGCATATCCCCTTCATTTGCATACCACGCCCTTTCATTTGCATACTACTCCCCTTCATTTGCATACTACACCTTGCATATCCCCTTCATTTGCATACCACGCCCTTTCATTTGCATAAACTAATCCCACAGAGTAGCCGAAACACGCCCTTCATTTGCATACTCCTCCCCTTCATTTGCAAACCACACCCCTTCATTTGCATATCCCCTTCATTTGCATACCAATACCCTTCATTTGCATATCCCCTTAATTTGCATACCACGCCCTTTCATTTGCATAAGCCAATCCCACAAAGTAGCCGAAATACGCCCTTCATTTGCATACTACTCCCCTTCATTTGCATACTACACCTTGCATATCCCCTTCATTTGCATACCACTCCCCTTCATTTGCATATCCCCTTCATTTGCATACCACGCCCTTTCATTTGCATAAACTAATCCCACAGAGTAGCCGAAACACGCCCTTCATTTGCATACTCCTCCCCTTCATTTGCATACCACACCCCTTCATTTGCATATCCCCTTCATTTGCATACCAATACCCTTCATTTGCATGTCCCCTTAATTTGCATACCACGCCCTTTCATTTGCATAAGCCAATCCCACAAAGTAGCCGAAATACGCCCTTCATTTGCATACTACTCCCCTTCATTTGCATACTACACCTTGCATATCCCCTTCATTTGCATACCACGCCCTTTCATTTGCATAAACTAATCCCACAGAGTAGCCGAAACACGCCCTTCATTTGCATACTCCTCCCCTTCATTTGCAAACCACACCCCTTCATTTGCATATCCCCTTCATTTGCATACCAATACCCTTCATTTGCATATCCCCTTAATTTGCATACCACGCCCTTTCATTTGCATAAGCCAATCCCACAAAGTAGCCGAAATACGCCCTTCATTTGCATACTACTCCCCTTCATTTGCATACTACACCTTGCATATCCCCTTCATTTGCATACCACTCCCCTTCATTTGCATATCCCCTTCATTTGCATACCACGCCCTTTCATTTGCATAAACTAATCTCACAAAGTAGCCGAAACACGCCCTTCATTTGCATACTCCTCCCCTTCATTTGCATACCACACCCTTTCATTTGCATATCCCCTTCATTTGCATACCAATACCCTTCATTTGCATATCCCCTTCATTTGCATACCACGCCCTTTCGTTTGCATAAGCCAATCCCACAAAGTAGCCGAAACACGCCCTTCATTTGCATACTACACCCCTTCAGTTGCATACCACACCCCTTCATTTGCATATCCCCTTCATTTGCATACCAAGACCCTTCATTTGCATATCCCCTTCATTTGCATACCACGCCCTTTCATTTGCATAAACTAATCCCACAGAGTAGCCGAAACACGCCCTTCATTTGCATACTCCTCCCCTTCATTTGCATACCACACCCCTTCATTTGCATATCCCCTTCATTTGCATACCAATACCCTTCATTTGCATATCCCCTTAATTTGCATACCACGCCCTTTCATTTGCATAAGCCAATCCCACAAAGTAGCCGAAATACGCCCTTCATTTGCATACTACTCCCCTTCATTTGCATACTACACCTTGCATATCCCCTTCATTTGCATACCACTCCCCTTCATTTGCATATCCCCTTCATTTGCATACCACGCCCTTTCATTTGCATACTACTCCCCTTCATTTGCATACTACACCTTGCATATCCCCTTCATTTGCATACCACGCCCTTTCATTTGCATAAACTAATCCCACAGAGTAGCCGAAACACGCCCTTCATTTGCATACTCCTCCCCTTCATTTGCAAACCACACCCCTTCATTTGCATATCCCCTTCATTTGCATACCAATACCCTTCATTTGCATATCCCCTTAATTTGCATACCACGCCCTTTCATTTGCATAAGCCAATCCCACAAAGTAGCCGAAATACGCCCTTCATTTGCATACTACTCCCCTTCATTTGCATACTACACCTTGCATATCCCCTTCATTTGCATACCACTCCCCTTCATTTGCATATCCCCTTCATTTGCATACCACGCCCTTTCATTTGCATAAACTAATCTCACAAAGTAGCCGAAACACGCCCTTCATTTGCATACTCCTCCCCTTCATTTGCATACCACACCCTTTCATTTGCATATCCCCTTCATTTGCATACCAATACCCTTCATTTGCATATCCCCTTCATTTGCATACCACGCCCTTTCGTTTGCATAAGCCAATCCCACAAAGTAGCCGAAACACGCCCTTCATTTGCATACTACACCCCTTAATTTGCATATCCCCTTCATTTGCATACTAAGACCCTTCATTTGCATATCCCCTTCATTTGCATACCACGCCCTTTCATTTGCATAAACTAATCCCACAAAGTAGCCGAAACACGCCCTTCATTTGCATACTACTCCCCTTAATTTGCATACCACACACCTTCATTTGCATATCCCCTTCATTTGCATACCACACCCTTTCATTTGCATAAGCTAATCCCACAAAGTAGCCGAAACACGCCCTTCATTTGCATACTACTCCCCTTCAGTTGCATACCACACCCCTTCATTTGCATATCCCCTTCATTTGCATACCAAGACCCTTCATTTGCATATCCCCTTAATTTGCATACCACGCCCTTTCATTTGCATAAGCCAATCCCACAAAGTAGCCGAAATACGCCCTTCATTTGCATACTACTCCCCTTCATTTGCATACTACACCTTGCATATCCCCTTCATTTGCATACCACTCCCCTTCATTTGCATATCCCCTTCATTTGCATACCACGCCCTTTCGTTTGCATAAGCCAATCCCACAAAGTAGCCGAAACACGCCCTTCATTTGCATACTACACCCCTTAATTTGCATATCCCCTTCATTTGCATACTAAGACCCTTCATTTGCATATCCCCTTCATTTGCATACCACGCCCTTTCATTTGCATAAACTAATCCCACGAAGTAGCCGAAACACGCCCTTCATTTGCATACTACTCCCCTTAATTTGCATACCACACACCTTCATTTGCATATCCCCTTCATTTGCATACCACACCCTTTCATTTGCATAAGCTAATCCCACAAAGTAGCCGAAACACGCCCTTCATTTGCATACTACTCCCCTTCAGTTGCATACCACACCCCTTCATTTGCATATCCCCTTCATTTGCATACCAAGACCCTTCATTTGCATATCCCCTTAATTTGCATACCACGCCCTTTCATTTGCATAAGCCAATCCCACAAAGTAGCCGAAATACGCCCTTCATTTGCATACTACTCCCCTTCATTTGCATACTACACCTTGCATATCCCCTTCATTTGCATACCACTCCCCTTCATTTGCATATCCCCTTCATTTGCATACCACGCCCTTTCATTTGCATACTACTCCCCTTCATTTGCATACTACACCTTGCATATCCCCTTCATTTGCATACCACGCCCTTTCATTTGCATAAACTAATCCCACAAAGTAGCCGAAACACGCCCTTCATTTGCATACTCCTCCCCTTCATTTGCAAACCACACCCCTTCATTTGCATATCCCCTTCATTTGCATACCAATACCCTTCATTTGCATATCCCCTTAATTTGCATACCACGCCCTTTCATTTGCATAAGCCAATCCCACAAAGTAGCCGAAATACGCCCTTCATTTGCATACTACTCCCCTTCATTTGCATACTACACCTTGCATATCCCCTTCATTTGCATACCACTCCCCTTCATTTGCATATCCCCTTCATTTGCATACCACGCCCTTTCATTTGCATAAACTAATCTCACAAAGTAGCCGAAACACGCCCTTCATTTGCATACTCCTCCCCTTCATTTGCATACCACACCCTTTCATTTGCATATCCCCTTCATTTGCATACCAATACCCTTCATTTGCATATCCCCTTCATTTGCATACCACGCCCTTTCGTTTGCATAAGCCAATCCCACAAAGTAGCCGAAACACGCCCTTCATTTGCATACTACACCCCTTAATTTGCATATCCCCTTCATTTGCATACTAAGACCCTTCATTTGCATATCCCCTTCATTTGCATACCACGCCCTTTCATTTGCATAAACTAATCCCACAAAGTAGCCGAAACACGCCCTTCATTTGCATACTACTCCCCTTAATTTGCATACCACACACCTTCATTTGCATATCCCCTTCATTTGCATACCACACCCTTTCATTTGCATAAGCTAATCCCACAAAGTAGCCGAAACACGCCCTTCATTTGCATACTACTCCCCTTCAGTTGCATACCACACCCCTTCATTTGCATATCCCCTTCATTTGCATACCAAGACCCTTCATTTGCATATCCCCTTCATTTGCATACCACGCCCTTTCATTTGCATAAACTAATCCCACAGAGTAGCCGAAACACGCCCTTCATTTGCATACTCCTCCCCTTCATTTGCATACCACACCCCTTCATTTGCATATCCCCTTCATTTGCATACCAATACCCTTCATTTGCATATCCCCTTAATTTGCATACCACGCCCTTTCATTTGCATAAGCCAATCCCACAAAGTAGCCGAAATACGCCCTTCATTTGCATACTACTCCCCTTCATTTGCATACTACACCTTGCATATCCCCTTCATTTGCATACCACTCCCCTTCATTTGCATATCCCCTTCATTTGCATACCACGCCCTTTCATTTGCATACTACTCCCCTTCATTTGCATACTACACCTTGCATATCCCCTTCATTTGCATACCACGCCCTTTCATTTGCATAAACTAATCCCACAGAGTAGCCGAAACACGCCCTTCATTTGCATACTCCTCCCCTTCATTTGCAAACCACACCCCTTCATTTGCATATCCCCTTCATTTGCATACCAATACCCTTCATTTGCATATCCCCTTAATTTGCATACCACGCCCTTTCATTTGCATAAGCCAATCCCACAAAGTAGCCGAAATACGCCCTTCATTTGCATACTACTCCCCTTCATTTGCATACTACACCTTGCATATCCCCTTCATTTGCATACCACTCCCCTTCATTTGCATACCACGCCCTTTCATTTGCATAAACTAATCTCACAAAGTAGCCGAAACACGCCCTTCATTTGCATACTCCTCCCCTTAATTTGCATACCACACCCTTTCATTTGCATATCCCCTTCATTTGCATACCAATACCCTTCATTTGCATATCCCCTTCATTTGCATACCACGCCCTTTCGTTTGCATAAGCCAATCCCACAAAGTAGCCGAAACACGCCCTTCATTTGCATACTACACCCCTTAATTTGCATATCCCCTTCATTTGCATACTAAGACCCTTCATTTGCATATCCCCTTCATTTGCATACCACGCCCTTTCATTTGCATAAACTAATCCCACAAAGTAGCCGAAACACGCCCTTCATTTGCATACTACTCCCCTTAATTTGCATACCACACACCTTCATTTGCATATCCCCTTCATTTGCATACCACACCCTTTCATTTGCATAAGCTAATCCCACAAAGTAGCCGAAACACGCCCTTCATTTGCATACTACTCCCCTTCAGTTGCATACCACACCCCTTCATTTGCATATCCCCTTCATTTGCATACCAAGACCCTTCATTTGCATATCCCCTTAATTTGCATACCACGCCCTTTCATTTGCATAAGCCAATCCCACAAAGTAGCCGAAATACGCCCTTCATTTGCATACTACTCCCCTTCATTTGCATACTACACCTTGCATATCCCCTTCATTTGCATACCACTCCCCTTCATTTGCATATCCCCTTCATTTGCATACCACGCCCTTTCATTTGCATACTACTCCCCTTCATTTGCATACTACACCTTGCATATCCCCTTCATTTGCATACCACGCCCTTTCATTTGCATAAACTAATCCCACAGAGTAGCCGAAACACGCCCTTTATTTGCATACTCCTCCCCTTCATTTGCAAACCACACCCCTTCATTTGCATATCCCCTTCATTTGCATACCAATACCCTTCATTTGCATATCCCCTTAATTTGCATACCACGCCCTTTCATTTGCATAAGCCAATCCCACAAAGTAGCCGAAATACGCCCTTCATTTGCATACTACTCCCCTTCATTTGCATACTACACCTTGCATATCCCCTTCATTTGCATACCACTCCCCTTCATTTGCATATCCCCTTCATTTGCATACCACGCCCTTTCATTTGCATAAACTAATCCCACAGAGTAGCCGAAACACGCCCTTCATTTGCATACTCCTCCCCTTCATTTGCATACCACACCCCTTCATTTGCATATCCCCTTCATTTGCATACCAATACCCTTCATTTGCATATCCCCTTAATTTGCATACCACGCCCTTTCATTTGCATAAGCCAATCCCACAAAGTAGCCGAAATACGCCCTTCATTTGCATACTACTCCCCTTCATTTGCATACTACACCTTGCATATCCCCTTCATTTGCATACCACGCCCTTTCATTTGCATAAACTAATCCCACAGAGTAGCCGAAACACGCCCTTCATTTGCATACTCCTCCCCTTCATTTGCAAACCACACCCCTTCATTTGCATATCCCCTTCATTTGCATACCAATACCCTTCATTTGCATATCCCCTTAATTTGCATACCACGCCCTTTCATTTGCATAAGCCAATCCCACAAAGTAGCCGAAATACGCCCTTCATTTGCATACTACTCCCCTTCATTTGCATACTACACCTTGCATATCCCCTTCATTTGCATACCACTCCCCTTCATTTGCATATCCCCTTCATTTGCATACCACGCCCTTTCATTTGCATAAACTAATCTCACAAAGTAGCCGAAACACGCCCTTCATTTGCATACTCCTCCCCTTCATTTGCATACCACACCCTTTCATTTGCATATCCCCTTCATTTGCATACCAATACCCTTCATTTGCATATCCCCTTCATTTGCATACCACGCCCTTTCGTTTGCATAAGCCAATCCCACAAAGTAGCCGAAACACGCCCTTCATTTGCATACTACACCCCTTCAGTTGCATACCACACCCCTTCATTTGCATATCCCCTTCATTTGCATACCAAGACCCTTCATTTGCATATCCCCTTCATTTGCATACCACGCCCTTTCATTTGCATAAACTAATCCCACAGAGTAGCCGAAACACGCCCTTCATTTGCATACTCCTCCCCTTCATTTGCATACCACACCCCTTCATTTGCATATCCCCTTCATTTGCATACCAATACCCTTCATTTGCATATCCCCTTAATTTGCATACCACGCCCTTTCATTTGCATAAGCCAATCCCACAAAGTAGCCGAAATACGCCCTTCATTTGCATACTACTCCCCTTCATTTGCATACTACACCTTGCATATCCCCTTCATTTGCATACCACTCCCCTTCATTTGCATATCCCCTTCATTTGCATACCACGCCCTTTCATTTGCATACTACTCCCCTTCATTTGCATACTACACCTTGCATATCCCCTTCATTTGCATACCACGCCCTTTCATTTGCATAAACTAATCCCACAGAGTAGCCGAAACACGCCCTTCATTTGCATACTCCTCCCCTTCATTTGCAAACCACACCCCTTCATTTGCATATCCCCTTCATTTGCATACCAATACCCTTCATTTGCATATCCCCTTAATTTGCATACCACGCCCTTTCATTTGCATAAGCCAATCCCACAAAGTAGCCGAAATACGCCCTTCATTTGCATACTACTCCCCTTCATTTGCATACTACACCTTGCATATCCCCTTCATTTGCATACCACTCCCCTTCATTTGCATATCCCCTTCATTTGCATACCACGCCCTTTCATTTGCATAAACTAATCTCACAAAGTAGCCGAAACACGCCCTTCATTTGCATACTCCTCCCCTTCATTTGCATACCACACCCTTTCATTTGCATATCCCCTTCATTTGCATACCAATACCCTTCATTTGCATATCCCCTTCATTTGCATACCACGCCCTTTCGTTTGCATAAGCCAATCCCACAAAGTAGCCGAAACACGCCCTTCATTTGCATACTACACCCCTTAATTTGCATATCCCCTTCATTTGCATACTAAGACCCTTCATTTGCATATCCCCTTCATTTGCATACCACGCCCTTTCATTTGCATAAACTAATCCCACAAAGTAGCCGAAACACGCCCTTCATTTGCATACTACTCCCCTTAATTTGCATACCACACACCTTCATTTGCATATCCCCTTCATTTGCATACCACACCCTTTCATTTGCATAAGCTAATCCCACAAAGTAGCCGAAACACGCCCTTCATTTGCATACTACTCCCCTTCAGTTGCATACCACACCCCTTCATTTGCATATCCCCTTCATTTGCATACCAAGACCCTTCATTTGCATATCCCCTTAATTTGCATACCACGCCCTTTCATTTGCATAAGCCAATCCCACAAAGTAGCCGAAATACGCCCTTCATTTGCATACTACTCCCCTTCATTTGCATACTACACCTTGCATATCCCCTTCATTTGCATACCACTCCCCTTCATTTGCATATCCCCTTCATTTGCATACCACGCCCTTTCGTTTGCATAAGCCAATCCCACAAAGTAGCCGAAACACGCCCTTCATTTGCATACTACACCCCTTAATTTGCATATCCCCTTCATTTGCATACTAAGACCCTTCATTTGCATATCCCCTTCATTTGCATACCACGCCCTTTCATTTGCATAAACTAATCCCACGAAGTAGCCGAAACACGCCCTTCATTTGCATACTACTCCCCTTAATTTGCATACCACACACCTTCATTTGCATATCCCCTTCATTTGCATACCACACCCTTTCATTTGCATAAGCTAATCCCACAAAGTAGCCGAAACACGCCCTTCATTTGCATACTACTCCCCTTCAGTTGCATACCACACCCCTTCATTTGCATATCCCCTTCATTTGCATACCAAGACCCTTCATTTGCATATCCCCTTAATTTGCATACCACGCCCTTTCATTTGCATAAGCCAATCCCACAAAGTAGCCGAAATACGCCCTTCATTTGCATACTACTCCCCTTCATTTGCATACTACACCTTGCATATCCCCTTCATTTGCATACCACTCCCCTTCATTTGCATATCCCCTTCATTTGCATACCACGCCCTTTCATTTGCATACTACTCCCCTTCATTTGCATACTACACCTTGCATATCCCCTTCATTTGCATACCACGCCCTTTCATTTGCATAAACTAATCCCACAAAGTAGCCGAAACACGCCCTTCATTTGCATACTCCTCCCCTTCATTTGCAAACCACACCCCTTCATTTGCATATCCCCTTCATTTGCATACCAATACCCTTCATTTGCATATCCCCTTAATTTGCATACCACGCCCTTTCATTTGCATAAGCCAATCCCACAAAGTAGCCGAAATACGCCCTTCATTTGCATACTACTCCCCTTCATTTGCATACTACACCTTGCATATCCCCTTCATTTGCATACCACTCCCCTTCATTTGCATATCCCCTTCATTTGCATACCACGCCCTTTCATTTGCATAAACTAATCTCACAAAGTAGCCGAAACACGCCCTTCATTTGCATACTCCTCCCCTTCATTTGCATACCACACCCTTTCATTTGCATATCCCCTTCATTTGCATACCAATACCCTTCATTTGCATATCCCCTTCATTTGCATACCACGCCCTTTCGTTTGCATAAGCCAATCCCACAAAGTAGCCGAAACACGCCCTTCATTTGCATACTACACCCCTTAATTTGCATATCCCCTTCATTTGCATACTAAGACCCTTCATTTGCATATCCCCTTCATTTGCATACCACGCCCTTTCATTTGCATAAACTAATCCCACAAAGTAGCCGAAACACGCCCTTCATTTGCATACTACTCCCCTTAATTTGCATACCACACACCTTCATTTGCATATCCCCTTCATTTGCATACCACACCCTTTCATTTGCATAAGCTAATCCCACAAAGTAGCCGAAACACGCCCTTCATTTGCATACTACTCCCCTTCAGTTGCATACCACACCCCTTCATTTGCATATCCCCTTCATTTGCATACCAAGACCCTTCATTTGCATATCCCCTTCATTTGCATACCACGCCCTTTCATTTGCATAAACTAATCCCACAGAGTAGCCGAAACACGCCCTTCATTTGCATACTCCTCCCCTTCATTTGCATACCACACCCCTTCATTTGCATATCCCCTTCATTTGCATACCAATACCCTTCATTTGCATATCCCCTTAATTTGCATACCACGCCCTTTCATTTGCATAAGCCAATCCCACAAAGTAGCCGAAATACGCCCTTCATTTGCATACTACTCCCCTTCATTTGCATACTACACCTTGCATATCCCCTTCATTTGCATACCACTCCCCTTCATTTGCATATCCCCTTCATTTGCATACCACGCCCTTTCATTTGCATACTACTCCCCTTCATTTGCATACTACACCTTGCATATCCCCTTCATTTGCATACCACGCCCTTTCATTTGCATAAACTAATCCCACAGAGTAGCCGAAACACGCCCTTCATTTGCATACTCCTCCCCTTCATTTGCAAACCACACCCCTTCATTTGCATATCCCCTTCATTTGCATACCAATACCCTTCATTTGCATATCCCCTTAATTTGCATACCACGCCCTTTCATTTGCATAAGCCAATCCCACAAAGTAGCCGAAATACGCCCTTCATTTGCATACTACTCCCCTTCATTTGCATACTACACCTTGCATATCCCCTTCATTTGCATACCACTCCCCTTCATTTGCATACCACGCCCTTTCATTTGCATAAACTAATCTCACAAAGTAGCCGAAACACGCCCTTCATTTGCATACTCCTCCCCTTCATTTGCATACCACACCCTTTCATTTGCATATCCCCTTCATTTGCATACCAATACCCTTCATTTGCATATCCCCTTCATTTGCATACCACGCCCTTTCGTTTGCATAAGCCAATCCCACAAAGTAGCCGAAACACGCCCTTCATTTGCATACTACACCCCTTAATTTGCATATCCCCTTCATTTGCATACTAAGACCCTTCATTTGCATATCCCCTTCATTTGCATACCACGCCCTTTCATTTGCATAAACTAATCCCACAAAGTAGCCGAAACACGCCCTTCATTTGCATACTACTCCCCTTAATTTGCATACCACACACCTTCATTTGCATATCCCCTTCATTTGCATACCACACCCTTTCATTTGCATAAGCTAATCCCACAAAGTAGCCGAAACACGCCCTTCATTTGCATACTACTCCCCTTCAGTTGCATACCACACCCCTTCATTTGCATATCCCCTTCATTTGCATACCAAGACCCTTCATTTGCATATCCCCTTAATTTGCATACCACGCCCTTTCATTTGCATAAGCCAATCCCACAAAGTAGCCGAAATACGCCCTTCATTTGCATACTACTCCCCTTCATTTGCATACTACACCTTGCATATCCCCTTCATTTGCATACCACTCCCCTTCATTTGCATATCCCCTTCATTTGCATACCACGCCCTTTCATTTGCATACTACTCCCCTTCATTTGCATACTACACCTTGCATATCCCCTTCATTTGCATACCACGCCCTTTCATTTGCATAAACTAATCCCACAGAGTAGCCGAAACACGCCCTTCATTTGCATACTCCTCCCCTTCATTTGCAAACCACACCCCTTCATTTGCATATCCCCTTCATTTGCATACCAATACCCTTCATTTGCATATCCCCTTAATTTGCATACCACGCCCTTTCATTTGCATAAGCCAATCCCACAAAGTAGCCGAAATACGCCCTTCATTTGCATACTACTCCCCTTCATTTGCATACTACACCTTGCATATCCCCTTCATTTGCATACCACTCCCCTTCATTTGCATATCCCCTTCATTTGCATACCACGCCCTTTCATTTGCATAAACTAATCCCACAGAGTAGCCGAAACACGCCCTTCATTTGCATACTCCTCCCCTTCATTTGCATACCACACCCCTTCATTTGCATATCCCCTTCATTTGCATACCAATACCCTTCATTTGCATATCCCCTTAATTTGCATACCACGCCCTTTCATTTGCATAAGCCAATCCCACAAAGTAGCCGAAATACGCCCTTCATTTGCATACTACTCCCCTTCATTTGCATACTACACCTTGCATATCCCCTTCATTTGCATACCACGCCCTTTCATTTGCATAAACTAATCCCACAGAGTAGCCGAAACACGCCCTTCATTTGCATACTCCTCCCCTTCATTTGCAAACCACACCCCTTCATTTGCATATCCCCTTCATTTGCATACCAATACCCTTCATTTGCATATCCCCTTAATTTGCATACCACGCCCTTTCATTTGCATAAGCCAATCCCACAAAGTAGCCGAAATACGCCCTTCATTTGCATACTACTCCCCTTCATTTGCATACTACACCTTGCATATCCCCTTCATTTGCATACCACTCCCCTTCATTTGCATATCCCCTTCATTTGCATACCACGCCCTTTCATTTGCATAAACTAATCCCACAGAGTAGCCGAAACACGCCCTTCATTTGCATACTCCTCCCCTTCATTTGCATACCACACCCCTTCATTTGCATATCCCCTTCATTTGCATACCAATACCCTTCATTTGCATATCCCCTTCATTTGCATACCACGCCCTTTCATTTGCATAAACTAATCCCACAGAGTAGCCGAAACACGCCCTTCATTTGCATACTCCTCCCCTTCATTTGCAAACCACACCCCTTCATTTGCATATCCCCTTCATTTGCATACCAATACCCTTCATTTGCATATCCCCTTAATTTGCATACCACGCCCTTTCATTTGCATAAGCCAATCCCACAAAGTAGCCGAAATACGCCCTTCATTTGCATACTACTCCCCTTCATTTGCATACTACACCTTGCATATCCCCTTCATTTGCATACCACTCCCCTTCATTTGCATATCCCCTTCATTTGCATACCACGCCCTTTCATTTGCATAAACTAATCTCACAAAGTAGCCGAAACACGCCCTTCATTTGCATACTCCTCCCCTTCATTTGCATACCACACCCTTTCATTTGCATATCCCCTTCATTTGCATACCAATACCCTTCATTTGCATATCCCCTTCATTTGCATACCACGCCCTTTCGTTTGCATAAGCCAATCCCACAAAGTAGCCGAAACACGCCCTTCATTTGCATACTACACCCCTTCAGTTGCATACCACACCCCTTCATTTGCATATCCCCTTCATTTGCATACCAAGACCCTTCATTTGCATATCCCCTTCATTTGCATACCACGCCCTTTCATTTGCATAAACTAATCCCACAGAGTAGCCGAAACACGCCCTTCATTTGCATACTCCTCCCCTTCATTTGCATACCACACCCCTTCATTTGCATATCCCCTTCATTTGCATACCAATACCCTTCATTTGCATATCCCCTTAATTTGCATACCACGCCCTTTCATTTGCATAAGCCAATCCCACAAAGTAGCCGAAATACGCCCTTCATTTGCATACTACTCCCCTTCATTTGCATACTACACCTTGCATATCCCCTTCATTTGCATACCACTCCCCTTCATTTGCATATCCCCTTCATTTGCATACCACGCCCTTTCATTTGCATACTACTCCCCTTCATTTGCATACTACACCTTGCATATCCCCTTCATTTGCATACCACGCCCTTTCATTTGCATAAACTAATCCCACAGAGTAGCCGAAACACGCCCTTCATTTGCATACTCCTCCCCTTCATTTGCAAACCACACCCCTTCATTTGCATATCCCCTTCATTTGCATACCAATACCCTTCATTTGCATATCCCCTTAATTTGCATACCACGCCCTTTCATTTGCATAAGCCAATCCCACAAAGTAGCCGAAATACGCCCTTCATTTGCATACTACTCCCCTTCATTTGCATACTACACCTTGCATATCCCCTTCATTTGCATACCACTCCCCTTCATTTGCATATCCCCTTCATTTGCATACCACGCCCTTTCATTTGCATAAACTAATCTCACAAAGTAGCCGAAACACGCCCTTCATTTGCATACTCCTCCCCTTCATTTGCATACCACACCCTTTCATTTGCATATCCCCTTCATTTGCATACCAATACCCTTCATTTGCATATCCCCTTCATTTGCATACCACGCCCTTTCGTTTGCATAAGCCAATCCCACAAAGTAGCCGAAACACGCCCTTCATTTGCATACTACACCCCTTAATTTGCATATCCCCTTCATTTGCATACTAAGACCCTTCATTTGCATATCCCCTTCATTTGCATACCACGCCCTTTCATTTGCATAAACTAATCCCACAAAGTAGCCGAAACACGCCCTTCATTTGCATACTACTCCCCTTAATTTGCATACCACACACCTTCATTTGCATATCCCCTTCATTTGCATACCACACCCTTTCATTTGCATAAGCTAATCCCACAAAGTAGCCGAAACACGCCCTTCATTTGCATACTACTCCCCTTCAGTTGCATACCACACCCCTTCATTTGCATATCCCCTTCATTTGCATACCAAGACCCTTCATTTGCATATCCCCTTAATTTGCATACCACGCCCTTTCATTTGCATAAGCCAATCCCACAAAGTAGCCGAAATACGCCCTTCATTTGCATACTACTCCCCTTCATTTGCATACTACACCTTGCATATCCCCTTCATTTGCATACCACTCCCCTTCATTTGCATATCCCCTTCATTTGCATACCACGCCCTTTCGTTTGCATAAGCCAATCCCACAAAGTAGCCGAAACACGCCCTTCATTTGCATACTACACCCCTTAATTTGCATATCCCCTTCATTTGCATACTAAGACCCTTCATTTGCATATCCCCTTCATTTGCATACCACGCCCTTTCATTTGCATAAACTAATCCCACGAAGTAGCCGAAACACGCCCTTCATTTGCATACTACTCCCCTTAATTTGCATACCACACACCTTCATTTGCATATCCCCTTCATTTGCATACCACACCCTTTCATTTGCATAAGCTAATCCCACAAAGTAGCCGAAACACGCCCTTCATTTGCATACTACTCCCCTTCAGTTGCATACCACACCCCTTCATTTGCATATCCCCTTCATTTGCATACCAAGACCCTTCATTTGCATATCCCCTTAATTTGCATACCACGCCCTTTCATTTGCATAAGCCAATCCCACAAAGTAGCCGAAATACGCCCTTCATTTGCATACTACTCCCCTTCATTTGCATACTACACCTTGCATATCCCCTTCATTTGCATACCACTCCCCTTCATTTGCATATCCCCTTCATTTGCATACCACGCCCTTTCATTTGCATACTACTCCCCTTCATTTGCATACTACACCTTGCATATCCCCTTCATTTGCATACCACGCCCTTTCATTTGCATAAACTAATCCCACAAAGTAGCCGAAACACGCCCTTCATTTGCATACTCCTCCCCTTCATTTGCAAACCACACCCCTTCATTTGCATATCCCCTTCATTTGCATACCAATACCCTTCATTTGCATATCCCCTTAATTTGCATACCACGCCCTTTCATTTGCATAAGCCAATCCCACAAAGTAGCCGAAATACGCCCTTCATTTGCATACTACTCCCCTTCATTTGCATACTACACCTTGCATATCCCCTTCATTTGCATACCACTCCCCTTCATTTGCATATCCCCTTCATTTGCATACCACGCCCTTTCATTTGCATAAACTAATCTCACAAAGTAGCCGAAACACGCCCTTCATTTGCATACTCCTCCCCTTCATTTGCATACCACACCCTTTCATTTGCATATCCCCTTCATTTGCATACCAATACCCTTCATTTGCATATCCCCTTCATTTGCATACCACGCCCTTTCGTTTGCATAAGCCAATCCCACAAAGTAGCCGAAACACGCCCTTCATTTGCATACTACACCCCTTAATTTGCATATCCCCTTCATTTGCATACTAAGACCCTTCATTTGCATATCCCCTTCATTTGCATACCACGCCCTTTCATTTGCATAAACTAATCCCACAAAGTAGCCGAAACACGCCCTTCATTTGCATACTACTCCCCTTAATTTGCATACCACACACCTTCATTTGCATATCCCCTTCATTTGCATACCACACCCTTTCATTTGCATAAGCTAATCCCACAAAGTAGCCGAAACACGCCCTTCATTTGCATACTACTCCCCTTCAGTTGCATACCACACCCCTTCATTTGCATATCCCCTTCATTTGCATACCAAGACCCTTCATTTGCATATCCCCTTCATTTGCATACCACGCCCTTTCATTTGCATAAACTAATCCCACAGAGTAGCCGAAACACGCCCTTCATTTGCATACTCCTCCCCTTCATTTGCATACCACACCCCTTCATTTGCATATCCCCTTCATTTGCATACCAATACCCTTCATTTGCATATCCCCTTAATTTGCATACCACGCCCTTTCATTTGCATAAGCCAATCCCACAAAGTAGCCGAAATACGCCCTTCATTTGCATACTACTCCCCTTCATTTGCATACTACACCTTGCATATCCCCTTCATTTGCATACCACTCCCCTTCATTTGCATATCCCCTTCATTTGCATACCACGCCCTTTCATTTGCATACTACTCCCCTTCATTTGCATACTACACCTTGCATATCCCCTTCATTTGCATACCACGCCCTTTCATTTGCATAAACTAATCCCACAGAGTAGCCGAAACACGCCCTTCATTTGCATACTCCTCCCCTTCATTTGCAAACCACACCCCTTCATTTGCATATCCCCTTCATTTGCATACCAATACCCTTCATTTGCATATCCCCTTAATTTGCATACCACGCCCTTTCATTTGCATAAGCCAATCCCACAAAGTAGCCGAAATACGCCCTTCATTTGCATACTACTCCCCTTCATTTGCATACTACACCTTGCATATCCCCTTCATTTGCATACCACTCCCCTTCATTTGCATACCACGCCCTTTCATTTGCATAAACTAATCTCACAAAGTAGCCGAAACACGCCCTTCATTTGCATACTCCTCCCCTTCATTTGCATACCACACCCTTTCATTTGCATATCCCCTTCATTTGCATACCAATACCCTTCATTTGCATATCCCCTTCATTTGCATACCACGCCCTTTCGTTTGCATAAGCCAATCCCACAAAGTAGCCGAAACACGCCCTTCATTTGCATACTACACCCCTTAATTTGCATATCCCCTTCATTTGCATACTAAGACCCTTCATTTGCATATCCCCTTCATTTGCATACCACGCCCTTTCATTTGCATAAACTAATCCCACAAAGTAGCCGAAACACGCCCTTCATTTGCATACTACTCCCCTTAATTTGCATACCACACACCTTCATTTGCATATCCCCTTCATTTGCATACCACACCCTTTCATTTGCATAAGCTAATCCCACAAAGTAGCCGAAACACGCCCTTCATTTGCATACTACTCCCCTTCAGTTGCATACCACACCCCTTCATTTGCATATCCCCTTCATTTGCATACCAAGACCCTTCATTTGCATATCCCCTTAATTTGCATACCACGCCCTTTCATTTGCATAAGCCAATCCCACAAAGTAGCCGAAATACGCCCTTCATTTGCATACTACTCCCCTTCATTTGCATACTACACCTTGCATATCCCCTTCATTTGCATACCACTCCCCTTCATTTGCATATCCCCTTCATTTGCATACCACGCCCTTTCATTTGCATACTACTCCCCTTCATTTGCATACTACACCTTGCATATCCCCTTCATTTGCATACCACGCCCTTTCATTTGCATAAACTAATCCCACAGAGTAGCCGAAACACGCCCTTCATTTGCATACTCCTCCCCTTCATTTGCAAACCACACCCCTTCATTTGCATATCCCCTTCATTTGCATACCACTCCCCTTCATTTGCATATCCCCTTCATTTGCATACCACGCCCTTTCATTTGCATAAACTAATCCCACAGAGTAGCCGAAACACGCCCTTCATTTGCATACTCCTCCCCTTCATTTGCATACCACACCCCTTCATTTGCATATCCCCTTCATTTGCATACCAATACCCTTCATTTGCATATCCCCTTAATTTGCATACCACGCCCTTTCATTTGCATAAGCCAATCCCACAAAGTAGCCGAAATACGCCCTTCATTTGCATACTACTCCCCTTCATTTGCATACTACACCTTGCATATCCCCTTCATTTGCATACCACGCCCTTTCATTTGCATAAACTAATCCCACAGAGTAGCCGAAACACGCCCTTCATTTGCATACTCCTCCCCTTCATTTGCAAACCACACCCCTTCATTTGCATATCCCCTTCATTTGCATACCAATACCCTTCATTTGCATATCCCCTTAATTTGCATACCACGCCCTTTCATTTGCATAAGCCAATCCCACAAAGTAGCCGAAATACGCCCTTCATTTGCATACTACTCCCCTTCATTTGCATACTACACCTTGCATATCCCCTTCATTTGCATACCACTCCCCTTCATTTGCATATCCCCTTCATTTGCATACCACGCCCTTTCATTTGCATAAACTAATCTCACAAAGTAGCCGAAACACGGCCTTCATTTGCATACTCCTCCCCTTCATTTGCATACCACACCCTTTCATTTGCATATCCCCTTCATTTGCATACCAATACCCTTCATTTGCATATCCCCTTCATTTGCATACCACGCCCTTTCGTTTGCATAAGCCAATCCCACAAAGTAGCCGAAACACGCCCTTCATTTGCATACTACACCCCTTAATTTGCATATCCCCTTCATTTGCATACTAAGACCCTTCATTTGCATATCCCCTTCATTTGCATACCACGCCCTTTCATTTGCATAAACTAATCCCACAAAGTAGCCGAAACACGCCCTTCATTTGCATACTACTCCCCTTAATTTGCATACCACACACCTTCATTTGCATATCCCCTTCATTTGCATACCACACCCTTTCATTTGCATAAGCTAATCCCACAAAGTAGCCGAAACACGCCCTTCATTTGCATACTACTCCCCTTCAGTTGCATACCACACCCCTTCATTTGCATATCCCCTTCATTTGCATACCAAGACCCTTCATTTGCATATCCCCTTAATTTGCATACCACGCCCTTTCATTTGCATAAGCCAATCCCACAAAGTAGCCGAAATACGCCCTTCATTTGCATACTACTCCCCTTCATTTGCATACTACACCTTGCATATCCCCTTCATTTGCATACCACTCCCCTTCATTTGCATATCCCCTTCATTTGCATACCACGCCCTTTCATTTGCATACTACTCCCCTTCATTTGCATACTACACCTTGCATATCCCCTTCATTTGCATACCACGCCCTTTCATTTGCATAAACTAATCCCACAGAGTAGCCGAAACACGCCCTTCATTTGCATACTCCTCCCCTTCATTTGCAAACCACACCCCTTCATTTGCATATCCCCTTCATTTGCATACCAATACCCTTCATTTGCATATCCCCTTAATTTGCATACCACGCCCTTTCATTTGCATAAGCCAATCCCACAAAGTAGCCGAAATACGCCCTTCATTTGCATACTACTCCCCTTCATTTGCATACTACACCTTGCATATCCCCTTCATTTGCATACCACTCCCCTTCATTTGCATACCACGCCCTTTCATTTGCATAAACTAATCTCACAAAGTAGCCGAAACACGCCCTTCATTTGCATACTCCTCCCCTTCATTTGCATACCACACCCTTTCATTTGCATATCCCCTTCATTTGCATACCAATACCCTTCATTTGCATATCCCCTTCATTTGCATACCACGCCCTTTCGTTTGCATAAGCCAATCCCACAAAGTAGCCGAAACACGCCCTTCATTTGCATACTACACCCCTTAATTTGCATATCCCCTTCATTTGCATACTAAGACCCTTCATTTGCATATCCCCTTCATTTGCATACCACGCCCTTTCATTTGCATAAACTAATCCCACAAAGTAGCCGAAACACGCCCTTCATTTGCATACTACTCCCCTTAATTTGCATACCACACACCTTCATTTGCATATCCCCTTCATTTGCATACCACACCCTTTCATTTGCATAAGCTAATCCCACAAAGTAGCCGAAACACGCCCTTCATTTGCATACTACTCCCCTTCAGTTGCATACCACACCCCTTCATTTGCATATCCCCTTCATTTGCATACCAAGACCCTTCATTTGCATATCCCCTTAATTTGCATACCACGCCCTTTCATTTGCATAAGCCAATCCCACAAAGTAGCCGAAATACGCCCTTCATTTGCATACTACTCCCCTTCATTTGCATACTACACCTTGCATATCCCCTTCATTTGCATACCACTCCCCTTCATTTGCATATCCCCTTCATTTGCATACCACGCCCTTTCATTTGCATACTACTCCCCTTCATTTGCATACTACACCTTGCATATCCCCTTCATTTGCATACCACGCCCTTTCATTTGCATAAACTAATCCCACAGAGTAGCCGAAACACGCCCTTCATTTGCATACTCCTCCCCTTCATTTGCAAACCACACCCCTTCATTTGCATATCCCCTTCATTTGCATACCAATACCCTTCATTTGCATATCCCCTTAATTTGCATACCACGCCCTTTCATTTGCATAAGCCAATCCCACAAAGTAGCCGAAATACGCCCTTCATTTGCATACTACTCCCCTTCATTTGCATACTACACCTTGCATATCCCCTTCATTTGCATACCACTCCCCTTCATTTGCATATCCCCTTCATTTGCATACCACGCCCTTTCATTTGCATAAACTAATCCCACAGAGTAGCCGAAACACGCCCTTCATTTGCATACTCCTCCCCTTCATTTGCATACCACACCCCTTCATTTGCATATCCCCTTCATTTGCATACCAATACCCTTCATTTGCATATCCCCTTAATTTGCATACCACGCCCTTTCATTTGCATAAGCCAATCCCACAAAGTAGCCGAAATACGCCCTTCATTTGCATACTACTCCCCTTCATTTGCATACTACACCTTGCATATCCCCTTCATTTGCATACCACGCCCTTTCATTTGCATAAACTAATCCCACAGAGTAGCCGAAACACGCCCTTCATTTGCATACTCCTCCCCTTCATTTGCAAACCACACCCCTTCATTTGCATATCCCCTTCATTTGCATACCAATACCCTTCATTTGCATATCCCCTTAATTTGCATACCACGCCCTTTCATTTGCATAAGCCAATCCCACAAAGTAGCCGAAATACGCCCTTCATTTGCATACTACTCCCCTTCATTTGCATACTACACCTTGCATATCCCCTTCATTTGCATACCACTCCCCTTCATTTGCATATCCCCTTCATTTGCATACCACGCCCTTTCATTTGCATAAACTAATCCCACAGAGTAGCCGAAACACGCCCTTCATTTGCATACTCCTCCCCTTCATTTGCATACCACACCCCTTCATTTGCATATCCCCTTCATTTGCATACCAATACCCTTCATTTGCATATCCCCTTCATTTGCATACCACGCCCTTTCATTTGCATAAACTAATCCCACAGAGTAGCCGAAACACGCCCTTCATTTGCATACTCCTCCCCTTCATTTGCAAACCACACCCCTTCATTTGCATATCCCCTTCATTTGCATACCAATACCCTTCATTTGCATATCCCCTTAATTTGCATACCACGCCCTTTCATTTGCATAAGCCAATCCCACAAAGTAGCCGAAATACGCCCTTCATTTGCATACTACTCCCCTTCATTTGCATACTACACCTTGCATATCCCCTTCATTTGCATACCACTCCCCTTCATTTGCATATCCCCTTCATTTGCATACCACGCCCTTTCATTTGCATAAACTAATCTCACAAAGTAGCCGAAACACGCCCTTCATTTGCATACTCCTCCCCTTCATTTGCATACCACACCCTTTCATTTGCATATCCCCTTCATTTGCATACCAATACCCTTCATTTGCATATCCCCTTCATTTGCATACCACGCCCTTTCGTTTGCATAAGCCAATCCCACAAAGTAGCCGAAACACGCCCTTCATTTGCATACTACACCCCTTCAGTTGCATACCACACCCCTTCATTTGCATATCCCCTTCATTTGCATACCAAGACCCTTCATTTGCATATCCCCTTCATTTGCATACCACGCCCTTTCATTTGCATAAACTAATCCCACAGAGTAGCCGAAACACGCCCTTCATTTGCATACTCCTCCCCTTCATTTGCATACCACACCCCTTCATTTGCATATCCCCTTCATTTGCATACCAATACCCTTCATTTGCATATCCCCTTAATTTGCATACCACGCCCTTTCATTTGCATAAGCCAATCCCACAAAGTAGCCGAAATACGCCCTTCATTTGCATACTACTCCCCTTCATTTGCATACTACACCTTGCATATCCCCTTCATTTGCATACCACTCCCCTTCATTTGCATATCCCCTTCATTTGCATACCACGCCCTTTCATTTGCATACTACTCCCCTTCATTTGCATACTACACCTTGCATATCCCCTTCATTTGCATACCACGCCCTTTCATTTGCATAAACTAATCCCACAGAGTAGCCGAAACACGCCCTTCATTTGCATACTCCTCCCCTTCATTTGCAAACCACACCCCTTCATTTGCATATCCCCTTCATTTGCATACCAATACCCTTCATTTGCATATCCCCTTAATTTGCATACCACGCCCTTTCATTTGCATAAGCCAATCCCACAAAGTAGCCGAAATACGCCCTTCATTTGCATACTACTCCCCTTCATTTGCATACTACACCTTGCATATCCCCTTCATTTGCATACCACTCCCCTTCATTTGCATATCCCCTTCATTTGCATACCACGCCCTTTCATTTGCATAAACTAATCTCACAAAGTAGCCGAAACACGCCCTTCATTTGCATACTCCTCCCCTTCATTTGCATACCACACCCTTTCATTTGCATATCCCCTTCATTTGCATACCAATACCCTTCATTTGCATATCCCCTTCATTTGCATACCACGCCCTTTCGTTTGCATAAGCCAATCCCACAAAGTAGCCGAAACACGCCCTTCATTTGCATACTACACCCCTTAATTTGCATATCCCCTTCATTTGCATACTAAGACCCTTCATTTGCATATCCCCTTCATTTGCATACCACGCCCTTTCATTTGCATAAACTAATCCCACAAAGTAGCCGAAACACGCCCTTCATTTGCATACTACTCCCCTTAATTTGCATACCACACACCTTCATTTGCATATCCCCTTCATTTGCATACCACACCCTTTCATTTGCATAAGCTAATCCCACAAAGTAGCCGAAACACGCCCTTCATTTGCATACTACTCCCCTTCAGTTGCATACCACACCCCTTCATTTGCATATCCCCTTCATTTGCATACCAAGACCCTTCATTTGCATATCCCCTTAATTTGCATACCACGCCCTTTCATTTGCATAAGCCAATCCCACAAAGTAGCCGAAATACGCCCTTCATTTGCATACTACTCCCCTTCATTTGCATACTACACCTTGCATATCCCCTTCATTTGCATACCACTCCCCTTCATTTGCATATCCCCTTCATTTGCATACCACGCCCTTTCGTTTGCATAAGCCAATCCCACAAAGTAGCCGAAACACGCCCTTCATTTGCATACTACACCCCTTAATTTGCATATCCCCTTCATTTGCATACTAAGACCCTTCATTTGCATATCCCCTTCATTTGCATACCACGCCCTTTCATTTGCATAAACTAATCCCACGAAGTAGCCGAAACACGCCCTTCATTTGCATACTACTCCCCTTAATTTGCATACCACACACCTTCATTTGCATATCCCCTTCATTTGCATACCACACCCTTTCATTTGCATAAGCTAATCCCACAAAGTAGCCGAAACACGCCCTTCATTTGCATACTACTCCCCTTCAGTTGCATACCACACCCCTTCATTTGCATATCCCCTTCATTTGCATACCAAGACCCTTCATTTGCATATCCCCTTAATTTGCATACCACGCCCTTTCATTTGCATAAGCCAATCCCACAAAGTAGCCGAAATACGCCCTTCATTTGCATACTACTCCCCTTCATTTGCATACTACACCTTGCATATCCCCTTCATTTGCATACCACTCCCCTTCATTTGCATATCCCCTTCATTTGCATACCACGCCCTTTCATTTGCATACTACTCCCCTTCATTTGCATACTACACCTTGCATATCCCCTTCATTTGCATACCACGCCCTTTCATTTGCATAAACTAATCCCACAAAGTAGCCGAAACACGCCCTTCATTTGCATACTCCTCCCCTTCATTTGCAAACCACACCCCTTCATTTGCATATCCCCTTCATTTGCATACCAATACCCTTCATTTGCATATCCCCTTAATTTGCATACCACGCCCTTTCATTTGCATAAGCCAATCCCACAAAGTAGCCGAAATACGCCCTTCATTTGCATACTACTCCCCTTCATTTGCATACTACACCTTGCATATCCCCTTCATTTGCATACCACTCCCCTTCATTTGCATATCCCCTTCATTTGCATACCACGCCCTTTCATTTGCATAAACTAATCTCACAAAGTAGCCGAAACACGCCCTTCATTTGCATACTCCTCCCCTTCATTTGCATACCACACCCTTTCATTTGCATATCCCCTTCATTTGCATACCAATACCCTTCATTTGCATATCCCCTTCATTTGCATACCACGCCCTTTCGTTTGCATAAGCCAATCCCACAAAGTAGCCGAAACACGCCCTTCATTTGCATACTACACCCCTTAATTTGCATATCCCCTTCATTTGCATACTAAGACCCTTCATTTGCATATCCCCTTCATTTGCATACCACGCCCTTTCATTTGCATAAACTAATCCCACAAAGTAGCCGAAACACGCCCTTCATTTGCATACTACTCCCCTTAATTTGCATACCACACACCTTCATTTGCATATCCCCTTCATTTGCATACCACACCCTTTCATTTGCATAAGCTAATCCCACAAAGTAGCCGAAACACGCCCTTCATTTGCATACTACTCCCCTTCAGTTGCATACCACACCCCTTCATTTGCATATCCCCTTCATTTGCATACCAAGACCCTTCATTTGCATATCCCCTTCATTTGCATACCACGCCCTTTCATTTGCATAAACTAATCCCACAGAGTAGCCGAAACACGCCCTTCATTTGCATACTCCTCCCCTTCATTTGCATACCACACCCCTTCATTTGCATATCCCCTTCATTTGCATACCAATACCCTTCATTTGCATATCCCCTTAATTTGCATACCACGCCCTTTCATTTGCATAAGCCAATCCCACAAAGTAGCCGAAATACGCCCTTCATTTGCATACTACTCCCCTTCATTTGCATACTACACCTTGCATATCCCCTTCATTTGCATACCACTCCCCTTCATTTGCATATCCCCTTCATTTGCATACCACGCCCTTTCATTTGCATACTACTCCCCTTCATTTGCATACTACACCTTGCATATCCCCTTCATTTGCATACCACGCCCTTTCATTTGCATAAACTAATCCCACAGAGTAGCCGAAACACGCCCTTCATTTGCATACTCCTCCCCTTCATTTGCAAACCACACCCCTTCATTTGCATATCCCCTTCATTTGCATACCAATACCCTTCATTTGCATATCCCCTTAATTTGCATACCACGCCCTTTCATTTGCATAAGCCAATCCCACAAAGTAGCCGAAATACGCCCTTCATTTGCATACTACTCCCCTTCATTTGCATACTACACCTTGCATATCCCCTTCATTTGCATACCACTCCCCTTCATTTGCATACCACGCCCTTTCATTTGCATAAACTAATCTCACAAAGTAGCCGAAACACGCCCTTCATTTGCATACTCCTCCCCTTCATTTGCATACCACACCCTTTCATTTGCATATCCCCTTCATTTGCATACCAATACCCTTCATTTGCATATCCCCTTCATTTGCATACCACGCCCTTTCGTTTGCATAAGCCAATCCCACAAAGTAGCCGAAACACGCCCTTCATTTGCATACTACACCCCTTAATTTGCATATCCCCTTCATTTGCATACTAAGACCCTTCATTTGCATATCCCCTTCATTTGCATACCACGCCCTTTCATTTGCATAAACTAATCCCACAAAGTAGCCGAAACACGCCCTTCATTTGCATACTACTCCCCTTAATTTGCATACCACACACCTTCATTTGCATATCCCCTTCATTTGCATACCACACCCTTTCATTTGCATAAGCTAATCCCACAAAGTAGCCGAAACACGCCCTTCATTTGCATACTACTCCCCTTCAGTTGCATACCACACCCCTTCATTTGCATATCCCCTTCATTTGCATACCAAGACCCTTCATTTGCATATCCCCTTAATTTGCATACCACGCCCTTTCATTTGCATAAGCCAATCCCACAAAGTAGCCGAAATACGCCCTTCATTTGCATACTACTCCCCTTCATTTGCATACTACACCTTGCATATCCCCTTCATTTGCATACCACTCCCCTTCATTTGCATATCCCCTTCATTTGCATACCACGCCCTTTCATTTGCATACTACTCCCCTTCATTTGCATACTACACCTTGCATATCCCCTTCATTTGCATACCACGCCCTTTCATTTGCATAAACTAATCCCACAGAGTAGCCGAAACACGCCCTTCATTTGCATACTCCTCCCCTTCATTTGCATACCACACCCCTTCATTTGCATATCCCCTTCATTTGCATACCAATACCCTTCATTTGCATATCCCCTTAATTTGCATACCACGCCCTTTCATTTGCATAAGCCAATCCCACAAAGTAGCCGAAATACGCCCTTCATTTGCATACTACTCCCCTTCATTTGCATACTACACCTTGCATATCCCCTTCATTTGCATACCACGCCCTTTCATTTGCATAAACTAATCCCACAGAGTAGCCGAAACACGCCCTTCATTTGCATACTCCTCCCCTTCATTTGCAAACCACACCCCTTCATTTGCATATCCCCTTCATTTGCATACCAATACCCTTCATTTGCATATCCCCTTAATTTGCATACCACGCCCTTTCATTTGCATAAGCCAATCCCACAAAGTAGCCGAAATACGCCCTTCATTTGCATACTACTCCCCTTCATTTGCATACTACACCTTGCATATCCCCTTCATTTGCATACCACTCCCCTTCATTTGCATATCCCCTTCATTTGCATACCACGCCCTTTCATTTGCATAAACTAATCTCACAAAGTAGCCGAAACACGGCCTTCATTTGCATACTCCTCCCCTTCATTTGCATACCACACCCTTTCATTTGCATATCCCCTTCATTTGCATACCAATACCCTTCATTTGCATATCCCCTTCATTTGCATACCACGCCCTTTCGTTTGCATAAGCCAATCCCACAAAGTAGCCGAAACACGCCCTTCATTTGCATACTACACCCCTTAATTTGCATATCCCCTTCATTTGCATACTAAGACCCTTCATTTGCATATCCCCTTCATTTGCATACCACGCCCTTTCATTTGCATAAACTAATCCCACAAAGTAGCCGAAACACGCCCTTCATTTGCATACTACTCCCCTTAATTTGCATACCACACACCTTCATTTGCATATCCCCTTCATTTGCATACCACACCCTTTCATTTGCATAAGCTAATCCCACAAAGTAGCCGAAACACGCCCTTCATTTGCATACTACTCCCCTTCAGTTGCATACCACACCCCTTCATTTGCATATCCCCTTCATTTGCATACCAAGACCCTTCATTTGCATATCCCCTTCATTTGCATACCACGCCCTTTCATTTGCATAAACTAATCCCACAGAGTAGCCGAAACACGCCCTTCATTTGCATACTCCTCCCCTTCATTTGCATACCACACCCCTTCATTTGCATATCCCCTTCATTTGCATACCAATACCCTTCATTTGCATATCCCCTTAATTTGCATACCACGCCCTTTCATTTGCATAAGCCAATCCCACAAAGTAGCCGAAATACGCCCTTCATTTGCATACTACTCCCCTTCATTTGCATACTACACCTTGCATATCCCCTTCATTTGCATACCCCTCCCCTTCATTTGCATATCCCCTTCATTTGCATACCACGCCCTTTCATTTGCATACTACTCCCCTTCATTTGCATACTACACCTTGCATATCCCCTTCATTTGCATACCACGCCCTTTCATTTGCATAAACTAATCCCACAGAGTAGCCGAAACACGCCCTTCATTTGCATACTCCTCCCCTTCATTTGCAAACCACACCCCTTCATTTGCATATCCCCTTCATTTGCATACCAATACCCTTCATTTGCATATCCCCTTAATTTGCATACCACGCCCTTTCATTTGCATAAGCCAATCCCACAAAGTAGCCGAAATACGCCCTTCATTTGCATACTACTCCCCTTCATTTGCATACTACACCTTGCATATCCCCTTCATTTGCATACCACTCCCCTTCATTTGCATACCACGCCCTTTCATTTGCATAAACTAATCTCACAAAGTAGCCGAAACACGCCCTTCATTTGCATACTCCTCCCCTTCATTTGCATACCACACCCTTTCATTTGCATATCCCCTTCATTTGCATACCAATACCCTTCATTTGCATATCCCCTTCATTTGCATACCACGCCCTTTCGTTTGCATAAGCCAATCCCACAAAGTAGCCGAAACACGCCCTTCATTTGCATACTACACCCCTTAATTTGCATATCCCCTTCATTTGCATACTAAGACCCTTCATTTGCATATCCCCTTCATTTGCATACCACGCCCTTTCATTTGCATAAACTAATCCCACAAAGTAGCCGAAACACGCCCTTCATTTGCATACTACTCCCCTTAATTTGCATACCACACACCTTCATTTGCATATCCCCTTCATTTGCATACCACACCCTTTCATTTGCATAAGCTAATCCCACAAAGTAGCCGAAACACGCCCTTCATTTGCATACTACTCCCCTTCAGTTGCATACCACACCCCTTCATTTGCATATCCCCTTCATTTGCATACCAAGACCCTTCATTTGCATATCCCCTTAATTTGCATACCACGCCCTTTCATTTGCATAAGCCAATCCCACAAAGTAGCCGAAATACGCCCTTCATTTGCATACTACTCCCCTTCATTTGCATACTACACCTTGCATATCCCCTTCATTTGCATACCACTCCCCTTCATTTGCATATCCCCTTCATTTGCATACCACGCCCTTTCGTTTGCATAAGCCAATCCCACAAAGTAGCCGAAACACGCCCTTCATTTGCATACTACACCCCTTAATTTGCATATCCCCTTCATTTGCATACTAAGACCCTTCATTTGCATATCCCCTTCATTTGCATACCACGCCCTTTCATTTGCATAAACTAATCCCACGAAGTAGCCGAAACACGCCCTTCATTTGCATACTACTCCCCTTAATTTGCATACCACACACCTTCATTTGCATATCCCCTTCATTTGCATACCACACCCTTTCATTTGCATAAGCTAATCCCACAAAGTAGCCGAAACACGCCCTTCATTTGCATACTACTCCCCTTCAGTTGCATACCACACCCCTTCATTTGCATATCCCCTTCATTTGCATACCAAGACCCTTCATTTGCATATCCCCTTAATTTGCATACCACGCCCTTTCATTTGCATAAGCCAATCCCACAAAGTAGCCGAAATACGCCCTTCATTTGCATACTACTCCCCTTCATTTGCATACTACACCTTGCATATCCCCTTCATTTGCATACCACTCCCCTTCATTTGCATATCCCCTTCATTTGCATACCACGCCCTTTCATTTGCATACTACTCCCCTTCATTTGCATACTACACCTTGCATATCCCCTTCATTTGCATACCACGCCCTTTCATTTGCATAAACTAATCCCACAAAGTAGCCGAAACACGCCCTTCATTTGCATACTCCTCCCCTTCATTTGCAAACCACACCCCTTCATTTGCATATCCCCTTCATTTGCATACCAATACCCTTCATTTGCATATCCCCTTAATTTGCATACCACGCCCTTTCATTTGCATAAGCCAATCCCACAAAGTAGCCGAAATACGCCCTTCATTTGCATACTACTCCCCTTCATTTGCATACTACACCTTGCATATCCCCTTCATTTGCATACCACTCCCCTTCATTTGCATATCCCCTTCATTTGCATACCACGCCCTTTCATTTGCATAAACTAATCTCACAAAGTAGCCGAAACACGCCCTTCATTTGCATACTCCTCCCCTTCATTTGCATACCACACCCTTTCATTTGCATATCCCCTTCATTTGCATACCAATACCCTTCATTTGCATATCCCCTTCATTTGCATACCACGCCCTTTCGTTTGCATAAGCCAATCCCACAAAGTAGCCGAAACACGCCCTTCATTTGCATACTACACCCCTTAATTTGCATATCCCCTTCATTTGCATACTAAGACCCTTCATTTGCATATCCCCTTCATTTGCATACCACGCCCTTTCATTTGCATAAACTAATCCCACAAAGTAGCCGAAACACGCCCTTCATTTGCATACTACTCCCCTTAATTTGCATACCACACACCTTCATTTGCATATCCCCTTCATTTGCATACCACACCCTTTCATTTGCATAAGCTAATCCCACAAAGTAGCCGAAACACGCCCTTCATTTGCATACTACTCCCCTTCAGTTGCATACCACACCCCTTCATTTGCATATCCCCTTCATTTGCATACCAAGACCCTTCATTTGCATATCCCCTTCATTTGCATACCACGCCCTTTCATTTGCATAAACTAATCCCACAGAGTAGCCGAAACACGCCCTTCATTTGCATACTCCTCCCCTTCATTTGCATACCACACCCCTTCATTTGCATATCCCCTTCATTTGCATACCAATACCCTTCATTTGCATATCCCCTTAATTTGCATACCACGCCCTTTCATTTGCATAAGCCAATCCCACAAAGTAGCCGAAATACGCCCTTCATTTGCATACTACTCCCCTTCATTTGCATACTACACCTTGCATATCCCCTTCATTTGCATACCACTCCCCTTCATTTGCATATCCCCTTCATTTGCATACCACGCCCTTTCATTTGCATACTACTCCCCTTCATTTGCATACTACACCTTGCATATCCCCTTCATTTGCATACCACGCCCTTTCATTTGCATAAACTAATCCCACAGAGTAGCCGAAACACGCCCTTCATTTGCATACTCCTCCCCTTCATTTGCAAACCACACCCCTTCATTTGCATATCCCCTTCATTTGCATACCAATACCCTTCATTTGCATATCCCCTTAATTTGCATACCACGCCCTTTCATTTGCATAAGCCAATCCCACAAAGTAGCCGAAATACGCCCTTCATTTGCATACTACTCCCCTTCATTTGCATACTACACCTTGCATATCCCCTTCATTTGCATACCACTCCCCTTCATTTGCATACCACGCCCTTTCATTTGCATAAACTAATCTCACAAAGTAGCCGAAACACGCCCTTCATTTGCATACTCCTCCCCTTCATTTGCATACCACACCCTTTCATTTGCATATCCCCTTCATTTGCATACCAATACCCTTCATTTGCATATCCCCTTCATTTGCATACCACGCCCTTTCGTTTGCATAAGCCAATCCCACAAAGTAGCCGAAACACGCCCTTCATTTGCATACTACACCCCTTAATTTGCATATCCCCTTCATTTGCATACTAAGACCCTTCATTTGCATATCCCCTTCATTTGCATACCACGCCCTTTCATTTGCATAAACTAATCCCACAAAGTAGCCGAAACACGCCCTTCATTTGCATACTACTCCCCTTAATTTGCATACCACACACCTTCATTTGCATATCCCCTTCATTTGCATACCACACCCTTTCATTTGCATAAGCTAATCCCACAAAGTAGCCGAAACACGCCCTTCATTTGCATACTACTCCCCTTCAGTTGCATACCACACCCCTTCATTTGCATATCCCCTTCATTTGCATACCAAGACCCTTCATTTGCATATCCCCTTAATTTGCATACCACGCCCTTTCATTTGCATAAGCCAATCCCACAAAGTAGCCGAAATACGCCCTTCATTTGCATACTACTCCCCTTCATTTGCATACTACACCTTGCATATCCCCTTCATTTGCATACCACTCCCCTTCATTTGCATATCCCCTTCATTTGCATACCACGCCCTTTCATTTGCATACTACTCCCCTTCATTTGCATACTACACCTTGCATATCCCCTTCATTTGCATACCACGCCCTTTCATTTGCATAAACTAATCCCACAGAGTAGCCGAAACACGCCCTTCATTTGCATACTCCTCCCCTTCATTTGCATACCACACCCCTTCATTTGCATATCCCCTTCATTTGCATACCAATACCCTTCATTTGCATATCCCCTTAATTTGCATACCACGCCCTTTCATTTGCATAAGCCAATCCCACAAAGTAGCCGAAATACGCCCTTCATTTGCATACTACTCCCCTTCATTTGCATACTACACCTTGCATATCCCCTTCATTTGCATACCACGCCCTTTCATTTGCATAAACTAATCCCACAGAGTAGCCGAAACACGCCCTTCATTTGCATACTCCTCCCCTTCATTTGCAAACCACACCCCTTCATTTGCATATCCCCTTCATTTGCATACCAATACCCTTCATTTGCATATCCCCTTAATTTGCATACCACGCCCTTTCATTTGCATAAGCCAATCCCACAAAGTAGCCGAAATACGCCCTTCATTTGCATACTACTCCCCTTCATTTGCATACTACACCTTGCATATCCCCTTCATTTGCATACCACTCCCCTTCATTTGCATATCCCCTTCATTTGCATACCACGCCCTTTCATTTGCATAAACTAATCTCACAAAGTAGCCGAAACACGGCCTTCATTTGCATACTCCTCCCCTTCATTTGCATACCACACCCTTTCATTTGCATATCCCCTTCATTTGCATACCAATACCCTTCATTTGCATATCCCCTTCATTTGCATACCACGCCCTTTCGTTTGCATAAGCCAATCCCACAAAGTAGCCGAAACACGCCCTTCATTTGCATACTACACCCCTTAATTTGCATATCCCCTTCATTTGCATACTAAGACCCTTCATTTGCATATCCCCTTCATTTGCATACCACGCCCTTTCATTTGCATAAACTAATCCCACAAAGTAGCCGAAACACGCCCTTCATTTGCATACTACTCCCCTTAATTTGCATACCACACACCTTCATTTGCATATCCCCTTCATTTGCATACCACACCCTTTCATTTGCATAAGCTAATCCCACAAAGTAGCCGAAACACGCCCTTCATTTGCATACTACTCCCCTTCAGTTGCATACCACACCCCTTCATTTGCATATCCCCTTCATTTGCATACCAAGACCCTTCATTTGCATATCCCCTTCATTTGCATACCACGCCCTTTCATTTGCATAAACTAATCCCACAGAGTAGCCGAAACACGCCCTTCATTTGCATACTCCTCCCCTTCATTTGCATACCACACCCCTTCATTTGCATATCCCCTTCATTTGCATACCAATACCCTTCATTTGCATATCCCCTTAATTTGCATACCACGCCCTTTCATTTGCATAAGCCAATCCCACAAAGTAGCCGAAATACGCCCTTCATTTGCATACTACTCCCCTTCATTTGCATACTACACCTTGCATATCCCCTTCATTTGCATACCCCTCCCCTTCATTTGCATATCCCCTTCATTTGCATACCACGCCCTTTCATTTGCATACTACTCCCCTTCATTTGCATACTACACCTTGCATATCCCCTTCATTTGCATACCACGCCCTTTCATTTGCATAAACTAATCCCACAGAGTAGCCGAAACACGCCCTTCATTTGCATACTCCTCCCCTTCATTTGCAAACCACACCCCTTCATTTGCATATCCCCTTCATTTGCATACCAATACCCTTCATTTGCATATCCCCTTAATTTGCATACCACGCCCTTTCATTTGCATAAGCCAATCCCACAAAGTAGCCGAAATACGCCCTTCATTTGCATACTACTCCCCTTCATTTGCATACTACACCTTGCATATCCCCTTCATTTGCATACCACTCCCCTTCATTTGCATACCACGCCCTTTCATTTGCATAAACTAATCTCACAAAGTAGCCGAAACACGCCCTTCATTTGCATACTCCTCCCCTTCATTTGCATACCACACCCTTTCATTTGCATATCCCCTTCATTTGCATACCAATACCCTTCATTTGCATATCCCCTTCATTTGCATACCACGCCCTTTCGTTTGCATAAGCCAATCCCACAAAGTAGCCGAAACACGCCCTTCATTTGCATACTACACCCCTTAATTTGCATATCCCCTTCATTTGCATACTAAGACCCTTCATTTGCATATCCCCTTCATTTGCATACCACGCCCTTTCATTTGCATAAACTAATCCCACAAAGTAGCCGAAACACGCCCTTCATTTGCATACTACTCCCCTTAATTTGCATACCACACACCTTCATTTGCATATCCCCTTCATTTGCATACCACACCCTTTCATTTGCATAAGCTAATCCCACAAAGTAGCCGAAACACGCCCTTCATTTGCATACTACTCCCCTTCAGTTGCATACCACACCCCTTCATTTGCATATCCCCTTCATTTGCATACCAAGACCCTTCATTTGCATATCCCCTTAATTTGCATACCACGCCCTTTCATTTGCATAAGCCAATCCCACAAAGTAGAAATACGCCCTTCATTTGCATACTACTCCCCTTCATTTGCATACTACACCTTGCATATCCCCTTCATTTGCATACCACTCCCCTTCATTTGCATATCCCCTTCATTTGCATACCACGCCCTTTCATTTGCATACTACTCCCCTTCATTTGCATACTACACCTTGCATATCCCCTTCATTTGCATACCACGCCCTTTCATTTGCATAAACTAATCCCACAGAGTAGCCGAAACACGCCCTTCATTTGCATACTCCTCCCCTTCATTTGCAAACCACACCCCTTCATTTGCATATCCCCTTCATTTGCATACCAATACCCTTCATTTGCATATCCCCTTAATTTGCATACCACGCCCTTCATTTGCATATCCCCTTAATTTGCATACCACGACCTTTCATTTGCATAAGCCAATCCCACAAAGTAGCCGAAATACGCCCTTCATTTGCATACTACTCCCCTTCATTTGCATACTACACCTTGCATATCCCCTTCATTTGCATACCACTCCCCTTCATTTGCATATCCCCTTCATTTGCATACCACGCCCTTTCATTTGCATACTACTCCCCTTCATTTGCATACTACACCTTGCATATCCCCTTCATTTGCATACCACGCCCTTTCATTTGCATAAACTAATCCCACAAAGTAGCCGAAACACGCCCTTCATTTGCATACTCCTCCCCTTCATTTGCAAACCACACCCCTTCATTTGCATATCCCCTTCATTTGCATACCAATACCCTTCATTTGCATATCCCCTTAATTTGCATACCACGCCCTTTCATTTGCATAAGCCAATCCCACAAAGTAGCCGAAATACGCCCTTCATTTGCATACTACTCCCCTTCATTTGCATACTACACCTTGCATATCCCCTTCATTTGCATACCACTCCCCTTCATTTGCATACCACGCCCTTTCATTTGCATAAACTAATCTCACAAAGTAGCCGAAACACGCCCTTCATTTGCATACTCCTCCCCTTCATTTGCATACCACACCCTTTCATTTGCATATCCCCTTCATTTGCATACCAATACCCTTCATTTGCATATCCCCTTCATTTGCATACCACGCCCTTTCGTTTGCATAAGCCAATCCCACAAAGTAGCCGAAACACGCCCTTCATTTGCATACTACACCCCTTAATTTGCATATCCCCTTCATTTGCATACTAAGACCCTTCATTTGCATATCCCCTTCATTTGCATACCACGCCCTTTCATTTGCATAAACTAATCCCACAAAGTAGCCGAAACACGCCCTTCATTTGCATACTACTCCCCTTAATTTGCATACCACACACCTTCATTTGCATATCCCCTTCATTTGCATACCACACCCTTTCATTTGCATAAGCTAATCCCACAAAGTAGCCGAAACACGCCCTTCATTTGCATACTACTCCCCTTCAGTTGCATACCACACCCCTTC
The DNA here is from genome assembly GCF_951216825.1 of Electrona antarctica. Classification (NCBI taxonomy): domain Eukaryota; kingdom Metazoa; phylum Chordata; class Actinopteri; order Myctophiformes; family Myctophidae; genus Electrona; species Electrona antarctica. The sequence continues at coordinate 52,718,215 of NC_136790.1, forward strand.
ATTTGCATATCCCCTTCATTTGCATACCAAGACCCTTCATTTGCATATCCCCTTAATTTGCATACCACGCCCTTTCATTTGCATAAGCCAATCCCACAAAGTAGCCGAAATACGCCCTTCATTTGCATACTACTCCCCTTCATTTGCATACTACACCTTGCATATCCCCTTCATTTGCATACCACTCCCCTTCATTTGCATATCCCCTTCATTTGCATACCACGCCCTTTCATTTGCATACTACTCCCCTTCATTTGCATACTACACCTTGCATATCCCCTTCATTTGCATACCACGCCCTTTCATTTGCATAAACTAATCCCACAGAGTAGCCGAAACACGCCCTTCATTTGCATACTCCTCCCCTTCATTTGCAAACCACACCCCTTCATTTGCATATCCCCTTCATTTGCATACCAATACCCTTCATTTGCATATCCCCTTAATTTGCATACCACGCCCTTTCATTTGCATAAGCCAATCCCACAAAGTAGCCGAAATACGCCCTTCATTTGCATACTACTCCCCTTCATTTGCATACTACACCTTGCATATCCCCTTCATTTGCATACCACTCCCCTTCATTTGCATATCCCCTTCATTTGCATACCACGCCCTTTCATTTGCATAAACTAATCCCACAGAGTAGCCGAAACACGCCCTTCATTTGCATACTCCTCCCCTTCATTTGCATACCACACCCCTTCATTTGCATATCCCCTTCATTTGCATACCAATACCCTTCATTTGCATATCCCCTTAATTTGCATACCACGCCCTTTCATTTGCATAAGCCAATCCCACAAAGTAGCCGAAATACGCCCTTCATTTGCATACTACTCCCCTTCATTTGCATACTACACCTTGCATATCCCCTTCATTTGCATACCACGCCCTTTCATTTGCATAAACTAATCCCACAGAGTAGCCGAAACACGCCCTTCATTTGCATACTCCTCCCCTTCATTTGCAAACCACACCCCTTCATTTGCATATCCCCTTCATTTGCATACCAATACCCTTCATTTGCATATCCCCTTAATTTGCATACCACGCCCTTTCATTTGCATAAGCCAATCCCACAAAGTAGCCGAAATACGCCCTTCATTTGCATACTACTCCCCTTCATTTGCATACTACACCTTGCATATCCCCTTCATTTGCATACCACTCCCCTTCATTTGCATATCCCCTTCATTTGCATACCACGCCCTTTCATTTGCATACTACTCCCCTTCATTTGCATACTACACCTTGCATATCCCCTTCATTTGCATACCACGCCCTTTCATTTGCATAAACTAATCCCACAGAGTAGCCGAAACACGCCCTTCATTTGCATACTCCTCCCCTTCATTTGCAAACCACACCCCTTCATTTGCATATCCCCTTCATTTGCATACCAATACCCTTCATTTGCATATCCCCTTAATTTGCATACCACGCCCTTTCATTTGCATAAGCCAATCCCACAAAGTAGCCGAAATACGCCCTTCATTTGCATACTACTCCCCTTCATTTGCATACTACACCTTGCATATCCCCTTCATTTGCATACCACTCCCCTTCATTTGCATATCCCCTTCATTTGCATACCACGCCCTTTCATTTGCATAAACTAATCTCACAAAGTAGCCGAAACACGGCCTTCATTTGCATACTCCTCCCCTTCATTTGCATACCACACCCTTTCATTTGCATATCCCCTTCATTTGCATACCAATACCCTTCATTTGCATATCCCCTTCATTTGCATACCACGCCCTTTCGTTTGCATAAGCCAATCCCACAAAGTAGCCGAAACACGCCCTTCATTTGCATACTACACCCCTTAATTTGCATATCCCCTTCATTTGCATACTAAGACCCTTCATTTGCATATCCCCTTCATTTGCATACCACGCCCTTTCATTTGCATAAACTAATCCCACAAAGTAGCCGAAACACGCCCTTCATTTGCATACTACTCCCCTTAATTTGCATACCACACACCTTCATTTGCATATCCCCTTCATTTGCATACCACACCCTTTCATTTGCATAAGCTAATCCCACAAAGTAGCCGAAACACGCCCTTCATTTGCATACTACTCCCCTTCAGTTGCATACCACACCCCTTCATTTGCATATCCCCTTCATTTGCATACCAAGACCCTTCATTTGCATATCCCCTTAATTTGCATACCACGCCCTTTCATTTGCATAAGCCAATCCCACAAAGTAGCCGAAATACGCCCTTCATTTGCATACTACTCCCCTTCATTTGCATACTACACCTTGCATATCCCCTTCATTTGCATACCACTCCCCTTCATTTGCATATCCCCTTCATTTGCATACCACGCCCTTTCATTTGCATACTACTCCCCTTCATTTGCATACTACACCTTGCATATCCCCTTCATTTGCATACCACGCCCTTTCATTTGCATAAACTAATCCCACAGAGTAGCCGAAACACGCCCTTCATTTGCATACTCCTCCCCTTCATTTGCAAACCACACCCCTTCATTTGCATATCCCCTTCATTTGCATACCAATACCCTTCATTTGCATATCCCCTTAATTTGCATACCACGCCCTTTCATTTGCATAAGCCAATCCCACAAAGTAGCCGAAATACGCCCTTCATTTGCATACTACTCCCCTTCATTTGCATACTACACCTTGCATATCCCCTTCATTTGCATACCACTCCCCTTCATTTGCATATCCCCTTCATTTGCATACCACGCCCTTTCATTTGCATAAACTAATCTCACAAAGTAGCCGAAACACGCCCTTCATTTGCATAATCCTCCCCTTCATTTGCATACCACACCCTTTCATTTGCATATCCCCTTCATTTGCATACCAATACCCTTCATTTGCATATCCCCTTCATTTGCATACCACGCCCTTTCGTTTGCATAAGCCAATCCCACAAAGTAGCCGAAACACGCCCTTCATTTGCATACTACACCCCTTAATTTGCATATCCCCTTCATTTGCATACTAAGACCCTTCATTTGCATATCCCCTTCATTTGCATACCACGCCCTTTCATTTGCATAAACTAATCCCACAAAGTAGCCGAAACACGCCCTTCATTTGCATACTACTCCCCTTAATTTGCATACCACACACCTTCATTTGCATATCCCCTTCATTTGCATACCACACCCTTTCATTTGCATAAGCTAATCCCACAAAGTAGCCGAAACACGCCCTTCATTTGCATACTACTCCCCTTCAGTTGCATACCACACCCCTTCATTTGCATATCCCCTTCATTTGCATACCAAGACCCTTCATTTGCATATCCCCTTAATTTGCATACCACGCCCTTTCATTTGCATAAGCCAATCCCACAAAGTAGCCGAAATACGCCCTTCATTTGCATACTACTCCCCTTCATTTGCATACTACACCTTGCATATCCCCTTCATTTGCATACCACTCCCCTTCATTTGCATATCCCCTTCATTTGCATACCACGCCCTTTCATTTGCATACTACTCCCCTTCATTTGCATACTACACCTTGCATATCCCCTTCATTTGCATACCACGCCCTTTCATTTGCATAAACTAATCCCACAAAGTAGCCGAAACACGCCCTTCATTTGCATACTCCTCCCCTTCATTTGCAAACCACACCCCTTCATTTGCATATCCCCTTCATTTGCATACCAATACCCTTCATTTGCATATCCCCTTAATTTGCATACCACGCCCTTTCATTTGCATAAGCCAATCCCACAAAGTAGCCGAAATACGCCCTTCATTTGCATACTACTCCCCTTCATTTGCATACTACACCTTGCATATCCCCTTCATTTGCATACCACTCCCCTTCATTTGCATATCCCCTTCATTTGCATACCACGCCCTTTCATTTGCATAAACTAATCTCACAAAGTAGCCGAAACACGCCCTTCATTTGCATACTCCTCCCCTTCATTTGCATACCACACCCTTTCATTTGCATATCCCCTTCATTTGCATACCAATACCCTTCATTTGCATATCCCCTTCATTTGCATACCACGCCCTTTCGTTTGCATAAGCCAATCCCACAAAGTAGCCGAAACACGCCCTTCATTTGCATACTACACCCCTTAATTTGCATATCCCCTTCATTTGCATACTAAGACCCTTCATTTGCATATCCCCTTCATTTGCATACCACGCCCTTTCATTTGCATAAACTAATCCCACAAAGTAGCCGAAACACGCCCTTCATTTGCATACTACTCCCCTTAATTTGCATACCACACACCTTCATTTGCATATCCCCTTCATTTGCATACCACACCCTTTCATTTGCATAAGCTAATCCCACAAAGTAGCCGAAACACGCCCTTCATTTGCATACTACTCCCCTTCAGTTGCATACCACACCCCTTCATTTGCATATCCCCTTCATTTGCATACCAAGACCCTTCATTTGCATATCCCCTTCATTTGCATACCACGCCCTTTCATTTGCATAAACTAATCCCACAGAGTAGCCGAAACACGCCCTTCATTTGCATACTCCTCCCCTTCATTTGCATACCACACCCCTTCATTTGCATATCCCCTTCATTTGCATACCAATACCCTTCATTTGCATATCCCCTTAATTTGCATACCACGCCCTTTCATTTGCATAAGCCAATCCCACAAAGTAGCCGAAATACGCCCTTCATTTGCATACTACTCCCCTTCATTTGCATACTACACCTTGCATATCCCCTTCATTTGCATACCACTCCCCTTCATTTGCATATCCCCTTCATTTGCATACCACGCCCTTTCATTTGCATACTACTCCCCTTCATTTGCATACTACACCTTGCATATCCCCTTCATTTGCATACCACGCCCTTTCATTTGCATAAACTAATCCCACAGAGTAGCCGAAACACGCCCTTCATTTGCATACTCCTCCCCTTCATTTGCAAACCACACCCCTTCATTTGCATATCCCCTTCATTTGCATACCAATACCCTTCATTTGCATATCCCCTTAATTTGCATACCACGCCCTTTCATTTGCATAAGCCAATCCCACAAAGTAGCCGAAATACGCCCTTCATTTGCATACTACTCCCCTTCATTTGCATACTACACCTTGCATATCCCCTTCATTTGCATACCACTCCCCTTCATTTGCATACCACGCCCTTTCATTTGCATAAACTAATCTCACAAAGTAGCCGAAACACGCCCTTCATTTGCATACTCCTCCCCTTCATTTGCATACCACACCCTTTCATTTGCATATCCCCTTCATTTGCATACCAATACCCTTCATTTGCATATCCCCTTCATTTGCATACCACGCCCTTTCGTTTGCATAAGCCAATCCCACAAAGTAGCCGAAACACGCCCTTCATTTGCATACTACACCCCTTAATTTGCATATCCCCTTCATTTGCATACTAAGACCCTTCATTTGCATATCCCCTTCATTTGCATACCACGCCCTTTCATTTGCATAAACTAATCCCACAAAGTAGCCGAAACACGCCCTTCATTTGCATACTACTCCCCTTAATTTGCATACCACACACCTTCATTTGCATATCCCCTTCATTTGCATACCACACCCTTTCATTTGCATAAGCTAATCCCACAAAGTAGCCGAAACACGCCCTTCATTTGCATACTACTCCCCTTCAGTTGCATACCACACCCCTTCATTTGCATATCCCCTTCATTTGCATACCAAGACCCTTCATTTGCATATCCCCTTAATTTGCATACCACGCCCTTTCATTTGCATAAGCCAATCCCACAAAGTAGCCGAAATACGCCCTTCATTTGCATACTACTCCCCTTCATTTGCATACTACACCTTGCATATCCCCTTCATTTGCATACCACTCCCCTTCATTTGCATATCCCCTTCATTTGCATACCACGCCCTTTCATTTGCATACTACTCCCCTTCATTTGCATACTACACCTTGCATATCCCCTTCATTTGCATACCACGCCCTTTCATTTGCATAAACTAATCCCACAGAGTAGCCGAAACACGCCCTTCATTTGCATACTCCTCCCCTTCATTTGCAAACCACACCCCTTCATTTGCATATCCCCTTCATTTGCATACCAATACCCTTCATTTGCATATCCCCTTAATTTGCATACCACGCCCTTTCATTTGCATAAGCCAATCCCACAAAGTAGCCGAAATACGCCCTTCATTTGCATACTACTCCCCTTCATTTGCATACTACACCTTGCATATCCCCTTCATTTGCATACCACTCCCCTTCATTTGCATATCCCCTTCATTTGCATACCACGCCCTTTCATTTGCATAAACTAATCCCACAGAGTAGCCGAAACACGCCCTTCATTTGCATACTCCTCCCCTTCATTTGCATACCACACCCCTTCATTTGCATATCCCCTTCATTTGCATACCAATACCCTTCATTTGCATATCCCCTTAATTTGCATACCACGCCCTTTCATTTGCATAAGCCAATCCCACAAAGTAGCCGAAATACGCCCTTCATTTGCATACTACTCCCCTTCATTTGCATACTACACCTTGCATATCCCCTTCATTTGCATACCACGCCCTTTCATTTGCATAAACTAATCCCACAGAGTAGCCGAAACACGCCCTTCATTTGCATACTCCTCCCCTTCATTTGCAAACCACACCCCTTCATTTGCATATCCCCTTCATTTGCATACCAATACCCTTCATTTGCATATCCCCTTAATTTGCATACCACGCCCTTTCATTTGCATAAGCCAATCCCACAAAGTAGCCGAAATACGCCCTTCATTTGCATACTACTCCCCTTCATTTGCATACTACACCTTGCATATCCCCTTCATTTGCATACCACTCCCCTTCATTTGCATATCCCCTTCATTTGCATACCACGCCCTTTCATTTGCATAAACTAATCTCACAAAGTAGCCGAAACACGCCCTTCATTTGCATACTCCTCCCCTTCATTTGCATACCACACCCTTTCATTTGCATATCCCCTTCATTTGCATACCAATACCCTTCATTTGCATATCCCCTTCATTTGCATACCACGCCCTTTCGTTTGCATAAGCCAATCCCACAAAGTAGCCGAAACACGCCCTTCATTTGCATACTACACCCCTTCAGTTGCATACCACACCCCTTCATTTGCATATCCCCTTCATTTGCATACCAAGACCCTTCATTTGCATATCCCCTTCATTTGCATACCACGCCCTTTCATTTGCATAAACTAATCCCACAGAGTAGCCGAAACACGCCCTTCATTTGCATACTCCTCCCCTTCATTTGCATACCACACCCCTTCATTTGCATATCCCCTTCATTTGCATACCAATACCCTTCATTTGCATATCCCCTTAATTTGCATACCACGCCCTTTCATTTGCATAAGCCAATCCCACAAAGTAGCCGAAATACGCCCTTCATTTGCATACTACTCCCCTTCATTTGCATACTACACCTTGCATATCCCCTTCATTTGCATACCACTCCCCTTCATTTGCATATCCCCTTCATTTGCATACCACGCCCTTTCATTTGCATACTACTCCCCTTCATTTGCATACTACACCTTGCATATCCCCTTCATTTGCATACCACGCCCTTTCATTTGCATAAACTAATCCCACAGAGTAGCCGAAACACGCCCTTCATTTGCATACTCCTCCCCTTCATTTGCAAACCACACCCCTTCATTTGCATATCCCCTTCATTTGCATACCAATACCCTTCATTTGCATATCCCCTTAATTTGCATACCACGCCCTTTCATTTGCATAAGCCAATCCCACAAAGTAGCCGAAATACGCCCTTCATTTGCATACTACTCCCCTTCATTTGCATACTACACCTTGCATATCCCCTTCATTTGCATACCACTCCCCTTCATTTGCATATCCCCTTCATTTGCATACCACGCCCTTTCATTTGCATAAACTAATCTCACAAAGTAGCCGAAACACGCCCTTCATTTGCATACTCCTCCCCTTCATTTGCATACCACACCCTTTCATTTGCATATCCCCTTCATTTGCATACCAATACCCTTCATTTGCATATCCCCTTCATTTGCATACCACGCCCTTTCGTTTGCATAAGCCAATCCCACAAAGTAGCCGAAACACGCCCTTCATTTGCATACTACACCCCTTAATTTGCATATCCCCTTCATTTGCATACTAAGACCCTTCATTTGCATATCCCCTTCATTTGCATACCACGCCCTTTCATTTGCATAAACTAATCCCACAAAGTAGCCGAAACACGCCCTTCATTTGCATACTACTCCCCTTAATTTGCATACCACACACCTTCATTTGCATATCCCCTTCATTTGCATACCACACCCTTTCATTTGCATAAGCTAATCCCACAAAGTAGCCGAAACACGCCCTTCATTTGCATACTACTCCCCTTCAGTTGCATACCACACCCCTTCATTTGCATATCCCCTTCATTTGCATACCAAGACCCTTCATTTGCATATCCCCTTAATTTGCATACCACGCCCTTTCATTTGCATAAGCCAATCCCACAAAGTAGCCGAAATACGCCCTTCATTTGCATACTACTCCCCTTCATTTGCATACTACACCTTGCATATCCCCTTCATTTGCATACCACTCCCCTTCATTTGCATATCCCCTTCATTTGCATACCACGCCCTTTCGTTTGCATAAGCCAATCCCACAAAGTAGCCGAAACACGCCCTTCATTTGCATACTACACCCCTTAATTTGCATATCCCCTTCATTTGCATACTAAGACCCTTCATTTGCATATCCCCTTCATTTGCATACCACGCCCTTTCATTTGCATAAACTAATCCCACGAAGTAGCCGAAACACGCCCTTCATTTGCATACTACTCCCCTTAATTTGCATACCACACACCTTCATTTGCATATCCCCTTCATTTGCATACCACACCCTTTCATTTGCATAAGCTAATCCCACAAAGTAGCCGAAACACGCCCTTCATTTGCATACTACTCCCCTTCAGTTGCATACCACACCCCTTCATTTGCATATCCCCTTCATTTGCATACCAAGACCCTTCATTTGCATATCCCCTTAATTTGCATACCACGCCCTTTCATTTGCATAAGCCAATCCCACAAAGTAGCCGAAATACGCCCTTCATTTGCATACTACTCCCCTTCATTTGCATACTACACCTTGCATATCCCCTTCATTTGCATACCACTCCCCTTCATTTGCATATCCCCTTCATTTGCATACCACGCCCTTTCATTTGCATACTACTCCCCTTCATTTGCATACTACACCTTGCATATCCCCTTCATTTGCATACCACGCCCTTTCATTTGCATAAACTAATCCCACAAAGTAGCCGAAACACGCCCTTCATTTGCATACTCCTCCCCTTCATTTGCAAACCACACCCCTTCATTTGCATATCCCCTTCATTTGCATACCAATACCCTTCATTTGCATATCCCCTTAATTTGCATACCACGCCCTTTCATTTGCATAAGCCAATCCCACAAAGTAGCCGAAATACGCCCTTCATTTGCATACTACTCCCCTTCATTTGCATACTACACCTTGCATATCCCCTTCATTTGCATACCACTCCCCTTCATTTGCATATCCCCTTCATTTGCATACCACGCCCTTTCATTTGCATAAACTAATCTCACAAAGTAGCCGAAACACGCCCTTCATTTGCATACTCCTCCCCTTCATTTGCATACCACACCCTTTCATTTGCATATCCCCTTCATTTGCATACCAATACCCTTCATTTGCATATCCCCTTCATTTGCATACCACGCCCTTTCGTTTGCATAAGCCAATCCCACAAAGTAGCCGAAACACGCCCTTCATTTGCATACTACACCCCTTAATTTGCATATCCCCTTCATTTGCATACTAAGACCCTTCATTTGCATATCCCCTTCATTTGCATACCACGCCCTTTCATTTGCATAAACTAATCCCACAAAGTAGCCGAAACACGCCCTTCATTTGCATACTACTCCCCTTAATTTGCATACCACACACCTTCATTTGCATATCCCCTTCATTTGCATACCACACCCTTTCATTTGCATAAGCTAATCCCACAAAGTAGCCGAAACACGCCCTTCATTTGCATACTACTCCCCTTCAGTTGCATACCACACCCCTTCATTTGCATATCCCCTTCATTTGCATACCAAGACCCTTCATTTGCATATCCCCTTCATTTGCATACCACGCCCTTTCATTTGCATAAACTAATCCCACAGAGTAGCCGAAACACGCCCTTCATTTGCATACTCCTCCCCTTCATTTGCATACCACACCCCTTCATTTGCATATCCCCTTCATTTGCATACCAATACCCTTCATTTGCATATCCCCTTAATTTGCATACCACGCCCTTTCATTTGCATAAGCCAATCCCACAAAGTAGCCGAAATACGCCCTTCATTTGCATACTACTCCCCTTCATTTGCATACTACACCTTGCATATCCCCTTCATTTGCATACCACTCCCCTTCATTTGCATATCCCCTTCATTTGCATACCACGCCCTTTCATTTGCATACTACTCCCCTTCATTTGCATACTACACCTTGCATATCCCCTTCATTTGCATACCACGCCCTTTCATTTGCATAAACTAATCCCACAGAGTAGCCGAAACACGCCCTTCATTTGCATACTCCTCCCCTTCATTTGCAAACCACACCCCTTCATTTGCATATCCCCTTCATTTGCATACCAATACCCTTCATTTGCATATCCCCTTAATTTGCATACCACGCCCTTTCATTTGCATAAGCCAATCCCACAAAGTAGCCGAAATACGCCCTTCATTTGCATACTACTCCCCTTCATTTGCATACTACACCTTGCATATCCCCTTCATTTGCATACCACTCCCCTTCATTTGCATACCACGCCCTTTCATTTGCATAAACTAATCTCACAAAGTAGCCGAAACACGCCCTTCATTTGCATACTCCTCCCCTTCATTTGCATACCACACCCTTTCATTTGCATATCCCCTTCATTTGCATACCAATACCCTTCATTTGCATATCCCCTTCATTTGCATACCACGCCCTTTCGTTTGCATAAGCCAATCCCACAAAGTAGCCGAAACACGCCCTTCATTTGCATACTACACCCCTTAATTTGCATATCCCCTTCATTTGCATACTAAGACCCTTCATTTGCATATCCCCTTCATTTGCATACCACGCCCTTTCATTTGCATAAACTAATCCCACAAAGTAGCCGAAACACGCCCTTCATTTGCATACTACTCCCCTTAATTTGCATACCACACACCTTCATTTGCATATCCCCTTCATTTGCATACCACACCCTTTCATTTGCATAAGCTAATCCCACAAAGTAGCCGAAACACGCCCTTCATTTGCATACTACTCCCCTTCAGTTGCATACCACACCCCTTCATTTGCATATCCCCTTCATTTGCATACCAAGACCCTTCATTTGCATATCCCCTTAATTTGCATACCACGCCCTTTCATTTGCATAAGCCAATCCCACAAAGTAGCCGAAATACGCCCTTCATTTGCATACTACTCCCCTTCATTTGCATACTACACCTTGCATATCCCCTTCATTTGCATACCACTCCCCTTCATTTGCATATCCCCTTCATTTGCATACCACGCCCTTTCATTTGCATACTACTCCCCTTCATTTGCATACTACACCTTGCATATCCCCTTCATTTGCATACCACGCCCTTTCATTTGCATAAACTAATCCCACAGAGTAGCCGAAACACGCCCTTCATTTGCATACTCCTCCCCTTCATTTGCAAACCACACCCCTTCATTTGCATATCCCCTTCATTTGCATACCAATACCCTTCATTTGCATATCCCCTTAATTTGCATACCACGCCCTTTCATTTGCATAAGCCAATCCCACAAAGTAGCCGAAATACGCCCTTCATTTGCATACTACTCCCCTTCATTTGCATACTACACCTTGCATATCCCCTTCATTTGCATACCACTCCCCTTCATTTGCATATCCCCTTCATTTGCATACCACGCCCTTTCATTTGCATAAACTAATCCCACAGAGTAGCCGAAACACGCCCTTCATTTGCATACTCCTCCCCTTCATTTGCATACCACACCCCTTCATTTGCATATCCCCTTCATTTGCATACCAATACCCTTCATTTGCATATCCCCTTAATTTGCATACCACGCCCTTTCATTTGCATAAGCCAATCCCACAAAGTAGCCGAAATACGCCCTTCATTTGCATACTACTCCCCTTCATTTGCATACTACACCTTGCATATCCCCTTCATTTGCATACCACGCCCTTTCATTTGCATAAACTAATCCCACAGAGTAGCCGAAACACGCCCTTCATTTGCATACTCCTCCCCTTCATTTGCAAACCACACCCCTTCATTTGCATATCCCCTTCATTTGCATACCAATACCCTTCATTTGCATATCCCCTTAATTTGCATACCACGCCCTTTCATTTGCATAAGCCAATCCCACAAAGTAGCCGAAATACGCCCTTCATTTGCATACTACTCCCCTTCATTTGCATACTACACCTTGCATATCCCCTTCATTTGCATACCACTCCCCTTCATTTGCATATCCCCTTCATTTGCATACCACGCCCTTTCATTTGCATACTACTCCCCTTCATTTGCATACTACACCTTGCATATCCCCTTCATTTGCATACCACGCCCTTTCATTTGCATAAACTAATCCCACAGAGTAGCCGAAACACGCCCTTCATTTGCATACTCCTCCCCTTCATTTGCAAACCACACCCCTTCATTTGCATATCCCCTTCATTTGCATACCAATACCCTTCATTTGCATATCCCCTTAATTTGCATACCACGCCCTTTCATTTGCATAAGCCAATCCCACAAAGTAGCCGAAATACGCCCTTCATTTGCATACTACTCCCCTTCATTTGCATACTACACCTTGCATATCCCCTTCATTTGCATACCACTCCCCTTCATTTGCAT